>NC_079136.1:108125396-108445361 GCF_945859705.1 Episyrphus balteatus
GAACAAACGTCATTTTAGGATGTAAAAGCCTAATAAATATTTAAATTATTTGATCATACTACAAAGGTATCACAGTGTAAATTATTTGATAATTTTTCGTTTAAAATAGGGTTGCCACATACGAGCTCCAGTTTTAAAAGTGGTAATCCTATTTTTTCGTATTCTATATCAATTTATCTTTCATTCACCAATAACACCAATTCTAACCTTTATCCTTATGAGTTAAATAACTCGACTTTCACCTCTAAGGCTGTGTGTGCATTGGGGTAAATAGTTAACACCTTGTAAAATTTTTGACACTTTTGAGGTGAATAAAAAAATCTCAGCTGTTAAAAATTTATTGGGCTTTGGGACCTGGTTAAATTTGAGTTAAATTTTTTTGCAGATGCTTTTGTTTTGTTTTTATTTTATTAAAAAAGAGTTTTATGGCAGAAAAGAGGCAGAGAAAAATATTAAACAATAAGCCATACAGCTGAATTTTTTTTGTTCACCTCAATAGGTCAAAAATTTTACACGGTGTTAACTATTTAACGCAATTCACACACGACCTAAGACTATAATGAGCTTTACAAGTTTGTGAGAAAAACTTGTTGTTTACAAGAAAAAAATATAATGGTGAATCGGTAACTCTACAAACTTGTGGTTTTCAAAAGTTAGTTGTAATTTTTTTGTTCAGTAATCACAAATTTGTGAATTTCTTATGTATTTGTACTTCGTGAAACAGAATTCCATATAACTTGTACTTGTGATCTACAAGTTTAAATTTGTGCTTGTAACTTGTAGTTGGTGAAATAGGGCCCTGGTTGTTTGGTTTGTTATTTGTTATTTATCATGTTTGACGAGTTCCATTTATATTTTAAAATGTTCTGTAGCAATATGACAGAGTAGCTTATTTTAAGTTTAATTAAATTTAACGAAACTCACCGCGTATTTATAAGAAATATTAAATTTTATTTCTTCGCCCCGACGTTTCGAAGAACTTTCAAACTTCGTGGTCACGGGATTACACAAGACTACACAAGTTCAATTCAAGAAGAACCAAACCCGTCATCACCCACTGCAATAGAAAATGCACCAACAACTACGCACTGGTACAACTTGCGTGTGCGATCGAGAACAAACAACAACAATTAACAGCATCCATCAAACCCATTGTAATCCCGTGACCACGAAGTTTGAATGTTCTTCGAAACGTCGGGGCGAAGAAATAAAATTAAATATTTCTTATAAATACGCGGTGAGTTTCGTAAAATTTAATTAAACTTAAAATGATTGATACCCGCGAAAAGCATAACTTAAAATCTTATAGAGTAGCTTATGTGGACTGAAGAAATTTTTTAAAATTTAGTTTTCAATATTATTTTTTTAAAGTTTTAATTGAACTGAAATTTTTGTCTCAACATTTACTCGTGAATCAAAGCTAAATTCCTGTAATTTCGGTTTTATATATTAGGGTACCTTTACTTGCTCAATAGGGCAAGTATTGGATTCGTGTCAAAATAAAATTTCGAGATTTTAATCAACCATCGACCATCGATTTTCGTCGCTCCCATTTCAAAATTCGGTTGGAAATCGTCAAAAAAAAAATTACCTAAAAATTTGGAACTCGCTATGAGTTTAAGATTTCCCATACAAAATAGACGTATTTACGTTTCAGAGATTTTTAAAAAAATTTATACAGCTCAGCTGAATTTTATGGTAACTCAATGAATCAAAAAGCATATTATTCAGAATTTATCGGTCTATAAAAGTGTCATAGCCATAGGTGACTTTACTGTAACTTCCACCAGTGAGATAGGGCAGGTCATGAAAGCCATTTGTTCACGATTTTTTTTTATTCTTATTCCGGTGTTATTTTAGAAATGGGTAATTCTACAAAAATATATACATATATATACATATACATATTTCAATTATGTATATTCCTGTAAGACCTGGGCCCTATTGCACCAACCACTTTGCACTTTGCATTTTGCAACTTTTCTGCAAAGTAAAAGCGCAAAGTGTTGCACCAAAAATTAAAAGTTCCCCACTTTGTAATTTTTGATGTTATTTTTGCAAAGCAAAAAGTGCGGGCGTTGAACCAACTAAAAATGGAACTTTGCGTAGTTTGAAAATTTGCAAAGTAAAGCAATAAATAGTTTCAACTTTTTTTCGTTGTTAAAAAAGGTTGAAATCTTCTTTTTTTACTTAACCCTTTGTTGCCCGGAGCAATTTTTTTCTCAAAAAAATTAAAGAAACGTTGAAAAAACTTTAAATATTTCTTGAATATCGCACCAGAAAAAAATATATCCATTGCACTAGTAAATATCATTATATTAGTAAACTTCTGCGCTAGGTATTTGCTGACATATTTAATTGGGATAAAAAGTAAAAAAATAAAGTTTAAAAGGTGGTTTCTTATTGTAACCACCGGAAAACAAATGGTTAACCTACCGATAACAACACACTTTTTGGTTGCCCTAAAATTAAATAAAAAAAAATACTTTTAGGTATAATAACAATTATACAGGGTGTCCCAAAAGTTAACGTCGAAACGAAAAGGGTAGATAGGGTAGGTGGTGACAGTTATCAGAAAAATAATAAAAAAAATCGCAGCCATATATTTTGGGAGTTATGGGCATTTGAAAAAAAGTCGAAAAAATGGTCACCCTGTGACGGTTTTTCATGTGCCTTGACTACAAATCTTAATTTTTCTCATTTTTTTCTTTTGTTACGGAACCTTGAATAACCCTGCTATCAAATGCATTAAAAAATTTTAACTCAGCTGCATCAGTTTTAAAGAAAATATTACTTTTTTACCCAACTTAGTACTAAAAAATTTTACATGACTCTAATTCAATGAGCCGAAGTGTAAAAAAAATGCACTACGATGTTTCGGCAAGTTGCCTTAAAAGTTGGTGTGTTCAATTCTCTTTTCAAAATGGTTTAACATTGTTGGGAATATTTCATAAATAACCAAGATAAAATTTTTTTTCTTAAGAAATCCATATTATTTAAGTTTTTGTATTCTGAAAGGTTCTGAAAGGGTACAAATTTGAATAATATGGAAAATTTACCTCATAAAAAAGTCGGATTTCTTAGGAAAAAAAAATTTATCTCGGTTATTTATGAAATATTCCCAACAATGTTATACCATTTTAAAAAGAGAATTGAACACACCAACTTTTAAGGCAACTTGCCGAAACATCGTAGTGCATTTTTTTTACACTACGGCTCATTGAATTAGAGTCATGTAAAATTTTTTAGTACTAAGTTGGGTAAAAAAGTAATATTTTCTTTAAAACTGATGCAGCTGAGTTAAAATTTTTTAATGCATTTGATAGCAGGGTTATTCAAGGTTCCGTAACAAAAGAAAAAAATGAGAAAAATTAAGATTTGTAGTCACGGCACATGAAAAACAGTCACAGGATGACCATTTTTTCGACTTTTTTTCAAATGCCCATAACTCCCAAAATATATAGCTGCGATTTTTTTTATTATTTTTCTGATAACTGTCACCACCTACCCTATCTACCGTTTTCGTTTCGACGTTAACTTTTGGGACACCCTGTATATTTTTAATTGGTTGGCAATTCTAGAGGAAAACTTGTACAGGAAAACAATTGGTTTGAAAATTTAAATTTACAAATAAGTAGTTAAAGAAACCATATAAGACAAGTATTTAATCTAAAAAAAAACACTAAACAAAAAAATTTAAAAATAACAAAATTGCATGTACTCGAGTCTTTGAATATATTATTAATCAGTAGCGAAATGTTGAAATATTAGGTTTTTGTATGTTCCACTAGCACTTAATCTCCGTAGATTTTGAGGGAAATTATTCCAAAGGTGAATTGCATTAACCAAAAACTGTCGACTGTTGGCCAAAGATTGATATCTAGGTGGAACTATTGCATGGGTTCTTTGAGAGTTATTAAATTTAATTTTTGAAAACAGATAGTTTGGAGTTCTTGTTGAAATAATTTTTTGTAGAGCAAGTACTGTTCTAAATTTTAATAGAGCTATCAGTGAGCAACCATTTATTTGCTTAGCATAATTAGAAACATGGTCATATCGACTCAAATTGAAAACATATCTTGCGCAACTATTACACTGTGCAAGTCGAAATTCTTGACAGGCGCGCGAATAACTGTTTCGCCATATTTCGGACCCGAGAAATCCATTGGCATCATTAGTTTTTCGATTTATCGGTACGACTTCGAACAAAATTTTTTTTGAAAGTTTTTTCAATTATTTTGAGAATTTTCCACTGTTTTTAGTCATTTTTCAATCAAAAACATTGTTTATATTGCTAATAATTCTGCTCAAACGTTTTTTGCTACCAGTAGAAAGACATTGTAAACAATTTTGAACAATTTTTTTTGAAAGTTTAGTGATTTTTTTTTGAAAAAATTAAAAAAAAATCGAAATTTTTTACATTGTTATCGTTTTTTTCGCTGTTTTTGTTCTCTTTTGCACAAATACATAGCATGTTTTCCATTAAAAATTAATTTAACTGTTAATTTAGTGTTGGTTAAACTTTGACATACTATCGATAGCATCGATAACAAAAAAATATCGAGTATATCGATACTTCACAAAACTATCGATAGTTTCAATACTTCCAAATTATTATACCACAAGGCTACCGATACTATCGATAGTTTTTTCTTAAAACTATCGATACAATCGGCAATGGAAACTATCGATATCTACCAAACACTATGTTAATTCGTTGTTTACATCCAATGTCAAACGAAAACTTAACTTGTAGTTCAAATTGTGTTTAATTAATTTCAAAGCTATCGATAATATCGGTAGCCTTGTGGTAAAATAATTTGGAAGTATTGAAACTATCGATAGTTTTGTGAAGTATCGATATACTCGATATTTTTTTGTTATCGATGCTATCGATAGTATGTCAAAGTTTAACCAACACTAAATTAACAGTTAAATTAATTTTTAATGGAAAACATGCTATGTATTTGTGCAAAAGAGAACAAAAACAGCGAAAAAACGATAACAATGTAAAAAATTTCGATTTTTTTAAAAAAATTTCAAAAAAAATCACTAAACTTTCAAATAAATTGTTCAAAATTGGTTACAATATAGAAAGTAACGTTTGAGCAGAATTATTAGCAATATAAACATTGTTTTTGATTGAAAAATGACTAAAAACAGTAGAAAAATCTCAAAATAATTGAAAAAACTTTCAAAAAAAAATTTGCTCGAAGTCGTACCGATAAATCGAAAAACTAATGATGCCAATGGATTTCTCGGGTCCGAAATAGGGCGAAACAGTTAATCGCGCGCCTGTCTCAAAAATTTTTTTCAAAAAACTTGCACAGTGTTATAGGCGACATTTAACTTCGATAGTGATTCAGCATTAGTTTCGCGTCATCAGCGAAAAAATGAAATTCACTATTATTGATACACATAGACAGGTCATTTAAATATATCACAAATAAAAGGGGACCCAAAACGGATCCTTGTGGTACACCGTTAGGTACAATCATTAAATCTGACCTACTATTATTTTCAAAAACTGCCTGAGTTCGATTACCAAGATATGACGTCATGAGATTGCAGGCAGAGTTCTCAAAGGCAAATTGACTCCTTAGTTTATGAATTAAAATTGAATGGTTTACTGAGTCAAAAGCCTTTGAGAAATCCAGCAACACCAAGAATGCCATCAAATTGTTATCAAACCCTGAACGAATGTCATCACTTACTTTCATAAGTGCTGTAATGCAACTATGCTTGCATCTGAATCCCGATTGATAATTTGTATTAGCTTTTGTTCATCCAAAAAGACTTTGATCTGGTGGCTGATAATTTTTTCAAAAACCATGCTTAGAAAAGGCAGAATAGACACCTGGTCTATAATCGGTGTTATTAGGGGATTTGGATTTTGGAATAGGTAATATATTAGCACTTTTCCATTTGTTATTACAGTATTGTATATGTGAGTAATGTGTGAACCAATTAGAGGTAATAATATTTTTATGATATTTGGGTAAATTCCATCCAATCCAACAGCCTTTGACTTTATTGAGAGTATAGCCTGTCCAAAGCAAAATGCATCTACGCATTGTAATGAAAACGATCGTCCACTATACGTATTCAGAATTATGTCTGGTTCGAATTGAGGCTGTGATACAGAATATGATCCAACAAATTTTTGATTTAATTCATTCAGGTCCATATCAATGTTTTTGTTTAGTTTGTTGGAACTAATACCTGTTTCCCGTATGGGTTTTCAAAATCCCAAACTGGACATGTTTTCATTAAATTTACTATAATAGTATGTGCTTTTAGCTTTTCGAGTGAGAGATGTGACCTTATTTCGAGCTCGTTTAAACTCTTCATACATAAAAGGACAACAAAATCTTTTCCATCTATGAAAAAGTAAATCTCGTTCATTGATCTTATCTTTGATATATTGATTAAACCAAGGTATATCAGAGTTCCTTACTTTTTTGGTTTTTAAAGGGACATGTTTATCGAATAAATATTGAATGTTTCTATTTAAGATTTCAACTTATAAACTTACATCAGATGAATTGTATAGAGGTGACCAGTCAATATAAAGGCAATCATTGAATAGAGAACACACATTGACAGATAGAAAATGACGGAATTGTACATAAACCTCAGATTTAGGCAAAGGAAACACATTTAACACGAGTATTATCATATCATGATGTGAGAATCCTGGACAACTGATTTGGTCATAATGCGATATTAAATCCGTCTTTGGTACCAAAAAGACATCAATGAGTGAAGGAACTTTGTTTGGAATAAAATGAGTGGGATTGGAAGTGTTCAAAAACTTTAAACCTAATGATTCAATTGAATCTGAAAACTGTTTATTTTTATTGGCTAATATATTCATATTTAGGTCACCACTCACAATTATTTTGGAATAATCTGCACTAGTTTCTTCGAGAATATTTCTAATTTCAGAGTGGGATGTTACGTGAGGCGCTGAGTAGATAGTGCTCACCAATAGTTTATGAGCTCCAGATGAAACTTCAACAAATATAAACTCTGATTTGTCTGATTCATTTGAACGCTTTATGATCTTAATTTTAAAATATTCTTTAATAAACAGTCCTGCACCCCCGCCCCGTTTAGTATATCTATCACTTCTAAATAGCTTAAAACCTTTAATTTTAAATAACTCATCACTCATTTCTGGTTTTGTCCAAGTTTCTGAAACCCCAATTACATCCATGCAAACATTTTCCAACAAAATACGCATTTCATCTTTTTTGTTTACCATGCTTTGAGTATTAAGATGGCAGATACGTTATCCTATCTTGTTTTTACACACAATGTCAAAAAGAATTTTAGATTTGTCAATGCAATTTCCCAATGGCCGATAATTCCCTCCAAATGTATTATATTGCATTAATAAAATTTTGGCTTGACACTAATGTCGTTTTCGATTGGAATAACTCAAGGATTTACTCATTCTGAAATCCAATAAAACAGTTTAAATCACTTCCACTCAATTCTGAAATTTTTTATCTGTATTGGTGAATAATCAAATAAAAATTTTTTGCTTTTCTACTAGAAAATTTGGTTTGACGTTTACTTATTTAAATATTAGTGATTTTGAGTGAATTCTGTTTTGAAATCAAGAAGAGAATTTTTATTTTCAGAAGCGTTTTGTCTGTCATATTAGTGCGAATAAAACACTTTCAGAAGGCTTCTGAATGATTCCGGACGCTTCCGGAGAGCCAATCGAAAACGACATAAAATAAAGAGAGTAAACATCAAGTGAACCACACAATAATACAAAAACAAACGAATAAATTAGAACTTAGTTTAATGACAAACACAACAATGACTTTACAAAATGAGTACTGCAAGAGATATGAATGATAAAAAGAATTTAAAGAGAAATTATATAAAAAGAAGAAATTAATTCGTAACAATACAAGAAAAATTAGGTTAAAAAATATTGTTTTGGGTGTTCGCTGCTAACGATGTTCCATTTTCATTAATATTTATGTTGATTTTGTCCAGATCTTCCATGCAGGTAATTAATTTGGAATCTCCCCGCAGTGTTCGCACGAACACTTTTCCGTTTTTGGTATGAACAGATGATATTTTGAATTTAGTTTTCTTCATTTTCAAAGCATTCCGTTGCAAGAGAAAGTTGAACTTGGTGGCTCTCGTTTAAATATATTTTGGAATCAGATGGTATTGAAATATCACGAAGAGACAACGCAGAATTCGTTTCTTTAAATCTCTTGAAACAGCACTTCAGCAAGTTATTTTTTGCACGTGGTTCGACAAACTTTATTATTATTGTGCCGTCATACGAAGAATTTTGTTCCTTTGTTGGATGTTGTTTGAGTCTAAATATTGATTTGAGAGGTGGCGTATCAGTGTCAACTGCTTTGCACAAGTTGTCAAATACAACGTTGAGATTTTCTTCTTCTATGGAGGGCACACCAACCAAAACAGCATCAGAAGAAATTTGCATTCTTTCAAGGGAATCAATGCGCGCCCCCAGTTTGTTACAGTGTTGTTGTAGTTCAGCTCACAGTACACATAAAAAGGTAATATATTCCGAACTGACTTTGTTCGCCAGATTGTCAAAACATGACACTTTGGCGACCAATGTCAGCTACCGAATTCTTAATTGTTTAAAATACGCACGAAAAACGCACAAAAACCGATAAACCACGCACACCACTAATTTTTAAACAATTATTTACCATTTTCCGCGATGAAACACGAAGAAAATTTGTTATTTTTCAATTTATAATATTTTTAAATGACATTTTATAAATTAAAACAAAAACAAACTTCCTGTTTACTGCGATTGAAATATATAAAAATTAAAGGCCGACCTGACAGATTGGTGCCCATTTTTGACAAACAAATTTTGACAACGTTCGGAATATATTACCTTATTATATGTACTGTGGTTCAGCTAGCTTACCGATTGTAGATAACTCGATTGCACTCAATTTTTTAAGAATAAAGTGTTCGGTTGCTTTCAATACAGCTATTTCGCTGTTTATTTCTCTTCCAATAATGCAAAGCGCCGATCAATACGTGTCCACAAATCTCCCACATTCACAGTGTTTGTTCTTGGTGTTGTAATCGAATTTGTAAAACAAAAATTACTTCTTTGCAAATTTTGTTGCACCAACAACAAATTTGCAAAGCACAAAGTTACTTGTTTTTCAATTTTGTTTTTATTGAACTTGTTATTTACAACTGAATTAAAACTAACTTATGTCTAAGATTCATTGATAGATACAAAATTTTGTTGGCACAGAGGGGGCCTAACCTTATACAATGACTAAGTTATAAAATATATATTATACATATTATACATGGATAAACTTAATTTAAAGTCTGCTGACTAGGTTGTCCTCGGGGTGTTCAGACCCGGATGTCCAGTTGTGGGGTTGGTTGAGTTGGTTTGGTTGGCGTTAGCCATGGTAGTAAGCCGACTGGGTGTCGGCGTAAAAGTTAACTTCTTGGTTGTCCATTGAAATTATGTTCTCAGCCAGTATATCCAAAGCGCAAAGGTACCTAGGTTCCGGATGTCGTTGTTGGGCTGTCATTCTTCTCATCAGTTGATTGGGATTGTTGGCGATATTTCCTACCAGTACCTTCGCCGATTGCATTAGATACTTATCCAGTGGTATGATTTTTGCTTCCTCGTAGACTCGTAGAGTCGCTTGTTGCTATAGTATTTCTGCCGCTGTCGGTCAAAGATGAGTCCAGTGCAAATCCTCAGTATTTTTCTCTCGAACATTTGTAGTTCCTTCATGGATGGCCATTTCTCGTGTAAAGTTCGGGTTTATTAAATGATAATTTAAAATGAATCGCTTTGAATGACTTTTTGAAGATAAAGAGTATAGTAATAGGTACGTGAGTGATGTAAAATTAAGAATGAATTTTGAAATAAGGAATAATTAACTATTGGGATTATTTAATTATGGTTACTATGTGAAAAGAAGTTATTAGAATTTGTTGTGTTCTTGTTATAAATCATTTAGGAACAATTTGCTGTAAGATAATGATAAACTGTCAAACGATTTTTTTTTTTTTAGAATAATTCCAATTTCTGTATCTTAACCGAAAATCATGTTTTTATTCAAAATTAATTTTCTCCCATCATTTCCAAAATTCCATTTTAACTTAATTTTTCCGCTGATAAAAGTAATACAAATGTTTTAACTGTCTTGAAAACCAAACATCTTATTTCTTAGATCAATAACTCACTAAACTCGTATCATGGAAGTGAGTTGGGAAAAAATACGAATCGTGACTATTTGACACTTCAAAAGGAGTTTAGGAACCATTTCAAATAGTTAGAAATTGTAACTAAACAATAGACCATTTAGTTTGATAATATAGTGTAAATTCACAAACGCATCACTGCAGAGATGATTTGCGATCATTCCTATAGCACGTTCATAAACGCAAATAATTAGCATCACTTAAAATGTCGATCGTTCACTATTGCAGAGTTGGATAAACTGATACGCAAATATCAAACAAAAAAGCATCAAGAATTTTCTTGATAACTTGTTGATGCCGACGCGATTTATAGTAAAAATGAAGGAAAAGAACAATGAAAAGTATTTAATCAAATTCTAAATTGTTTATAAATGAATAAATTTGAAGAAATTTAGGGAATATTTTACCAGCACACAAATTAAACAACTAATAGAAACCAAATTTGAAAGTGTATATTGGGGGCAGAAAATCGAGGTCAGTATTGTGGAGGATTTGGTAGGTTTTTTTAAGTCACCTAAAAATGCTTACTATTTTAAAGTTTTTAGAATGACTATTAAACGCTTCAATCTCAAGTCAGTCAATTACATTTATTTAATTTCATTCTTATAGATTACAAAATCTGTTTCTAAAAGTTGCAATTTCAATGCATTAGTAAGAAAAATTAATGTTGCTTCAAAACTTCAATTATAAGTTCATCCAAATAACGTCATAAATTGACCAAAATTTGCAATTCTAACTGATGAACCTTGTGGTACCAAAACTCATTTTGGAGGAGAGGTCACTACAACTTTTAATTTCATTCCATCACTCCACTTTAAAAAAAAACTTCAGAACTTCAGATCTTTGAAATACCAATTTTAAGTTTTGAAATGACAAAAGCAACGAAAATTTCTGAAGACCATCAGAAAATCTTCGTAATGTTTTTTTTTATCAAAAACTAGAAATTAACCTTTTTTTCTTTTTTCATTTTTTTTCTCTGGAAAAAAAAAATTTTTTCTTCGTTTTGCTTCATTTTTATTCTTTGCAATTCTAGCAAAAAGTGGCCTCAATAGTTGTAATTTACCTACCTTAAATGTAGTTACCGTTTTGGAATTTTGAATCATTTTATCAGTTAAAAATAAAAATTCGAAATTTGGCAGGTTTTGTATAAATTGGTAGGATTTCTGGGGAATTTTGGTAGGAATTTTTTTCACCAGTGGCAACCGTGATTAAGAGATTATTCCCCCCGATATGGATAGCAGAATAGGGCTGTTAGTCTAAGAGCCAGCGACCTAAAGTTTGCAGGTAATTGCTTAGTATTCAGAGTCAAACCACATTATAGTCTTTGAGGAGTTATATAAGAAACCGCTGGTCTACCTGTCCGTAACTGGCGAACATGTATAAAATTTGTCATGAAGGTGCAAAAAATTACAAACTATTGTAGGTCACTGCTTAGTATTCACTCATATGCCACATGTTTAAGACATCCCCAGGTATGTTACTACAAAAAAAAGTTTTATATCATATTAATTTTGATATGAAAATTATTTCTGACATATTAAGCATAGATTAAGATAGTTTCCTGAAGAAAATTTCAAAATCGTGCAAAAATAAAACACTGTAATGTTGGCGTTGGTGAAAAAAAAGTAGTAGAAAAAGTAGAGAGTAGTTCTCTCAAAAACTAAAAAAGATTTTGACTCCTAGTTTTCTGTGTTTGACTAAAAATATATAAGAAAATTAAGAATTGAAAAAAAATTATAACTTAATTGGGTAAATTTTTGGGAATAAAAACTGTTTGAACTTTTTTAAAATTTTTTTTTTCAAAATTTTGTGTTTGAAGTTTTTTGTTTCAAAAACTATTCATCAAAAAACATTTATTTAAAAACCAGAAAATAGTATAACTTTTTACCTTTAAAAAAAGCTATTGTTAAGTTTTGTAAGTGTTGCCATTGTCTTTAAATAATTTTTTATTGATTTAAGGTCGATTTCTGAATTTTAAATTTTTTCACATTCAAGTGCTTGGCAGACCGTTTTTGCCACGGCTGACTAGACTTTTTTTTTGTAGTAACATACCTGGGGATGTCCTTAGACACATGGCATATGAGTGAATACTAAGCAATGTCCTACAATTGTTTGTAATTTTTTGCACCTTTTGACAAATTTTACACATGTTCGCCAGTTACGGACGGGCAGACCAGCGGTTTTTTATATAACTCGTCGAAGACTATAAGGTGACTCACATACGGGGAGTTGAAAAATGCATTTTTCCGATTTCTGAGTCGAGAATATAACCATATAGAGCCGATAGAGGGCGGCATTCCCCTTGCCTTGACGTTCCCGAAAATGGTAAAAAATCAGTTTTTGTAGTTGGAGGTATAACCAAAAGTATGATATGCCAAAAAATCAGGAAAAATAAAATAAAAATAACCTAAATTGTTTCCCCTTAAATACAACCATCTGATGGTTGCTCTTAAAAAATGATCACTACCTCTTGATACTAAATTAATAAGTCCCAGACGTTTTAAATACGACCTTTCCCCCACCAGACGTTTTAGAAGAGTCCCGAAATAGAGATTTTCATACAAAAGTCAGAATATTATTTTTGTCTTGATGTATAACCATCTGATGTAACTATTAAAAAATTATCACTACCTCTTGATACTAAATTTATAAGTCCCAGACGTTTTAACCACGGCCTTGCTTCTGAATTTTGTATGCAAATCGCTATTTCGGGACTTTTTAAGGACTTCTGGTGGTAATTTCCTTAAGAGTATCCATCAGATTGTTAAGGGGAAAACAATTATGCTTAACTCTTTTGACTTTTCTGAAAATGCATTTCAAGATTCCAATGACGTCTGGTAGGGTGAATGCCGCGAATAAAACGTCTGAGATCCAGAGTTTTGTAATCGTAGTATTTTTCCTAATTTTCTAATCACTTTTGGTTATACCTCCGACATCAAAAACTGATTTTTTTTTACCATTTTCGGGAACTTCAAGGCAAGGGCAAGTAGTTACGGAAACCACAGGTCCGCATCCTGGCACTGTTGATGTGGTGAAGTGCATTGTGCGTCTCATAGAGTCAATAGACGATATTAGTGTCAAATTAAAGGCAATCTTCTTCCCAAATTAAGAGGTTTTCCGGGTCCTAATGCAGCTTGTTTAAAGGTTAGAAGCGAGTTTCTGCATAAAGTCTTCTTTTTGGTATGTTTGTCGATGAGTTAGGCGCTCAACTGTTTGGTTGAAAAAAATGAAATACACGGTCTTGGGACCCCGCGCATATGCAGAAACTATTTGGTTGTCGGTTTGATCAACTAAACGATTTGTGTTTTATCACAAACTAAACGGTTGAGCCAAATCAGTTTTGTAGTTTGTGCCATACTGAATCGTATGTAACAGCGCGCACTTTCAACTAGATATTTGAGCAATTGTGAATTAGTGCAAGAGGGAACAAAAATGTAGTCAATATTTCCGACAGAAGAGATCCCCCATACATATCAATTATAGTGGTTTTCTCTTTCATCTGCCGATTGCGAGGATTAAATAGTTGAGCAGACCGAAAACAATTCTGTATCCTACAAAATTCAACCTACCTACACGCATTTTCAACTAAATAGTTTCTTGGTGATGTGTAGTGCAGCTTTTTGAAGAGTGACAAGTAAAGTAATATACCTTTAGCTTGTGAAGTTTTTCATGTGCGCGCTGCTCGTTCAACTGGTGATTAAACTATTTGGTTTTGACAAAGATGAATGTGCGCGACTATCCTTAAGGAATTTTTTTGCTATAAAATAAAAATTAAAGTCACTAACATTAAGATACAAAACGATATTTTTGAAAAATCTTGATAATTTCTGAAGAACGACCCAAATTACCTATATGCAAAAGTACGAATAATTTATGAAAAAGAATTATACCTTTGATTTGATACCAACAACAACAAAATTCCTTAACTCGTCGACCAACACACCAAAAAACAGGACTTGAGCAAAAAACTCATGTTTTTTTTTTTTTGTAATGAGCGCGCACTAAAGGGATTGGTCTACCCTTTATATGGTGAACACAGTACGAGTATTAAGAAAAATGGGAGGGGTTTGAAAGGAGATGCCGATGAAAATTAGTTTTGAAGTTCTGAGTTTTGAAATGCGTTCAACATTCAACGGACTGCATGACAAAACTGCCAGGCTTTGACCCAGAAGACCTCTGAATTTTGATAGCTGACAATATTACTTTTAATATGACAACAATATCGTTTTTAAGCTCTATGAGATACACAATGCGTTTAACAACACCAATCGTGCCAGGATCCGGATAGGAACCCTGTGGTTTTCGTAACTACTAATGGCCCGTCCGTAAACCGACTTTACAGACAACATCTTTTTTAAAAATATGTTGCTTAACTCCGTATGATAGATTCATGGTTGATAAACCATGGGAGGAAACATGGAGTAGTACTATGAATTCGTTTAAGTTGAAAATTGAATAGGGTTGCTTTTTCAAGTACAGTCGCTGTTAAAGATGGGATTCGCTTGATAAGTTTGTGGTCCATTGCTCTTTTAATGTGATTGTCTATAATCGAGGTTCTGGAGAACATGAGCCTGACAAATACTCTTAATGTGACTGTTTCTCTTCGCCCCTCGATATTTGGAACTCCTTCTTCAACTATGAAATATATTCTTGATATAGGTATCGTTGGAAAATAAAAGATTTTTATATTTCTACCAAAAACTAATTATTGATTGGTTATTCCAAAAAGCATGTACATATTCGGCCCTAGCGAGGTAATCCGTCGGAGTTTTTGTGGCGGAATAAATAATTAAAATGTGAGTAATAAAGAAAAAAAAAGTATTTTAATAAATGTTTGTTATTTATTATGGAAAAAACGAAAAAAGCAAAAGTATCTAAAAAGATCACCAAAAATTGTGGCTGTATTGGGAAAATCTGCCGAATCAGTTAAATTGAATTAGACCACGACAAAGGGATGTTGGTGAATGAAAAAGGATCGTGACTAATTTTTTTTTTTTTCACAAATAAATTTTCTTTCACTTTTTAGATTTTCCCTTTTTTCTTGAATTTTGTTTGCTCTTATTTGTTTGGACTCGGCCTCCAAAAATAACGCGACACTTGCCATGGACCTAAGAATAAGAAGCACAGGAATGGGTGTATATCACTTTTATAGTGTAGGATAGCGTGGAAAAAAAACTGTCAAAAATAAATCCAACGCTGTCATTCGAGCCATTCTGGTCTGTGATAGAATTAAAACCAAAGTGTAATTCAATTTCAAAAATTGTTTTCTGGTAGAATTAAGTCATAAAAATAACAAAACTTGTTAAAATAAAGGTGTCCTTTTTTCTTGGATTTTTTCAATCCACAGCTGTCAAATTGAAAATCTCACAAACAGGGGTGTTTTTATTTTTGTTTGGTGATGGCACGGCGTTGCATTCCATTTGTTATTTTTTTTCTCACTAGCGCAAGTTTAATGTGAAAAAGAGTATATAAATTGATTTGTAGATCAAAACATTAAGCTTTTTTTAAGTTTTCTATCCAGAAATATGTTTGAAAATTTTTACTTACATAAGTACTTTTACACTTTTAAAAGTCTTTCTTTAGCATGGTATCTAATTTGTAATCCTGTTTTTTTTTTTTTTTAGCAAAGAACAGAATTGAGTCCTCCAACCCATCAATCCACAGAACCTAGTATTCCGAATGTTAGCCCTAAACATTTACCATCGACAAAAAATCACTCACATTCCAGTGGTTCTGCATCACAGACTCAGAATGTTCCACCAGTTGAATCGTCAATAAGCTCCTCGACAAATCCTTCGTCGTCATCTTCAGGAAGTCATAAAACTGCAAAAGAACGAGATGAACGTGTGCGTTCTTCATCACCATTTACCTCAACGGTTAGCAGTGTTGGAGGAACAACCGTTACTGCTGGAAATACTACAGCTGGTGCGGCGCCTAGTTTGTATGTATCAGTACCGCTTTCAACAGCTAACGTACCTGGGCTTAATTTACCTACAACAACCACAGCAGGTAACATCTATAGAGATAATAAGTTGATACAGCATTTCAACTTTTTCATATTAACTTGCTTATACAGATCACCCTACACCGTCACAGTCGACACGTGCTGCTACGCAACAGCAGCAACAATCAACAGTAACAGAGCGTCAGTCTCCTCGAATACATCATCAAATATCAGCATCGCCAGTGATATCAGAACAAGGCAGTTTCTCATCTTCTCTGCCATCGCCGGTTAATGCTGCCGTTTTACAAAGTGGGAAATCACCATCGCCCAGTATAACTGGCGGAAATCTAACTGCAACAACAACAGAAACTGGAAATTTAAAAATAAGCTTTGAGAAACAAAATTCACGAGTAGCTCAATTGCAAGAGCAAGAATCAGCGCCGGGGCGTAGATCAAGGTTAGTTTACAAAATCAGAACAAATAGAAAATTTGTTTGCATGCCGTTGAATTGTTGCTTGTTTACATTTTAACTAATTATGGCTTTTTATTTTTTCATTGTTTTTATAAATTTTTAATACATAATAGTTATGTTCATTGTTTTTATATTTTTTAAGCATGCACGCTATTATACTTTTTTAAATCTTATAGTCTAGTACGCAGACCGCGCTAAAATTTATCTTCCATACATATTTTCTCCAAAGATAAAGTTAAGCGACGATTTTTAACCAGATAGCACGCACTTTTGCAAATTGTCTCCACTCAATTTAGGTTGCGAAATAATGCTTGGCGAATAACAGATAAATTTGGAAATTATTTGTGGCCAATAGAAAGAAAAGGAACAAAAAAATGAGATAGTAAAAAGGGTTTTCTGCGCTGTAAAAAATACTTATTTATGTTTTACCAAAGCTTTATGGAATGTTTTCTTTTGGAAAGCAAAAGTAATCATTTGTTCCCTTAATTATGAAAGTGGACTAAGTCACTCCCAAAAATGGCATCAAAAATCTAGCCTAAAAATAACTACACAGCCCCACAAAAAATATAAAAGTTTTGACCTGGGGTTGTGGCTAAGTTTTTCATATAGTTTTTGGGTCGCTGAAATCGAATCCGAAGTCCGTTTTGCTCCATCACGTCAAGTTTTCGAGATAACCTCATAAAATGTCACGAAAACAAAAAAAAAATTTCTCTGATCTGGATGTGCGAATATGTTAATCATATAGTTTTTGGATTGCTGAATCCAGATTCGAAGTCAATTTCGCCCTATCACGTCAGGCTTCTGAGATATCCTCAAAAAAATGTCAAAACCAAAAAAAACAAAAGTTTTTATCTGGGGTTGCGACTAAATTTTTCTTATAGTTTTTGGGTCGCTGAAACCGAATCCGAATTCTATTTTGGCGTATCACGTCAGGTTTTTGAAATATCCTCAAAAAATGTCTAAACTAAAAAAAAAGTTCTTATCTGATATTTTTTGAGGATATCTCAGAAACCTGACGTGATACGGCAAAATAGAGTTCGAATTCGGTTTAAGCAACCCAAAAACTATATGAAGAATCTAGACGCAACCCCAGATAAGAAATTTTGTTTTTTTTTTTTTTTGGTTTTGACATTTTTTTGAGGATATCTCAGAAACCTGACGTGATAGGGCGAAATTGACTTCGAATCTGGATTCAGCGATCCAAAAACTATATGAATAACATATTCGCACATCCAGATCAAAGAAAAAATTTTTTTGTTTTCGTGACATTTTAAGAGGTTATCTCGAAAACCTGACGTGATGGAGCAAAACGGACTTCGGATTCGGTTTCAGCGACCCAAAAACTATATGAAAAACTTAGTCGCAACCCCAGGTCAGAACTTTTATTTTTTTTTTTGTGTGACTTTCATAATCATGGGCACATTTAACTTTCAGTAACAAAACCTACAACAAGTTTCTTGTTGAATCAATTTTATGAAAAATAAAAGAAAAACAAAATTCTTTTAAGTTCGAGAAAATTGAATGTATGCAAATAGATATAAATGAAACTGTCAGTTGTAGACATTTCTATGTATCTCTCATTATGTATCTCTCATATTTTTAAATTTATCTTGGCTTTTGGCAAACGCGTATAGAGATAAAAATTGTCGAGATAAGATTTAGTTTAGCACGATTTGGGTTCTAGGCTTATTCCAAAAATGTAATGCCCTTACGTTCGTATTTTTACGTCAAACACGAGCACATTTGTAAAAATTAAAGATTCTCAGCTTGAATGCAGAACGGAATGACGTTAAACTTTTCCAATTTTTAGTTTGGACACGTATTAAGTGGATAGTTTCCAAAAATATGCGTTAGTGAAAGAAAAAATTATGTATTGTAGCAAATATGTATAACAATTGGAAATAATAGTAGATTGTATTCTTATTCACTTGTTCACTGATTTCTATAAATTCTTACCAACGCGTCTCCGTATATCCTACTATATTCCCATTTTCATCACGGTAGGAATCTATTTTGTCTCGATATCCTTGATATGTCGTAGCATCTCTCGATAGACTTTACCGCTTGTTTTTCGTGTTGTCTCTTCTTCCGTTTTAAAACTCGGCGTTCTTCTCCTCTTTTGGATGTAGATATCATGGGCTTCTCTCTCAGCAGTTCTAGTTCTTGCTACGGCATGGATTTATTGGTCCGTCCTTGGCTGCATCATGGGGTCGCCTACATGCTACATCCTTCGTCGAACAAGTGGTTTCGGTTTTGTCGTTTGGTGCATCAGTTGCGGTACTTCTAATGGCCCCTTGGTATTGAACCCACTAATCTTCTTCAACATTTAGAGATGGGTCATCTGAGATATAACAAAAGAGGCGGTAAGCAAAAATTATGGTGTTATCATTTGTTTGAAGCCTTTTGACGTCATTATACCCATTAGTTTTCTACGTTAGGATCTGTTGGTGAGTCCTCTAAAAGATAACGAGAACCATTTTCAGTTAAAGATCTGTCAGTATCCTGCGCTTAACACTACATCATTCATCAGCATCACTTGCGCAGTCAGCATCGCAAAACGCAGATATTGCTATCCCCACTGCTGGTATAAAATAATTTCATGTCGGCTGTTCCCTTGGGGTAGATAAGATACCGTTAAATATGTTTAGCTGTCGCCCAGTGTGGTTTCCCAGAATTTTGATTGTATCGACTGACGGCTGACAGCAAAGCTGTTATCAGGACGTGAAACTTGAGTCGCATTCTGCTACGAACAACTTGTTGGTAAAGCTTATCATTCATTTCAGCGCATTCAGTTTCGCTCTGCGGATCACTGGATCCATTATATTCAAACGATTAAAAATTTCATTGATATATTGTTCTTGATTTAATGAAATGACAACATCAATCAAAATTTAATTGATATAAATTAAAAACCAAATTTTAGAACTTGGTACACTTTTACATCTCAGTACTCAGAACTTGGCTCTATTTCTAACAGTCATGTTTTTGTTGAGATTTTATAATATCCGCTATTATCAACTTTCGATTTTGACACACCGACTGGTGTGTCGACTGGCTTGCCATGAAATTTCGCAATCTTATTTACTTGAGCAAAAATTTAAAAGAGCTGAAAATTAAACTTAAATATCGTGAGAAACGATTTTAAAATAAAAAAAAAGCGTTAGTTGAGGCGGTAACAAGGCTTTTGCATACCTATGAACTGTTTTCATTAAAGCCATTTGACAGCAACATAAAAAAAACCGTTCGCTCAGTTCGCATTGAAGAAATGCACTAACTTCGTCCATCTGATCGATATCCAGGTTATATTTTGCGGCCATTGCAAGTAGAAATTGGACCGAGGTACATACATATGTATGTATATCGTACTACAGAGGAAAGAGTAAGTTTCCTCGTAATCTATTCCATGCTTTTGTGCACAACCTTTGATAACAAATCGAGCTTTGAATCGCAAAATTTTCTTTATAGAATCCTTGAAAACCCACTTGAAATCGATGGTCCTCTTCCTGAGCTGAATGTCAGTCAACACCCAAGTCTGATTTTAAATTAGTGAGTCGTATTCTTCTTTCATTGTTGCTTTCCAAAATTTCGAAACGCTTCGGTTCAACACCTTTTGAACTGTTAATGGATCGTAGATTTTAGTTATCTTAGCTTGAAAAGCAAATTATCCATCCGGACAGGCGATAGCCTTTGGTGTCTTCACAGTAGCAAGAATACACAACGTTTTGACCTCAGATCGAACTTTTTTCGACAAATTTTCGGGGTGTGTACCACTGGCAAAACCAAACGCACAAAGCGACTAAGGTGAGGAACTTTTCCAGAAAACGTGTGTTCGGGAGTCAAACCAGATGTTGATTGACAAGGTAACGTGTTGACAGCATACACAGCAGTAGATACAGCTTCCGCCTAAAATCTCTTGTCCAGCGTCAAACAACATGCAGCGTACACTCTCGATGACATTCCGATTGCTTCTCTCTGCCAAACCTTTCTGTTGTAGAGTATTATGGTGTAGTCATTTGATATCGTATACCATTTTCCTTTAGTAAGTTGTCAAATGATCCATTGCAAAATTCGGTGCCGTTGTCAGTACATATAATTTTTATTTTCTTGTTAATCTGTCTTTCGATCAAATTCTTGAATTCGACAAATCTTTGAAAAGCTTTTGACTTCAGTTTCAAAAAATAGACATACACTTTCTTGTAAAGTCATCCACTAGAACCATTATAAATCGTGCACCACCATGAGAAACGCCATCAATAGAACCACAGAGATCACAATAAATTATTTCAAGGACTTCTATCGGTCGAGTCCCTTTTTCCTTGAATGGCATTCTGGTTTGATTTGAGACATTTTTTCTGAATAGCTACTTGTAACTTGAAACCACCAATGCCCCTCACAGACAGACAAATTTTTTGGCACAGACTATTTCCCTTCAAACTGGTTTTAGTTTACCAAAGAACGCAACAGATCCTGCTTGATAAATCTAGCATTTTGGAGCAATTTTGTCTGGATAGCATCTGCAGTGTTAGGAGTTACTGAGCTCTCGACCCCCATCATCATCGGGCGATACTAGTCAAACAATCCAACAAGCAACAAAGTACATCGCTTACATCTTTCGCCAAAGATTTAAATTTGTGGGCAGTTTGTACTATATTCGTGACGTATGATTCAACGTTATCACTTTCCTCCAGAAGTGTTCATATTAAACTTAAAAGTCCAACTTGTCGCGTTAGTTCAGAATCTTTAAAAGTTCGATTTAAATTGTTTCATGCTTCTTTCGCAGACTGCACATGGACAACATTGATCGGCTCGGTCAATAAGATTATTTTTTCTCGGGACTTTGTCACTTTCTTAGCATCTGGTGTTGCATTAACTTAGGTTAGGTTACATAGAAATGGCTGTCCGGAAAACGACTGACTAATTAAACCAGTTGGAGCTTTTAATGAAGCGGTGAAGGTTGAAGATGTCAGTATTAATGGTAATCTTGAACCTTCACCGCTTTAACTTAGGGTTACCATTCGTCCCGACACGTAGGGACATGTACCGTTATCAACAGCGGTGTCCCGACGATCTACTTAATGTCCCGACACATTCCAATTAGTCTAAGAGCCCACAGCAAATTTTGAGAGTGGAGGTATAACCAAAATGTGAGTATGCAGTCTTAAAGCCTTATGCGTTCTAATATTGAATTCAAAAGTCTGGCAGCTTTAAATCGTGGCCTTATATTGTTTTCAGGGGGTGGTTTGTTTTCAGGGGGTTGAGTTTTCCAATTCATATAAGTAGGCTAAATTCATCACAGCTACTGATGCTCTGTCGTTTCTCCTAAGCCAGAAGACATTAATCTTGACGATGCGACTAATAGAACTCAAGATATAAGCTTTTTAAGCGGCTTTGTTTTGGAGACTTTTTTGTTTAATTTTTTGTTTGTTATTTTGAATTTAAAACTCTCCAAGAAGAAAGCTGATATGGTTGTAAAAAAAAAGTTTATATCTTAATTTCTATTTGTCGTATCACCGAGATTGAGGTATTCAGGCTTAGGGGAAATGACAGAGCATCATTCCTTATATTCAGAATGTGAATTTTTGCTTACTTAGCCTACTCACATTAATAGGAAAACTCGCGTTTTTTTACCCCCCGAAAAACATATAAAGCCGCGATTTAAAGCTGCCAGACTTTCAAATTCGTTATTAGAACGCATAAGACAATAAAACTGCATACTCACATTTTGGTTATACCTCCACACCCAAAATTTGCTGTGAGCTCTCGGTCTAAATAGCTTAAATTTTTTTTGTGAAATATATCTGCGAAGTCATGATAATCAAAAAACAAGATATGTTCGATAGGTTTTTGAAGTTCTGCTGTAACATTATTGTCATCTCACTCACAATTTAGATAAAGGAAAAGAATTTTATTTCATGCGAAAGTTTTTACTATGAAATCGTTTAAAGTTTTTTCTTCGTTGAATTTGGAAATAGTTATATATTTAAATATGTAAATTAAATATGACATGGTCTTCCAGTTCGAAGTTCTTTAACCGATACCTTCCAGGAATTCCAATTTTCACGGCCTTTAATTTCACAACGGACGGGAGAACGTTCTGAGACATCTTTATCTTATTTTAATTTCCAATATTTATTTAATGCAAAAAATCGTTAATTGAAATTTTTTCCTTTAATTCCTTGTTTCAATTACCGTCGCAACGAAAACGGTAGATAGTGTATGTGGTGACAGTTATCAGAAAAATAGTTTAAAAAATCGTAGCAAAAAAAAACAAATTGAAAAAATGGTCACCCTGTGACGGTCTTACATGTGCCGGGATTACAAGTCTTAATTTTTCTCCATTTTTCCTTTTGCTATGAAACCTATTGCATATTAAAAAATTTAAACTCAACTGCAAGTGCATCAGTTTTAAAGAAAAATCACTGTTTTGCCCAACTAACTACACACACATTTTACATGACCCTAATTCAATGGACTACAGTGTAAAAAAAATGCACTACGAAATTTAAGCAAGTTACATTAAATGTTGCCGTGTTCAATTCTCATTTCAAAATGGTCTGCCCTAGCGAGGTATTCCTTCGGAGCGGAGATTTTCCGCAACGCATACTTCGTCGGAGGTTCCAATTACATTCGAGGTATCTTTCATCGGAAAAAATACTAAACAAATGCGACGACGCACTGCATCGCAATAATTTGACATGCGTCAGATTCAAGATTTTAATAGAGATGTACATACAAAATATACCGATATATTGCTAAGTTGGTATATCTTCCGATATTTGTATATAAAAACACCTAAATACATTTAAATTGTCATATAACTATATAGAGAGTTTCATTTCATAGTTTTTCATCAGTAAGAATGTCAATGTACGGTAAATTACACCCTAGTGTTAGTTAGAAAATGAATCGATATTGCAATATTTCTATTCAACAAAATATCGAATCGAAAAATATCGATATTTTTTTTGAGAAGGCCATCTCTATAATTATCACAGATGATAGAAAAAAAACAACAGATGAAAGAAAAAAACAATTCAAAGAATAATGTCGTTTTCCAAAATTCAAAAAGTGTCACTCCTAGCTATATAATCACTCCCAAAAGGAGTGACTTCAAATTCCAAAATTGGAGTGGATTTTCGGAGTGAATTCTTCACTCACAAAATTTTGAAGGAGTGACGGAGTGATTACCAATACTTCTACATTTCTCTTCATGGACTACTTGTCAAATTCTTGGGTGGTCGTTTTAATATTTTTTTGTGAAGAAAATTATATTTATATGTAAAAAAATCATAAAGAATTGACAAAAATCTATAAAAGTGAATTTAAAAGATTGTGTTACTATTTTATTTATTGTGCAGTATAACAAACACATGCAAAGCAAACGTCAAATCACTCCGCTTGTCAAATTCAAATTGCACAAAAAAGGAGTGATTCACTTCCATAATTTTGGAAAGCGACATAACAAATCGTCGCCCAAGAATTGGGTTGCCGTATACATATACATAGGTTTTCAATAGCCTATACGGCAACCCAATTCTAGGGCGACAAAATGAGTTGAAGTTATTTCATTTAAGAAAATTAAAAAGTGTCCATGGCAATTGTCGCGTTTTTTTTCGATAGGGTAAGGTCCAAATAATCGTTTTTTGTCCTTAACTCTAGATTTTAGGGGTGCTACAGAGTTTTTAAACAACGTTTCGTAATCAGTGCAAATAATTCTACAAAACGTGATAGGGTCCGCCCTCGTATATTTTTCAACCTTGTTTTTGTCAAACAGTGTAATTTTATAAGTAAACAAAATTTCATTCTAAAGTACACAAGGAAAGTGTTTCTTTTAACAATTTCTTATCGCTCCAAATCTATTTAGAACTAATTCTTTCACTTATTTTATGTTTACAAAAAAGTTTTTTCTAAATTGATTGAAATATTTTTGTCAGCAAACTAAACTGCTTTTAACAAAAAGTATTTACGACAACTCATGCTGTAAATAAATCTCAAAAGCTAAGACTTTTTTATTTTTGACCATACCTAGCTTGCAAAATGATATCAATATGAATTTTTCGTTAAACTTATTTTAAATGCCATTACTTGATTAAAAATAAATTTATAGAAAATTTATCTATCCCATGTCAAACGTATTTTCTTTTTTTCTGATCAAATTTAATTACATGCTTACCGCACCACCGTACAATCTTAATGTATCTTACAAAACATTTTAAATTGAAACAACAAAATATTATTTGCACATTTTTAATGTTAAATTTGGTAAGATCGCGGTCTGGAGAGCATATCAATCCTATACCAACAAAGCCACGTTTTGGTAAAAAACGCTCAGCCGCCAGTACCAATGCGCAAATGATAAAGTCATCCTCATCATCATCGCTTACAGTTAGTTCAACCGAAGCGACACAACAACCGCAACAACAACAAAGAACAACTTCTTCGATTCCTCTTATAAGTCATACGCCAGATATATTATCTGAGAGTTCTCAAAAACTGCAACCAAAGTCACCACCTTTATCTGCACTACCACTAACCACATCATCAAAAATGAATGATAGCGACAGAATTGGAAATAATTCTTCTATAAATAGCAACAGTAGCGGAAATAATAACATCAACAAAACCAACAGCAATAATAACAATGATAATAATAGTAACAATAGTAACAATAGCGCAATGAACTTAAGCTCTTCCGCTCCATCAACACCCACACCTACACCACCTCCAATTCCATCAACTCCAAGTTCTACGGTCAATCCTTGCTCTTTACCTATTTCCTCTGCACCTGACCTAAATTTTTCTTCCATTTCATCTAGTACAACCCAGACCACTATTACTTCTGTTAAAAGTAATAATAGTAATGAGAATGTAAACAACACAATGGCAACGCTTATAGTTAATAGTTGTAGAAACAGTTGTAGTCCTATCACACCATCACCACCAGCACAATCGACACCAACTCCTACAGTTGTTGCTCCACCAGCTGGTTCAAATGTCCCAGCTTCTAAGGCACTTAATAAGAAACTTCTGCGAGCCCAGCAGTCTCATTTTTTACAACAGCAACAACAGCAGCAACAATTGGCGGCTGTTCAACAGCAGCAACAAACTACAATTGTTGCAAAAACTGTCGAAGTGACAGATACAACAAACCCACTTTCTTCTCTCCCCATTGATGATTCAAATTCTAACACCATCCCTCCTCCTCCAACCATTTCTAGAACGCCAGACAGTGGAATCTTCTCCTCGTCCTTTAACATCAGTGGCAGTTCGCAGAATTCATTACCAGGAGCAACTTCTTCTGCGAATATCGGCTTGAAATTCAGTTATGAAGCCCAGCCTGGGGTTGCGACGGCAGCTGTACCTTCAAATATGGATGCAAACCCAGCGAACAATACAGCTTTTAAAGATTCTCCTCCCTCCTCACCTGGTTCGGAGGCGGGATCGGCTAGAAAACGCGGACGAAAGTCAAATGAGATAAAAGATGTTAAGGTTTTTCAAAATGGTGGATGTGCCGTCTCAACGCCTGTCACGACTCCAACACCTGCTTCAACTTCAAATGGCCCAATACATGCCACTCATATGCTGGGCAACCAATTGAATCCAACAAGTAGTGTGGCGCAAAAACTCACCGATCAGCTGCACATGGAAATGCAGGACCATAGTGTGTATACTGAATCGCAGCCACCGCAATTTGTAGGTGTGCCATTCCCATCAAAACCAGTGAACAATGTAAGCTTAAACTATCAAAATCAATTTTTTTTTAAATTGAAATTCATTTAAATTATATTTTTCAGGTTCGAAACCCAACAAGTATGCCAAATAGTGCTAATTCTTTGGCATCTATGTTTGGTGGAAATGGAGGAGGTTACGCACCTCAATCCCTGGAACAATTGCTAGAAAGACAATGGGAGCAGGGCTCACAGTTTTTAATGGAACAAGCACAGCATTTTGATAGTAAGTTCACAACACATTTTCATATAATGTCCTTTTTTAAAAATAACTACAAAATTATAATCAGCTGTAGTGCTAATTTTAATTTTAAACAGTCCTCTAACTTTTGCTTAATTATAAATACTTTTTAATTTCAAGTGAGAGATGTTTTTCTTGAATTTAGACAGTGTTTGGGTATAGTTTTTACTTGCGCTATAAGGCAAGTATTGGTTTCGTGTCAAAAAAAATTTTGAGGTTTTAATCGAAACCAACATTACGATGATGGAGAATTTCAAAAAAGTGGGTCTCGCAATTCCGCCCGTGCGTCTGTGCGGTTAGTTTTTAATTTAGTTGTTTTTTTTTTTTTTATAGCTCTTCCCCAATATCATTTTTTTTTTTAATTTATATAGAGGCAGCTCTTAAAATCTACAAGTAAACTAACATAAAAGTGCTTTGAACTGCAAGAGCAAGTACGTGCGGCCCCAGTCGTGCATTTTATTTTTTTGCAGAAAAGAGATTTCGAGTGAGAAAAAGTATAATCCTCTCACAGATTTATTAGTATAAAGATAAAGTATTAAAACTTGCCCAAGATTTTTTCGTGATTCGGTTTATAGACACATTGATAAAACAAAAAAAACTTGTGGCACTCGAGGACTGCCGCGGTAAAGCTATTGCATTGCATATTTTTATCAACTTATGCAATTATAATTTGTTTACCTACACTACACAAAACCAATGATTATGTTATGTATCTACCTATCAATTCATATGCAACAACAAGGTCACATTTGAATGTGTGTATGTGTGTATATGCATATTATGCATATACAAACATACCATACACGTTTAGCGAATTACCTAAGTGTGTGGTGTAATAATTTTTCGTTACGAAATTTCTTGGCTCGCTCCTCATGCCAGGCCTGCGTTAAAATCTATGCAATAGCTTAAAAAGAACCCAAGAACCATATTTGACCATTTTTAGAAAACTCTACTTAAAACTTGAAAATATATTTTTTTTCTCTCATATCGTACTAAGGCATTTAGAATCGGCATTAAAAAAAACTCAAGGAAAAATTTCCTTTAAAAAAAAAACTATTTTAATTTTAATACCTTAATACACAGCAGCTAAATCTAAAACAAAAAATCACCTAAAAACTCTTTATAAAAAAAAGGATAAGAGGCTATGGGGCGTATTCATAGACACTGTTTAAGATGCTTTTAAGAAAAATTCGAGCTTATCCCATTTGAATTACATTGGCTAAACTCCAGTTTAAGTTAAACAACAACTATGAATATGGCCCTAAATGTTCACGAGTCTATAACTTATAAACCAATAAATAAATGCTAAAAATGTTATTGCATTTTGAGCTTTCATATATTTGGGATGACTTACCATTTAATTTAAAGTTCCGCTAAAATAGTTGTATTTTTTAATGTATTTCGAGATTATAACAGCGCCGAGAAAAGGAAGAAGAAAAAGTGTGTTCAATCGTGATTTTTCTGATTAATTCACTATCATCAATGAAATCGACTTGTTTTCAGTGCCGGTATCCATTGTATTTTTACTAGTAAATATAATTTAGAAGCTCCGACACATGAGTACCCCGGAAATCGAGGATATTTTGAGGAATTTATGCGAAGCTTTGAGAGTGTATATTTCACGTTTGGTGAATGTTTGAAAAATTTTGTTGCTGTTATTTTGTTTATTGGAATGTTGTTGTATAACGCATAACGAAGTAAAAAAAAAAAACGAAACAAATTACAGTCCACACTTTACGAATGTTACAATCTAAGAACAAGAAAAATATTATTCAAAACGAATGCTGTTGTAAAAAAAAATTAACAAACAAATTTTATGAATTTGTATGCTTTTTCATGTATGAATATTTTAAAAACTAGAGCGGCTAGGAAAAAATAGTGTTGTTTTCTGAAGCACCCTCCATTTAGTAAGAACTGATAAGCAACGATCTGAAAATTTTTTGTGTGAATATTTTTATTTAAAGGCTTGATGAAAGGACAACGATCCTCGGATCGTTTTTTAAATAATATACGAAAAGGCACTTAAATTATTCAACAACTTAATTAAACTTTTTATTTAATTTTTTTTAGTTGCATCACTACTCTCTTGTCTACATCAGCTTCAAACTGAAAATGTTCGTCTTGAAGAACATGTTAATAGCTTAATTGCTAGGCGTGACCATTTGCTTGCTGTAAATGCCCGCTTGGCTATACCATTAAATGCCAACGTTCCCCAGAGTCAAGGTAAGTAACAGCTGCAGCTTAACAATCAGAAAATTTCATGCACGTGTCCATCATAATTTCTTCATCCAAACTCATCCATTTAAGCAAATACCTACCGAAACCTAATTCACTCTATAAATTTTATAATATTTTCCGAAAAAATGCATATTTTTTCTATTAGTTTATTTTATTTTTGTAAAATCCTGGATTTATTTTGTTTAAAAAATCTTATTTTACTGTTCGAAATTTGACTTTATTAATTTTAAAACAAATTAACAAATCTTACCCACCTCAAACAATTTTAAATTGTCCTAAAAAAAAATATGAAATTCTTTAAGTTTATAAACAATAAGTATGTTAGGTACTTATAACAAAATACAAACGAAAGATATTCTATATAATTATATTATTTTTTTAGTATTGTAAAACATTTCAAATAGTTTTCATACAATTGGTGTATGCTTGTTTTTTTTTTCTCTAAAAAAAAATTGCTTGTATAATTAGTAATTAAAAATTATTTATGAGACATTTATTAAATACAAATAATTTATACACCGATTTATAAATTTATTAAATTTACAAATTATAAAACAAACAAACCGGAAATTTAATTTGAATAAAAATATTTTGGAATTTTATCGAAGACCTTTTTTTTCAGTGGCTGTTGTTCGTTTTTTTATTTTGGCTTTTAAATGTTTATTGTTGGTGAAAGATTTTAATTTTTGAAGTGTTTTATTTTTGGTGTTGGAGATTTTCAATGTATAAATAGGCATTTTTGATGTAAAAAGTGGGCCTACATTTAACCAATGCATTACTAACTGAAACTATTATGCAGGGGAATAATAAATTGAAGCGTAAATTGAAGTTGTTAATATTTGTTTTTCGACTCAAGCAATAACTTCTATTTATAAAAATGTTTGGCAATTGCGGACGTAAAACCTTATAGTAATTTTTTAGTGCAACTGATGGTTGATTCTATGACGCCTTTTTGAATTTTATAATTCGTTTCCACCGGAATTTTAATCTAGATGTAGGGTAATTTTCGTTATAAACAACGTAAGGATAAAATTACCATAATGTTTGGGCTAAGGCAAAAAACATGAAAAGTTGTAAAAAATGAAAAAAAAAAAAACAAAACAAATTGAATTGAATTGCAATTTCACGCGATTCAGCGAAATGATAGAAACTTAAATATACATTGAATTCTGGTGGAAACAAGGCATTATCTAAACGCATTTTTTTTTTTGTTAAGGTTCTTATATTCGTCAAACAAAACCCAAGTAAATGGGCCACATAGAGATTGTCATCTCGCCAAATTGTTAAGCTCATAAAATTGCAGGTTAAAATTGGTGTCAAAGCAAGTTGATACTGTAAATTAAAAATAATAGGGTTTCAACTTTTAAGCCTAGTACGCAGATTGGGAAAATTTATTTGTTATACAAATTTTGTCTTGAATATTTTTCCAAGCAGTACGCAGTTCACGCGCAAAATTTAAATATTTGGACCCTCTGTTAAGAAATAGTCTCCACTTAATTTTGCGCGGACAAATAATGTTCGAAGCATTATTTTGCCGGCAAAAATTGTGACAAGGAAAAAAAATGAAACAAAATTGAAAAAAATTCAAACAAAATTAAGGTGGACTCTATAATAAAATACTTGGAAAGTGAAGACGAAGAAAATACAACTCAGAATCAAATCAAAAACAAAAAAAAAAAATTAAGTTATTTTGAAAGAAGAAAAAAACTATTGATAGAAATTACTTAGGCAGTTACCCTATTGTTGCCACTCCCTATGTGATTGGCACCTTGAGCTTAAAAACCATTTACAGCTACTATTTTTATTTTTTGTTTAAAAATTCACTCTCAATTCACACTCAAAAGGCGGGATTTTTTGGCAAGAGATATTGATAATTACAAAAAAAAGTATTAATAATAGTTTTATGCTATACGGAAAAAACTGCAAACTAAAGTTGGTGCGACTTTCGCTTAAGGTGCCAATGATTGGGCAGTTTACTCTAGGTAATTTCTCCAACTTCAAAATTTTGCGCAGGATTAAAAAATGTTTTGTAGAGATTAAAATTGTAGAAATAAAATTTTGTTTTTTCCCCAATTTGCGTACTAGGCTTTAAAATGGAAACTTGTGTGTGACCAACCTTTTTAAAAATTGCTACATCACTTTATTCTTCATAACTTTGTAGTTTGGTTGAATAAGAAAATTTTTATTATGCCAAACAGACACTTGGATAGCAAAAACAAAGTAAAAAAACATAAAAATAACAATAATGGTAAAAATTACATAAAACAACCCTAAAAAAGAGTGTTTAAATCAAAAGTATCAAATACGTATACGTTTAAACAAAAAACATGAGTTTTGTTTCAGCAAATGGCCCTTAGAGTACTTTATTACATTGAGCAAAAACTGAAATAATTCATTGGATTTCAATATTTTTTGTTATGGTTCTAATCTAAAAATGTTTATATTATCTTGAAAAGAAAACATTAATTTGTTTTATTTCTTCGTTATACACTTATTTGCATTTTTGTAGAGACACATCAATTGCACTTTCCTAGTAAAACCCACTGATAAAAAAAATTTCCTTGGTGATATACAAAAAAGAAAAAAAAAAACATTTAAATTCCAGTTAACCTCAATAATATCCATATTAATGGACCAACGCAACCCGATGTTGCTGCTGCTGGATCTACTATGCAACCCACAGCTTCTGTGCCATCCACAGGCAGCGGTAACGTAACTCCCACAGTAGCAACCCTCACTTCAAATAACCGAGCTCCACGATCAAATGCAGCAACTTCATCGCAAATGCCAACAATGGAAAACGGTATTGATTTTCGACATTCCTCTATTCAGCAACCAACATCAATTCCAGCTCCAACAGCAGCCCCTGCAGCCCCATTACCTCAATCAACTAGCGGCGTTGGTCTTAGGTGAGTTTAATTTGATAAAGAATATATTTACACACATGTTGTGAGAGGATTTTGTAAATTATCATTGTTGTAAATTTATTTTCTCCTGTTCCTTTAATCCTTGAATACATATTCAGACATTCATCATCTGTTCATCCAAATTATTCCACTACAAATCCTTCCTCATCCGCTTCTCACCATAGCAATCATCAACATCACCAACTTCAGTCGCATCAGCATCACAACCAGCAGCAACAACAACCATCTTTAGCACAGCACAACACAATGTCGTCATCCGCCAGCAATACAAATTCTGTGATGACGTCGGCCTCTGTAAGTCGACAGACACAACAGCAAGCTCAGCCTCCTCCACATCACCATCCACCACAGCCGCAACACCCGCATCAGCAAACTCACCACCCTCAGCACCATAGTCACCATGCTCAACAACAGCATCAACAGCAGCAACAACAACAGCAGCAATCACTTCATACGCATCATCAGCATACCCAGCACCAGCCTCATCCGCTAGTGCAACATACCCACAACCATCACCATCCCTCGTCCACTGGACCTGCTGCTCCACACCACATACAACAACAACCGAGCCAGCATCACCAAATGTCAATAGCATCAAGTGACAGTTCAATGCGCAATACCGGAACAGGTGGCAATAGTGGTACGGGGCGTGCCGGTAATAATAGTGGTGGGGGTGGTGTTGGCGCTAGCCAAATGCTACCTGGAAGACCAGTTCATGGTGATAACTCGGCTTATCACCCAGTGTATAGTCATCAGGTATAAGTAGTTTAATGTCATTCCACTTGTCTCTCTCTCTCTCCTTCCTTTGTTGAAAATGTTTATATCAAATAAATACAGCCTATTTCTCGATCCCTTTTCAGTCACAATTAAGGCGAGATGATTCCCAAGGAAAGACCAGCTGAAAATCATTTCGGGAAAAGAAGCATAATTTAAAACCTCCCTCCCTTACATCTTCAGCAGATCATTCTGCACAGTCCAATCACAATAGGACTAAGATTAACAATAACGACACAAAAAACCTTAGCAACTCACAGTATGTATTGAGTACCGCTACCGCTATCAGTTATGCCAATGATGGCAACGATGAAATGTCTATATCACTGTCATCAGAATCGCATACATCAGATGATGATTCATTGCATGGCGTTGAACACACCGCAGTTTCATCACCTACGATATCAATGCTTCCATCTGACAGTGGTGATAACAACCTTTTGCAAGTGCAAAATTTCTTAAATTGTTTCGATGAAGCAGACAAAAACCAGCATCCATACAATAATGTTGAACCTACAAATAATAAACATAGTCTAAAATATAGTCACAACAATAACATTAATATTCGAAATAGCGTTAATCAGGGTAAAAGTATACGGCGCATTACTGTAAACCCAAAAGATGGCAATACCAACATTGAGAAATCATTAAGGAGTCGACCTAAAAAATTTACCATTTCTACAAAATTTTTACGAAAATCACGTAATAAATTGAGAACCGCCAGCAGCGAAATGTCAACTGCGGTGTCAAGCGACATGATATTAAAGTCTAATAGTTCAATGATGTCTATGAAACCGGTTAATATAAGTTTGGTCGATGATTCCAATGCCAAATTTAAAGACTTTTCTATTGATTCTTTATTAAATAAGTGAAATGTTTACTGATATGTTATGAATTTTTTTTTGTTATCCAAAATAGTCAGAAAAAAATCTTTGGAAAAGTAGAGAAAATTGTTATTTTTTAAACTACACTACCAAACAAAACCCTGGAATTTAGATAAATAAAATGCACGACTGGGTCGCACCTACTTGTTCTTGTATGATATACATATTCAAATTTCAACTTAACTGGCTTAACTGAAGCCACCTGTGCAATAACATGAGACAATTGTCAACGATGTCTCCCCTCTGTGCCACGTAGTTATGTGTTGTATATGTTTCTGTTTTTTTTTTCTTTCTCTATCTTTCTCTGTTGTATTAATGTCTTGTGCTGTATCAGCCAAATGGACTTAGTTTCCGACAGAGATCAGAAATAAATCTCAACCTTTTGAAAGGTTCCTTTATAACTCATATTTGTCGCCATTTTCAATAAAGGTCATAAAATAACCTTTATTTTTAAAAAAGAAAAATTTCGGTCTGAGAGAAACCTTTATTTTGTATTTTTTTATGTTTCGGTCAACCAGTGAGATTTGTCGCTGAGAGAAAAAAATAAATTCATCTGCAAATGTATCAATTCCTAGAGACATGGGAGTGGTGCCATATGAAAGCTTATGTTCTCAGCTACCCGATAGTGGTATAATCGGTTTTTGGATTTATTTTCAAAATTCCGAGAAAATCGCGTTTGAAAGTTTGGGTAAAATTTTTTTTCGAAAAATCCCCGAATCTTTGAACGCTCCTGGAAGCTAAACCGCTTGAGAGCAATTTTTGGGAGTGATGCCAAATAATAGCTTGTGCCATGGGGTACGCTTTGCACATTGTCAGATTTTTAAAAAATCATCTTCCGTGTTAAACCGCCACATCATGCCTATTTTTTCAGAATCAGGCTTAACTTTTTTGTTACCTTTAAGTTCACCCAGTTTGAGAACGCGTGCACCTACAGGGATGGGAGTTGTACCCAAATTCTGAGATATAGCCGTTTGAAGTTGGGCGGGCGAAAACGCTTCTGGAAGCGACGTTTTCCTTTGAATTGACCATTTTTGATTTATTTTCTTTGACCTTTTCCATTTATTTTTTTGTAAAAATCTCAACCATTGAGAGATATTTAAAAAAATAAAAAATAAATCTCAACCGATAACCTTTATTTTAGATTTTAAAAAATAAATCTCAAACCTTAACCGAAACTATTTAAAGTAATGTGGTTACTCTCATAGAGAAACCGATTGAAAATAAAGGTTGACTGTTATTTTTGGTCTCTGGTTTCCGAAGCTGCAGTGTGTCTAGTCTAGAAGATTTATCTTCAGATTAGATTAAATATGGAAATGTATGTAAATTTCAAGCAAATCTATTAATTCAGTTAGACCCTAGCTGGATGTATAGATTGATGCCCAGATGCGCGGACGGCATGACGAGCTTTTGAGCTTGTCCACTATCGTAATGTTCGTTTTCATTAAAACCTCGAACAAAATTTTGAGACGAAACATACACTAGTTCTTTAGAGCAAGTAAAAATTAAGGTTACTTTCGAAATCTCTAAGAGCCAACGACATAATGAATCAAGTCATCTAAAGAATGTTGTGAGGCATATCATTAGAAAGGTCTTGGTCAGTAGAGCACGAATTGAAGTCTGGCAGCATTTTGGTGTGACCAACATGGGTTAAATTCGACCCAAAGTGTAAAAAAATGAAAAAAGTCAACCTGGTTGGGTAAATTTGTAAATTTAATTCCTAACCCAAAGTAATTTGCATAAGGGCTCTTAAAATCATATTTCCTGATTTTCATAGAGAAATATTTTTTTCTAGATACCTTTTGATTGAAAAATAGCATTAATTCTGGGTTAATCCAATACTATCTCATTTTATTGTCTTCATATTATCTGAATGTTAAAGAATAATGGAAGGTTAATGTTTCATAAAATAATTTACCAAGAGTTCAGCCACGTAAAAACAAAACAAAAAGGTTGTTTTTAAAGTAGTTTTGTTTTTTTTTTTTGTTTTTAATTTCTCGAAAACGGTGTGACATTTTTACTTCCCGTTTTCTGTTTCTGTTTAAAAACATAAGACCATTAAATTTTTGAAAGCTAATTTAGTACTTATATACATATAATTTTGAAAAAAAATTATATCAATATTTTTTTTTTCATTTTTTTTCAAAATTTTGACTTTGAAAATTATTTTATCAAAAACTATTTCATAAAACAGCTTTATTTAAAAAGTATATAAAAAACAATGTTTTCGGCTTTACAAAAAGGTACAACAGGTTATTGTAGGTGAAACCGTTGATTTTATTTTATTTTTTCCCAAATAAAGTCAATTTTTTAGAAAATTGCCGCTCCTGGCTAAACGGGGGAAATAGACCCCCCCCCCAATACGTTTTTTTTCTTGTCTCAACGTAACCTACACGCTCTAGCTTTTTGACACATTTCTCCTAAATCGCACTGTATAATGAATAAAAATATATTTTCTCATAGTTTTGGCACACATTCAGACCGTAATAAACGAATGTTGGTCACACCAAAATGCTGCCAGACCAATTTATTCTTGTCTAACTCCTCAAGACCTTTCTATTTATGTGCCTCACAACTTTCTTTAGATTAAGTCATCAAAAGAAAGTTGTGAGTCCTAAAAAAAAGGAACAAAAACTGAATTTCCTCGAAAATTTTGGATTTTTCAACATTTAAAATTGTCTACCAGGGTGTTTGTCAAAGAATTTTAGACTGACTCTTTGCGCAAATACTTTTGGGAGTATTGTTTAACAAATTTTGTCAAAAAATAAATTGAACAAATTGCTTTCGGTTAGGAATTAAATTTACAAAATTATTCAAACAAGTTTTTTTTCTGTTTTTCACGCTTAGGATCGAATTAAACCCATGTTGGTCACACTAAAAGGCTGCCAGACAAATTTATTTTTATGCTATACATCAAGACCTTTCTCTGGATATGCATCTTAAACAAGAAACAGAAACAGGATTTTTTTTCGTAAATTTCGAAATTTCGACATTTAAAGTTGTCTACCGGGGTGTTTGTGAGAGAAATTTGGGCTGACTTTTTGCGCTGACACTTTTGGTAATATTATGTGACAAATTTTATCAACAAAAATATTATGCAAATTACTTTGGGTTAGGAATTAAATTTATAAATTTACCCAACCAGGTTGACTTTTTTAATTTTTTTACACTTTGGGTCGAATTTAACCCATGTTGGTCACTCCAAAATGCTGCCAGACTTCAAGATTCGTGCTCTACTGACCAAGACCTTTTAAATGATATGCCTCACAACATTGGCTTAATATATATGGACTGCTAGAAGCATATTCAGGTTGGTTCCACTTGTTTCTTCGTGAAATTAGCGCCCTAAAAAAAAGCTGAGAATAAGTGCAATATTTTTGACGAAGTGCGAAAGGAACAAATATAGAAAAACAGAGAAAGCACTACCTTTTAACGACAGATGTCATTCACTAAAAGTTTCCTCTTTTCGCCGTCTAAGGTTATACCGCTAGTAGAGCTAGAAAGATGTGGAATCATTTTTTTTAATTTTTTTATGGAAAAGTCAAACGACTAGCAGTCCATATATAGTAGGTCAATGCCTCACAACATTCTTTAGATGACTTGATTCATTATGTCGTTGGCTCTCGGTCTATAATGACGCCCACTTATATGCACAATTACACATCCCATACAACTTGCATTACACATCTTACATTCATATTCTTCCTTCTTAATTGTTCTTTCTTCATCGATAGTTGAGAAGCAAAAATAAACTCGCACGAAATCTAGCTCTGCACATTTTCTGTTGATGTCAAATTAAGTCATCAAACTCAACTCCGTCCTACCTATAATGCCAAGGCAACAAGATTTTGGCATTATCCCCTTCGTCTTGTATGAATTTGTAGGATGAAACGACGGTTTTCTGTGCTGTTTTCTTTTGTTCTGTTCTGTTCCGTTTCTGTAAAACTTCTTAGACAGAAAATACGATGTATAAAATCGAATCTCGTGCGAAAAAAAGCAATGCACGAGAGTCTGGAATGTAGTTTTGTTTACTGATGTACAGTCGTCGGCATAATTATTTTCACTAATTTACAATTCTCGATATAATAAGAATAATTTCTAACGTTTAAACTTTATATAGGTAAAGTTAATGGTTATTTATTAAGTATGTTATGGTGAATCTCATGGTGGTCAAGGTAAGTCTTTTGAGTGAAATTTGGTTTTCAGGCAGCTTTTTTTGTATTAGAAGTGCTATTTTTTGAGCGGCATAAGTATTTTGACCAGCATTCTTTTTCAATTTTGGTAAGGTAAAGTAATACCTTTTGCTTTTTTTAAGCATGTATAAAACTGTTGAACATGTTAAGGCTCAGATTCATAAAAAAAATTGGAAACATTTCGCAAATAAATATTGAAATTAGGGCATTTATTGTTACAAGTTAAAAATCCCGTTGCCTGTTAAACAAATCAATGGAGAACTGATTTGTTTGCGTCAAATTATGTCTTAGCTAATAAAGAAACACAAGAGTACGAGTACTGAGTACAATCAGCCATGAATCTGTACAAAACAAAAAATTAAACAAAAAAAAAAGACAATTTTTTTTTGCGTAGTTCACTTTTAATCTAAGATTGAACCCTTATATCATGGAGCTGGAAATGAAATCCCTAGGGAAGAATTCCTCCTCGGAAAGCAAAGATTCCCAGGAGACTTAGGAATCACAATTTTGTGACTTATTCAGCAAGAAAAGCACTAGTTAACCTCTTGAAAGCATGTTGAAAACACGCGACGCCCGCTGGTAAATGTATATACATATGGAACAATTTTGAATATCAGCCCTATTCTGCAATCCATCGCATCGGGGGTAATAATCTCTACCATTCTGCTATTCATCGAGGTTTGAGGGGAATCGAAACTCACATCGGTAATGTTGTTCGGTATTCCACTATTCACGTAAATGAACTTGCTTCATACATTTGCAATCCGCATACAAAATGTTGTGGATCCGTCACTTTTGGTTGTAAAAATAAATTCACCATCGTTAAAATTAAGCAAAATGCCACTTAAATTTTTAAGTTATGTATTTGTTAGTATCTAATTGGTTGTTTTTATTTTTGCAATGCAAAAAAAACAAACAAATTTTTTTTCTTTCAATTTACTTCGTCGCCATTTTTTTTAAGTTGACGTTCATGTGGATGTTACATAGGTATGATAATGCAGTTCACCCGATGGATAGCAGAATAGGGCTGTATACATACATTAGAGTGGTCCTTATTTTACTCTTTTGCTAAAATTTTGAGCGTTGCCCCCTAGATTGGTTCCAAATCAGGAAAAAAATACCCTATTTTTTTTCATATTTTTATCTCTAACCCTTCCTGACCCTATTTTGATAAGAAGTTGCTAGAGCATGGGCGATATTCTGTGTCCAGTGTGTTGAGTAAATGGCGCATATTTGATCATTCATACGTATAAACTGCTTTATGAAATAGGGTTAGGAATAAAAATTTGAAAAATTGTGGCATATTTTTTCCTGATTTGTTTTTTTTTTTTTTTTTTTTTTTTTTTTTTTATTTCCCACGCCTCTTTCCCCCCCCAGATACCGCACGCGCTGGGGTCCATTTTCACCGAGTACGAAGTCATTTGCGGATGATTATCGTATCGGCACTTTTTAGTGTTTTTTGAAGGTAAAAACAAATTAAAAAGAACTAAATAAGTTAAGAGAATGGTGATACGAATATCAAAGGAAGGTGAAAGATTGGGACTGCTTAGTACAAGCATTTATTATATCTATGCAAAATAAAAAAAATTTTAAATTAACAAAAAAAATAAATTTAATATTTCATGTTTAATTTTCAGAAAGTGTCAAAATTTTAAAACAAAAATGTTTTAATAGTCAAGATTGTTGAGAAAAAAATAACTCAGTATACATATGTACATAAAATTAGGTATATAGATATAGACATTAAATGAGAAAAGAATCAGTAAACATTAAACATAAATACAAAAAAAGTTTATGAGCGTGGTACACTGGTTTTTAGTATTTTTTTCAGACTAGTTTTATTAATATTAAAATCAAACAGATTAGTATTCAAATTTACAAGCTTACACATGCGAGTTAAGGGCTCATGCATACCATAATTAGTACGGTGTTGGGGTAATTTTATTAAATCTAAGCTACGAAAGTTATAAGCACCTCTCCGGTAGTTAAAATTAATAGAATTAAGCAGATCCGGGCCATCAATTACACCCGTTATAAGTTGATGAATAAATACAAGGTCGTTATTTACTCTCCTTTGAGACAGGGTTTGGATCTGCAGTAGGTTGATTCGATGCTCATAGGAAGGAAGGTTAAAAGGGTCCGTCCATGGTAAGCCTTTTAAGGCAAAACGAATAAAATTACGTTGGACTGATTCTATTCTTTCTATATGGATGCTGTAAAAAGGTGTCCAAACTTGAGATGCGTATTCTAAGTGGGGGCGAACTAAGCAGTTGTAAAGAGCTAATGTAACGTAAGGGTCCCTAAACTCTTTCGACCAACGCTTGACAAAACCTAACATAGAATTGGCCTTGTTTACAATCAGGTTTATGTGCTCTGTGAAATCGAGGTTGGAGTTAAAGTTAACACCAAGGTCTTTAAAGCTATGCACACGGAGTAAAGTGTGATGAGATATCTTATAATCATACAGACTAGGAGTTTTTTTCTTTGAAAAGGTCATCGTCTGACACTTAGTCGGGTTGAGATTTAAACCGTTCTTTGTACACCAAATAGCAAATCTATCAAGATCATCTTGCAAGGATATGCGGTCATTCACAGAGCTTATGCTTTTGTAAATTTTCATATCATCTGCGAAAATAAGAATTTCACTCTTACGTAAACATAACGGTACGTCATTAATAGCTAAAATAAAAAGAAGAGGTCCCAGGTGGCTACCTTGCGGGACGCCCGATTTGGCAATGAAGGATTTAGAGAAGGTCCCTCTGAATTTCACCTGATATGACCTATTTATAAGGTAAGAAGAAATCCAAGTGATAAAACTTATAGGAAAACCAAACATTTTTAATTTAAACTTTATGATGTCATGAGAAAGTTGATCAAAAGCCTTAGAATAGTCTGTATAAATGCAGTCGAGTTCCTGTCCACTTTCTAAAGCGAAGGAGCAATTTTGCAAAAATGAAAGTAGATTCGTAACCGTTGATCTTTTTTGCATGAAACCATGTTGTTGATTACAAATAATATTTCTACAGTAGAACGTTAAACTATCACAAATAACTTGCTCAAAAAGCTTTGGAATACATGAAAGTTTTGATATTGGCCTATAGTTAGTTATATGGGCTTTATCTCCCTTTTTAAAAACAGGAGTAATATATGCGCTTTTCCATATGTTTGGAAATATACCCGATTTAAGAGATAATACGAAAATGTGTTGAAGAGGGAGAGCTAAAACGGATCTACAGTTTTTCAAAACTATCGGAGGGATTCCATCAGGTCCCAGAGAGCAATCATCATGAAGAAGTGAAAGACAGTGTGAGATCTTATCGAGCTCAAGTGGAATACTGTTAAATGTAACTTGGGGGTAATCACGTAAATAATGGAAGTAATCTATATCTATATCGATGGGGGTATCAATAAAAGATTGACTAAAGTTATTTGCAAACGCGTCAGAGATCTCAATAGTACTTTTTAAGATATTATTGTTATAATTAAAGTTGACTGGATAGCCGTCAGACTTCTTTTTTGAATTGACGAATTTCCAAAAACTTTTAGGGTCTTGTTTGATAGAAATCTCCATCGACTCAAGATATTCTGCATAAACATTATTAGAGAGATTTGGAATCAATCTAGGTAGCGTCCCCAATTTTTTTTCCTAAGGACCCTAATATACACATATCCAAAGTGGCTTATATGAATAAAACTTTTCCTGATTTAAAAATTCGTGATAGCTCAGGAAAGGCATGTCAAACTCAATGATTTCGAGGGGCCAAAACAGAAAACAGGAAGAATGATAACAATAATGTTTTCCATTCACCATTTTTTTCTCAGGCCAAGTTTAGTTAGCCTGGATCTTATGCTACTCATTCCTCTTAATGACTGGAGTATCTCTGTTCCCATCGACGCGACATATTGACCTACTGTGAAATTCTCCAAACGATTTTATACCTATGGCAGTTTTCAAGTGTACAAAAATACTTATAAAATCGAGCATACCAACTTCAAGGAGTTTGAAACTTTGGAGTCACTCCACTTTGCCGCTAGCTGCCGTCGTGACTCCATTAAGGCAGAACTATAATTGGCGGATGGAGTCGGATGCTAATGTCAATTGTTGTTGTTTTCCATAAGTTTTCGTCCGGCGAGTGCGGTTGCGAGCGCACTCGTCGGATGAAAACTTATGGAAAACAACAACAATTGACAGTAGCTTCCGACTCCATCCGCCAATTATAGTTCTGGCTTTAGTCATTAGTTACTGGATAACGTTTTTTGTGCAATATGTCTCTTTTACGTGGTATTAATAATAAAATATATAAACGCATGTAGGGGAAGTGGGCAAGACCTTGGGTGCTTTCATAATTGCATGGTTGCTTTGTTTACATGCGGTCATTTGCGATCAGACTAATGTCAGAAAAACTATTTGCGCATGTATTTTACTTTGAATTTATGAATACTTTCTGATTTGCGTCATTTGGCAAAATTTTTAAGTTTCAATTCAGCCTCTTCTCCAAAACAATCATACCTATCTTCTTTAAGAAGAAAAAACAACTTTTTTTAACATTTCTCTAAATATTTACAAACTTATTATATCCAAGAAATTCGCGGCTATTTTTGTTATTTTGAATTGAACTTTGAATTTCCAATCAATATTTTGACAAAATTGAGAAATAAAGAAAAGCTGTATCATTTTTACCGCATTTTCCTTCTTTCTTTGAGTTTAAATTCATTGCGCATGGGATTTTTTTCATTTGCACATTTGCGCTGCAAATATTTGCGTTTTACATTTATGAACACCTGACATTTGTCATTTGCATTAATGAAAGCTTTGCATTGGTCAGACTTGCGCAACCATGCATTTATGAAAGCACCCCTTTTTTGCTTTACATTACATATGTATGAAAAAAATTAAATTGGCAACAATTGTAAATTATGACTTTGTAGGTACCCAGCGGCAAAGAATTATGGACTTAAATTCTACGAAGAATGTATTCAGGGGCCCTATTTTGTAAAACGATTATCGTTGAAACTAATTCGTTCTTGTTAAAATGCGATTAGGTATTACGATAATCGTTTTATTTCAACGATACTCGTTAATGCTTACGACTGTCATTTGCTTATCGTTTGACTTTCGTTCTCGTTTGGCTTGCTTACGGCCATATTATTCAATAGTTTAAAAAATACATCTGGATGTAAAAAAATTGAAATGTTAAAAATAAATCCAAATTCAATATCACACAGACAAAAAAATAGTCATTTCTCATTTTTAACTATTTTTTTTAACTATTTTCATACTTAAAATCGGGATATCTATTTTGGATATGGATTTATTTTTGACATTTGACAATTTTACATCCAGATGTATTTTTTAAACTAGTGAATAATATGGCAGTTAGAAAACAAATTTGCCAAACTTCGAAACCATTTTTTTTCCACTGATTACAATAAACATACTCAAGTATTAAAACAAGCAAGCAAATTTTTTATTATTATTAAAGCACCACAACACAACAAAAGAATAAAACAATCTTAATCTTCATGGCCAATTGGCAATGGCAGAGATAAAGTTCTCGGAAAGATGATTTTTTTCTCTAAACTCATAAAATAAATAGTCAAAGTCACAAAATGTGTCCATAACTTCAATTTTATTATGTTTTTGAATAGAAAATATTATTAAATGGCACAAGAAAAGTAAAAAAAAATATTTTCCCACTCAAGATGTTGTTTCTTTATCAATTTTTTGACAGCTATTAATAGGCGTGAAGTTGGTTGCGCTTGAAAAAAAAATTGTTTTTTCATTTTTATCTGGCATATTTTCAACCATGCATTATCGTTTTATTTAATCGCTCTATTATCCCGTTTGTATGGCGATTTGAATCCGAATTGAATCAGCATTAAGGTCTATATATACCTGAATCGAATTGAATCCGGATTTGTCGATCCGATCCGACTCGGGAAGCAGAATCGAATCGAAAATATGCATAGATACCTAACGAATTAAATACTCGAGATATAATTTATGGTGGAAATTGTGTGTGAATTGTCTTCTTATTTGCAAATTCACTGTATGTATGTATTATGGTATCTATTTTTACTTGCACTATGTTTTTGATAAGATTTTTCTATTTTACTATAAATTAATATATTTAAAAGAACAATTGTGTTTTCGATTCTATTTCAATTCGATTCCTCGATCTGGTATAGTCATATACCTGGATCGAAATTTCAATTCAGATTCAATTCGATCTTTAAATCGGTCATACAAACGGGGTATGTGTCGGGACTATCGTTGTCCTGGTTATCGTTGTTTTGCCTTTCGTTTCATAATACAAAATAGGGCCCCAGTTTCTGACCTTTTGTAATAGAATCTTCAACTATACTCCTTAAAACGAATATGTGGTAAACTCAATATATTTATAATGAAGGTTTTGAATGAACAAAAATAACTTGTTTGTGTTACCACCAAGTTTATAGGCTGGACTTATAGCTATTTCACGGGGACCAACCCGATGAGACTCCATTTAGTGGTGCTCAGTCGTTTATGTTCAATTAATTTTGATAATTGCCCGAGCGAGGCTTGAACTCACGAACCAGGGGGCCTATTACGTAAAACGATTATCGTTTCCATCGGCTCGTTATCGTTGAAAAGTGACTCCGTAAAACGATTATCGTATAAAAACGATGACACGTGACTGCGTAAAACGAAAATCGTTTAAGGCTGAACGATACTCGTTTTTTTCAATACGACTGACATTTTGCTGTCGTTTGGCTTTCGTTTTGGTTTTGTTGTGGAAAATATTTTGTGTCTACTAGTGATATTCCTCTTGAAATAATTAAAATAAAAAACTTAAATACATTTTTTATTCGTCGTTTAAAAAATATTTCGTGTCTGCCAGTGATATTCCTGTTCGGCTAAAAAATGTGAATACATTATATTTGGAAATGAAGAATGAAAATAATCAAATATTTTATACATTAAATAGGCCGCCAACAAATGGATGTTATCAAATGTATGGAAAACAATCCCGGCCTTGCTAAGAATTATTATTTGCCCAACACCCAAGCCAAGACTAAATCCAAAGTACTTTGAATTTGGCAGACACTCTCAATGAAAGTGGACTTCCGGAAAAAAACATCGATGGCTGGAAAAGCGTATCGCATATGTTCTTTTAAACATAAGAAAAATTACACGGTGTTACAAAAATGAGGTTTCAAAATATACGCGGGCGGAGACCTATCAGGTTTTGTAGAGCTAGTCGCACTGATTACGAAACGGTATTTGAAAATCCCCTAACACCCCCAAAATCTGGAGTTAAGCCTGGTACGCTGCTCGCGCTAAATTTTAGCCGAGATAAAATTCCCATACAAGTTATCGATAACTTGTATGGGATCCATTTTATCTCGGCTAAAAATTTTCGATAATTTGTATGGGAGCTAAAATTTAGCGCGAGCAGCGTACCAGGCTTTACGGGCAAAAAACGGTTTTTTGAACCTTCACCCATTGAAAAAATTCTAGCTTCGACAATTTTCGATTTTTTTACAGTTTCTGATAGAAGATAAATATACCTTTTCAACAATGTATAAAACATGTAACTCGGTTAAACCACTTAGAATTTATAAGCTGTCAACGTTCAAAAATTCCATTTTTTTCGTCATTTGCCCAACTTCGGCATCAATTTAAAGTATATGTTTTCAAAACAACATGCTATTTAAAAAATATATTCTAAAAATAGATATACTATTTCTCAATCAATCGAGATATTTTTTTATGAAAATCACTTCAAAATTGGCTTAGAAAAAAAAAATTTTTCGATTTCAACCCAGATATAGAAATTCGAACTTTTAGGTATAAAACAAAAATGTTGTTTCGACACGTAGTAGGATAACTTGGCGCCATGATTTGATAACGGGTTTTTGTAGAGGAGCTCAATACAAACATTTTTTTCTTTGGGAGGGTGTCTATCTCCCCCCGTTTAGGTGGGGAGATTTTTGTAAAAAAAAATTATCAAAATAATAAAAATCATTAAAAAACAACGGCAACACTTACAGTAATAAATGATACCATTTTTTCAATGGGTGAAGGTCCAAAAAACCGTTTTTTGCCCGTAACTCTAGATTTTGGGGGTGTTAGGGGATTTTCAAATACCGTTTCGTATTCAGTGCGACTAGCTCTACAAAACCTGATAGGTCCCCGCCCGCGTATATTTTGAGTGTTACACCGTGTTATCTTTTCTATGTTATTTATGGTGTGGAAATACTACAAAATAGGTACAACAAAAAAAAAAAAAAAAAACAGTTTTACCAAAGATTAGAAATTTAATTTACCTACTTTTTTTTTATTATTTATATAGCCAATTTTGACAGTCACAGTTAGGAGTGAAGTTAGTTGCGCTTGAAAAAAGAATTAATTCATTATCGTTTTATGTAGTCGCTCTTTGTCGCGACTATCGTTTGTCGTGGCTATTGTTGTTTTGCCGTTCGTTTCGTATTATGTAATAGGCCCCCAGCGAAGCAGGGATTGGGAGTCTGATGATCGGGTTGGTCCCCGTGAAATAGCTATAACTCAAGCCTAAAAACTTGTTGGTAACACACAAAAGTTGTTGTTGTTGTTCATTCAAAACCTTCAATATAAATTGATTTCATAGACAGTATCACTGGGTGTATGAAGAAGCCATACACAAATCTCTTCTAATGAATTAAAGTTTGACTAGTGGCTCTTTCCACTCAACTCCCTCCTTGATGAACAACGAATTGTCGTCTTACGAATAGAGTTCGAAGAAAAAGCGAAATGAACCGAATGAACAACAGCAGACAGGTGTGAGTTAGTAGAAATGGTAGTCGGCTCAAGTAAACTTGATAATTGGAAAACCTGTTCTAGGTTAGAGCTTTTCAGGTGGCAGCGGTAGTGCGATGCGTAGTGCATCGGCTTCCCAATCGCTGGGTCGAGAGTTGATTTCTAAATAAATGGAACATAAGCACCACTAAAAGAAGTTGGTCCCTGTGAAATAGCTATAACTGTAACCAATAAACAAAGTGAAAAAAATAATGAAAATTATTTTTATTTTTAAGCGGAGTGATTGAATATAACTTTTTAATAATAAAAAGTTATTAACTTTTTAATTGAATAACTGTAACCTATAAACTTGGTGGTAACACACACAAGTTTTTGTTGTTCATTCAAAACCTTTAATATAAATTGATTTCACAGGCAGCATCACTGCGCGTATGAAAAAGCAATACACAAACCTCTTTTAACGATATATTACTATTAGTCTTATTTCTAGGAATTTTGTAGTGACCTCTTCAAATAGTATATTATGGAAAGCTTTAGAGCAGGCTCCAGGTCAATAAAAGAACGTGAATACTAGGGCGTTCGTTATTTAGGTTTTTTTCGAGAATCAAGTTCCTAAGTGGGAAAACTGTTTCTAAATAATAAAAAAAAAATCCTCTAATTTTTTCAAATTTTTATTTTGACACTAGATGGCGCCCCAAGAGGGTTAAAGTTTTTTAACATTTGAAATAGGTATGGTATAGGTATTTTTTTAGATATAGACTTCAATCAAAATTTTTTGATGAGGTACTTGTCTACGTTAAACAACGTTTTCAAAAAGGTATAGATCATTTTTCTAGGACCAGGGGTTTAGTCAGGGCATGCATGGCTTTGTTGGATTTTATTTTATTTTTCATGCTACTAATATGCTTGTTTAAATAAAACATACAAAAAAGCCATGCATGCCCTGACTAAACCCCTGGTCCTAGAAAAATGATCTATACCTTTTTGAAAACGTTGTTTAACGTAGACAAGGACCTCATCAAAAAATTTTGATTGAAGTCTATATCTAAAAAAATACCTATACCATACCTATTTCAAATGTTAAAAAACTTTAACCCTCTTGGGGCGCCATCTAGTGTCAAAATAAAAATCTGAAAAAATTAGAGGATTTTTTTTTTATTATTTAGAAACAGTTTTTCCACTTAGGAACTTGAATCAAAAATAACGAACGCCCTAGTGAATACACTTTCCATCAGCCCTTAATTGAAAAACTATAAGTTAAGTCTTATTTGCCAGATCGCCGTGAAAATTGTAAAAATTGCTGTGAGAAAAGTGATTCTTGGCCAATAGTTTCCTGATCTATTTTGTTACCATATTAAAAATGCACAGTTCCATGATAACTCTTGCATTCAGAAAACGTTTCAACCTATTAATAAAGATTTTATTGTCAAAATAAATATAAATTGATACGACAAAGTTGTCAATGAATATAATATACACAATACACATTACTTTTATACATAAGCACAAACATTTTATTAATTTAGAGTATTTATAACATAACCATTTTTAAACACTTCATTTTCAGAGTCTGAAAATGTGTACATTTATTTATAAGTTAAATTAATCGTTAATATAAATTCTATAATAAACATTACAAAACTTTTATGTTTAAGTTTTTTCACGGTTCTATCTATTTGGATTAAAAAACGTGCGATCTTTCAGAACTTAAAAAAAATATGAAACGGATAAAAATCAACAGTGGTTCAATGCCACTGTTTTTAAAAAAATAGCCTGTTTCATTTTCAGTTGAACAAATTGTTAAATTGGCCCACGTTTTATCCACATTCCTTTTGATTTTCGTTTTCTAAGCATCATATTATATAAATTAAATTTTTATTGCAAACGACATCGCCAAACAATTTCTTTTGACTATACTTATTTGAATATGTATGTGTAATAAAACTCATTATTTAAAACTTGAAATTACTTTTGAAAAATGTGTTTAATTAACCTTTCATAATTTGTATCATTGGGGGCTATCGTGAATAAACATTTCCCAGACAAATGATCATCAAAAGATTCCCTCGGAATTGGTATCGGCAGTAATTTTTCCAGGGAAATTAAGCTTTCATTTCATAGGATTTTTTGTTCCCTGGGAATAAATTACAATAGAGATTCAATATCGCACAAGAAATTCCGAGGGAAAAAATATTTCGAGGGAAACACAAGTTCCCTAGATATTCACGATAGGGGCCATTGTATGTAAGATATTGTATTTATTATAATGATTAAACAAGTTAATATTTCAAAATTATGTATGGTAAATGGTAAAATTAATTTAAAACAATGTTAAATGAAATATTATTTTATAAATAAAAAAAATTGTAAATGAAAAAGTCAAGATTTTAAAATAAAAGAAAATTTCATACATAAGTCGTTTAAATAATGTTTTTGTGTATGTGTAAGAAAGAAGGTGATTTCAGAATTTTTAGTTTGAAATCTAAGGCGCCGCCGCACTGTGGGCTAGAACGCTAGGGTAGAGTTGCCTAATTCCGGCCCTCTCCAGTAGCCGGCCACCTTTCAGAAAAATCCTTATAACTAGTGATTTCGTAGGATTTATTCCAAATTTTTGCTCTTATTCTGTTCTTTCATATGCCTCTTCTAAAATTACAATATTCTTATTATTCTTGTTATTCAGTTTTCTTAGAAAAAAATAAGTGAAGTGAAGTGATCCAATCGGGTATGGTTTTTTTAAATTTTACTGCCGAAACCTACTACCTATCGTAATTAGAAAAGACTTACGAAATATTCGCTTCTGAAACTTGAATGGACCCATCCGTTACCAGCATATAATGATCGGTGTGCGTTGATTGATATTAAACCCCTTGAAATCAGGAGAATTTATTTTTTGATTTCACTCGCTAGAGATGTAATAACCGGTCATATTAATTGTGCTCCTTTATTAGAACAATTTATAAGACATACACCTGGACGTTGTCTAAGACCGAGGGCTAATCAATTTTTCTTCATCCTACAACATTCGACAAATTACGGATTAAATGAACCGATTACTAAAGCTTGTCATTTTTTTAACAAATATGCTGATGTAATCGAACTTGATTCTACAAAAGAAGTATTCAAAAAACATATTATGAACATTATTGTTATCGATTGATTGGTTTAAAGAAATAATTATTATTTATTATAATCTTATATTTTTGTATCTATGTCTAAGAAAGTAGTATTATGTATGTATGTACTTATAGACGAAATAAATAAATAAATAAAATTAGTGTTTTGTGGAAACAATTTCGGAGCTAATGCTTTGAAATGTTGTTTTTCTTATTAAATATATATTATTCTTCAAATAAAATAGGTTTTAAATAGGAAAAATATGTGAATTTTGGTAATTTTAAGGGGGGCTGGAGATAGAACACAAAAAAAAAGCTTTGAAATTCAAGAGTTTCCTGTATTCGGCCTCCTTTTATTGATAAAAGTTTAAAAAATGGGGGAAAATAAATACATTTTTAAATCATTTGATGTTATAACTTATTAATAATCAAAATTGTTTCTAAATTCTTAAAACACAAAAATTTAAATAAAAAACATTCAATTTATTTAAGCTTGACCTTATAAAGTCAGTGGCCGAAAATGGGACACTAGATGGCCGAAAATAGGAAACAAAGGCCGGATTTAGGAGAATCGGACTTTTTTATACAAAAACTTAAATAAAATATTTTTGGGAACTATTAATAACTATTTTTTTGACCATACCAAAAAATTATTAATTAAAGTAAATTTTATTTTAAGAATTATTCGAAAATGTTGATATTTGACCTTTCTGTGCTTTATTTTATGAGATAGAATCCTTGAGGGGCCGGCTACTAGGAACTCTACCCTATTTTAGTATAGGAATTAATTAAAAAGTCAACTTCTTCCAATATTGCTAATTTCAGTCTTATTCGATAGATAAATGGACTAGCTATAACTGTTAATTCTAAATTGAGGTCAAAAAATTCATTAGCTACTTAATAAACAGAGCCGAAAAGCAAGTTTTCGAAAAAAAAAAAACAAAAAAGGCCACTTTTTCCTTTATGCTGATATTCGTTTACTGGGTTTGTTTTAACGGATCGATTGTCAAAATTTTTCTAGTTTATCAATAAGTGATGTAATCAAAAATGGTATTTGCTATGAATTTTAAAGTAAAGTATGTTGCTAGCACAGATTTCATATAAAACGAATGTTCCTAAGCTTGTAAAAAGAGGCACGAGTAGGCACACTCTAGAAATAATTTTAAAAAGTAGCTAGCTTGTATGGCTTTATGTTTTATTTTAAACTATGTCCAACAAAAGCTAACTTTTTTCGCTGTAGGTACCTCTGAAAGAATAGTGAGCAAAATATTCTTAAAAACCACTAACGAGGAAAAAAAAACGAGTTGAATGTTTTCAAATAACGATTTTTTTTATTTGCATTAACATTTTACCTTCCATATTTTGTAAAAACAACTTTTATTCACGTTCAATGACATCATTTTCGAACTTGATACGTTTAAACTTTAAAGGACCCATTTTTTGTTTGTTTTTTTTTTTTTACCAATAATATCTCGTCGCCCTAGTATTGAAGTGCCGCACGGTTGTCCAAAATGGCTTATCTCGTTGCACAAATCATAACTTTTGAACGGTTTGAGGTAGCGGTACAGTTTTTTTTTTAATTTGAAGGAAATTTCCAGGGCTGTTACACCAATGAATTTCAAGAAAATTGTTTTACAGGGTATTTAGGAATCATCGACCGAAAACAGATTTTCTTAAAAAAAAATATTTAAATTAAAATTGGTATGCCATTTTGTAGAAATCACTAATCCACATCTAAAAAAAAGTTGAGATAACATTTTTCCATGATATTACGATGATAGATAATGCCAAAAAAGTTGGTCCCGGAAGTCCGTCTGTCTGTCTGTCTGTATAAGGATCTACAGCCTAAACGGATGGACCGATTGACTTCAAATTTGGTATGTAGCATTTTTTCAAAACCATCCAGAGGGGTTTTTGGAATTAATTTTTTTGGACCAAAAATAACGGTACTTGTCATACACCAATTTCAGTAAAGTTGTGATTGCTCAAAAACGGATAGACAAGGTCTATCTTTTAATAAAAAATTTTTTTGGAAAATCATTATTAACGGTACCTGCCATAGAACGGTTTTTTTTAAATCCGATATTCTCCGCAACGGCTTATTCGATTTCAACGAAACTTTTTGTGAAGAAGCACTTATATAACTCAAATATAAGCCAAAAATAAAATTTAAAAAAAAAATAATTTTTGGATTTTTAAAAAAAATTTGAAAATTTTTTTTTGAAAAATAAAATTTTCGAAAACGGGACATTGTATTTTTCTGAAATTTTGTTTTTAGATGTGGATTAGTAATTTCTATAAAATGGAAAATGGCATACCAATTTTAATTTAAACATTTTTTTTTAAGAAAATCTGTTCCTTCTGCCTTCATTTTTTTTTTCAAAGTACAAAATCTCAGCAGTGCGCAAGCATGCGCAGCTAAATATTTTTATTTTGGCTCAACAATTGGTTGGTACACATACATACCTTATTCGGCTTAATGCATGGACTCGAATGGATTATTAACGGTACCTGCCATAGAACCGTTTTTTTTTTTAATCCGATATTCTCCGAAACGGCGTATTCGATTTCAACGAAACTTTTTGTGAAGAAGCACTTATATAACTCAAATATAAGCCAAAAATAAAATTTCAAAAAAAATATTTTTTGGATTTTTAAACAAATTTTGAAATTTTTTTTTGAAAAATAAAATTTTCGAAAACGGGACATTGTATTTTTTTGAAATTTTGTTTTTAGGCATACCAATTTTAATTTGAACATTTTTTTTAAAGAAAATCTGTTTTCGACCGATGATTCCTAAACAATTTTCTTGAAATTCTTTGGTATAACAGCCCTGGAAATTTCCTTCAAATTAAAAAAAATTGTACCGCTACCTTAATCCGTTCAAAAGTTATGATTTTTGCAACGAGATAAGTCATTTTGGACAACAGTGTGCCGTATACGCCATTTCTACATTTTTAGGAAATCGCATTTAAATGTTCCGAAGATTATTGCGAAAGAACTAACCGCTGGCATTTTTTGATTTTTTAGTATGATATATGTATAGTTAATCTTAAAATGTATCTTTTATATACATACATGTTATTGGACATCTGAAATTCGTTTAGTTCTCAAAATATTCAAATTTTTGTCCAAAATGAGTTTGCCGCATACGCCATGAAAATCAGAAGTTTCTTTTATTCATACACGTACGTCAAAAAAAAAAAACATAAACGATATAATACGTACGTCAAAACAATTCTCAAAATGTTCGTAAATTGCATGAAAAATTTGGCGTAAATGCCAAAATTTGTTTTTTTTTTGTCAAAAAAAAACAGTGAATATCTCTGCAAAAAAAAAAAGATAGAAAAAATCGGATAACAGATTTGAAAAGAGCAACCTCGAAAACATAGAGGAAGGAATACCTAGAGAGCCGACTCGTACCCCCCTTGCCTAAAACACCCGCAAATTTAATTTCAGACAATTGGTATACATCTCTCTTATTTTTCTCTTGTTTTCCTATATGTGAATACGTGTGAAAGGTATCCCGAGTCGAACATTTGGCACTATTTAAAACATATTTTAATCCCAAACATTCTCTATTAAGATTTAATAGACCATAAATATCACTTAATTTCTAAAGAAAATAACCTCTACTTAAGACCGCAAATAGTCGGTTATCGGAAAAAATCCCATTTGGGGTAGTTATTTAGGACCAAAAAAAATCTAATTAACCCTTGTTTTAAAACCTTAATACACTACAAAAACTCATTTGGTCCTATTTATTCTACTTATTTTCAAAAATTCTACCTATAGGCTTTTTTACTCTCATTAGGGTCTAAATATTCTTGCTAGGTCCTACAATTACTAACTACGGTAGAATTAATGTTCACGTTAAATAAAATGGGTATAGTCGTTTTTTTTTCGGTAAGTACCTACCTACTTAGCTAAGTAAACTTTAAGAGCCGTTTGCGGAATTGAAACTTAAGCATTTAAGTGAAACATAAATCCTTATGTTGTGACAGTTTAAGCGAAAAAGTAGGGAATGCGAGCTTATGTTTAACAAAAATTATTTAAGTTTCGATTCAGCAAATGGTCCTTAATACCTTAAAGAACAAAAAACGATTACTTTTATTTATTATAAAAAATCATTTGATGTTAAAGAGTAAAAAATGTATATATGTATTAATTTAGAAAAAAATGTTTCCGTCAACCACAAAAAATCCATGCTTTGTTTGTCCTTAGCATTTATTTGTTGTTTTTACAGTGCAAAATTCTACTGAGTACTGAATTACATAAAACACGGTAAACATCTGTTTCTATATTGATCCAGATCATTAGGCATTTTACCTGTTAAGCTCAGAAAAGAGTTCCGAACACATCAAGCATCATATCGAGCATGCTCTTAAAATCCTCTGAACAAAGTGTGCTCAGTTATTTTATTCGAAATCGTTAAAGCCGTTTTCGAGAAAATTTTAAGCTCAAAAATTGTGTGTGGGAGGTTCACTTTTTAAGTGAGATATTAAAAAAAAAACCGCAATTACTAAAAAATTATCTGTACTAAATTTCAAGAAAAACCGTCTAACCGTTTAGACTACAACTTAGTTTGACGACGCACAGACGTACCGATGCACAGACCGCCGGACTTCATGACGATAATCACTTTTTTTTACTTCTCCATTATCATTAACTAAAACCTCAAATTTTTGTTTTTGACACGAAACTTAATCTTGCTCTATACCTAGAGCAATTAAAAAAAAATTCACTACAATATTAATTTTTTTTCACTTTCACTGTTTTTTTCTTTATATTTTATTTCACAAATTCATTTTTTTTTTCATATTCCAGGGTACGCTGGTTTTTATAAATTATTATTTTTTTCATTTCAAACTAACAAAACTTAAATTTTATTTGTATTCCAATTTTCTAATAATATTAAAATCACGCTCGCCGATTGACCCATTCTCGCCGAATGACCTACTTCGAATGGCATTTAACGTGTCAAGTGCAAGAGACAATGGACAAGATCGTGCTTGTCTGAACCTATACCTTTAGGACTTAACTAGTATTTGGAGTTTCGAAAGTTTCAGCCCAGATTAAAGAATACAAATTTAGGGGTTAAAAATTCTAGAGACATGAACATTTAGGACTAAAAAGTGTTTGGAGTTTTAATAGTCTCAACCGAGCTTTAATAGTGTCAATGGTATTTTCCAAGCTCAAAGAATTTTTCAAGTACATACTTAGGTCTAAAAATTTAGGACACAAATAGAATATTTAGAATTAAACTACTATTTTCAGTTTTCAAAGGCGTTAATTATTAGTCGTGAAGGTTTCTCGGGAGATACTGAGTTTAGTAAGTATTCAAAGTTCATATTTAGGTTCAATTTAAAATGAAAAGTATTTAAGTAGATTCTATTAAGTACTTTGAGTACTAAATTCATACATAAAGTTCGACTCGGGATAACATTGTATATATATTTCTAAAGTACTATCAATCCATGAAAATACTTTAGCGACATCTTTTGGTAGATCTGCACTTCAATTTTCTGCATAAGGTTCAAACATAAAATAAACTAGCGATCCCAGCGGTGGCGACGCAAAATAGAAAATTCTACTTCATGAGAGTACCAAATTGTTTGAACTCATGAGTATACTCGATACTCAATAGAGTCTTTTGTGGTAAGTGTGCGCACTTTTGACTTTGAAGATGTATTACAAGTAAAATATAGGATGTACATAAAAAAAGTAAATTGATTTTATTAGAGATACATGTTTTGACTTCTTAAATTCAATTTAAATATAACTAATATTTATAAAATTAATTATATTTTTCTAAGAAAACCAAAACGCATTGCGCACACTTACCCCTTCGAAGGGGTAAGTGTGCGCAGGGTGTACGGTAAGTGTGCTCAGGTACTTTTGCTTAGTAATCTTAATGAATATCTATTGTTCTTTATTTCAATTTTTAAAGACAAACGAGGGGTCTAAGACCCCCGCTTCCATACAATTTTCTCATTATTTTGATCCATTCTGTACACTGTGAAATTTTGATGCACTTTGAAGCATTGTATGCAAATATATATATTTTCAGTGAAATCCCATGCATTTGCATGCGCACACTTGCCCCCAAATTTTTGCGTACACTTACCCAAATGCAGTTTTTTATTGTTTTTGATAAAATATTAATAAATAAATACTAAAAACAATAACATTTTAATTGGAACATAAAGTTTAAATAGTAAGCTTAATAAAAAAAATCAATTGCCTTCACTTTAAGGCCGTGTGTGAATTGCGTTAAATAGTTAAATTCGTATAAAATTTTTGACACTATTAAGGTGAATAAAAAATTTTCAGCTGTTAAACATTTATTGGACTCCGGGACCTGGTTAAATTTGAGTTAAATTTTTTTTACAGATGGTTTTGTTTTATATTTTTTTTATTATTAAAAAGGAGTATCACGGCAGAAAAAAGGCAGACAAAATTTTAAACAATAAATTCTTTTTTTGAAATTATTTTGTTCACCTCAATAGTGTCAAAAATTTAACACATATTTAACTATTTAACGCAATTCACACACGGCCTAAGTCAAAGACAGATCACTGTCAGAGTTTGAAAATTGTGAAAAATTTTAAGGAAAGTTAGCGTTTTTTTCTTTTGCTTTTTCTCGAAACATTAAAAACAACATAACCATAAATATAACGGACTTCGACGAAGATCAAATATCTAATTAATTGTGCATCAGCAGAAATTTAAATTTATACACTAGTTTCGAGAAAATAGCAATGCGCACTGCGCACACTTATCGGCTGCGCACACTTACCACGAACGACTCTACCAACGAACAAAATTACTCGTAAACAGATCGACTGTTCATAAACACTAGGCTTTACTCGAAATGATCGAAAGTGATCGAAGTGTTCGAACGTGATCGAAAAATCATGAACAGTTTGAAAAATGAAAAAAACCACTCCCATAAGTCCTATAGGTAACTGTTGCATATGTTTTTTTTTTATTTAGGCTTTGAGGGTTGGTTGTTTGCGGTACAACTGCAATTAAAACAGGTTATTTTAATTTTACAATTGTGGTTTTAGAAAGGGATTTTCAATGACTGAGTAAATAAAAAAGTAATTAGTCGTTAGGTTACAATACAAATGGGGTAGTGGGGAAAGGCCAGTTAATTTGTGCAGGTAGGTGCGTAGTAGAAACATATCCCTAAAAAATATGCAAAAATGCTATTTGGGATGATTGTTTTTAAAACAAATTACTATTTTTTCGGGTAGGTATATTGGGGAAATTACAAATCAGCATGAAAGGGTTAAAGGGAAAGTTATGAATGAAACATTGTTTTATCCCGAAATTTAAATGTCATTCAAAAGTGCGACATTTTTATATCCCCCGTGCAATAAAATGCAATTATTGTCCCCAACTGAAAAGACTGAAATATATGATTACATAAAGTCAATAGTTCCTGCTACTGCTGCGGCATCTGAACCAACATTTAGTTCCAGGGCCAGTTATATTTTCTCGGATTTTATGAATGAAAATACAACAACGAGCGTGAACTCTATTGATATTGAAATAGAAAGATACATTCAGTTTAATTCGAAAGGCCCTGTGGATAGTTTTCAATGGTGGTGTGAAAATAAAGGCCAATTCAAAAACCTTTATGAAGCACACAACCCAGAAACTGTAAATAATTTGATGATTGCGAATTCAAACTTAAAGATAAATCAAATATAAATATGTTTTTTATTTTTTCATAAATAGAAGTGTCATAATTTTTAACTTAATTTAATTTATTCAATTTTTTGTATCTAGCATTAAGTTTTATTTAATTTTTCTTTTTTTTTCTGTATTTAATTTAATTTTATTCTAATATGTTTTTCTTCATTTCATTATATTATCAAATTAATTAATTTAAATAAAACAAATGTAACTTGCTTTTGTGTACCAAACTGATTCTCTTTTATTTATTCTACAAGAAACACCACCCTCGAACACTATGAACATTTCCTTTCCAGTTCGAGTAATTTCGATCACATTGGTCATAAACATTTTGTTCATCATTTCATTTCATTTTACTCGATTTTACTCGAACAGGAAAGCTCGAACATATTTGAGTTGTGTTGATTCTGTTTGTTCGAGATCGTTTTTTTCGAGTAAGTGCTCGATGTTCGTAAACAATACTCGACTCGTTTGGTTCTCTGCTAGATACAAGACTTTTTCTGTGCTGCACTTGCTTTATTGCATATCATAGTATAAGTAATTGTTAAGAGTGGGTGTCCCCGAATCATGGTATAAAAAGACAAGGTATGATCATTAGAGCCGCCATCTTTCAAAATGGGGTAATAAGGTTTGGCATTTGGCAAAGCAAAAGCAACAACAATTTCCAAGACAAATTTGTTTACAACAACAATTTCAATGGGCTGGGCTGTCAAAACCTTAAGTAGCCATAAGTTTTGACAGTTCTCGATACTGAGTTTTTTCTAATGATCATACCTTCTCTTTTTATACCATGTCCCCGAATGACGAACTCAGACTTCATGTAAATGAGTTTGTGTGTATAAGTGACCTTTCTTCGCCATACATCTCTCACGTTCAACGTCATCTCAACTCAGTTCTCTCTCGGTATCTTTATTTGCATTCTCTTTCCCTTTCTAGAGAACCAAAGTCATAAAAATAAAGTATATTTAGGTAGAAAAAACAAATCATCATCAAGGAAATAGCAAAAAAAGGGTTGCAAGCCTTGCAAGTGTGTATTGCGGTTTTGCTTTGCGCAACCGAATTCACTTGTGTTTTCGTTTTCCGTTGGTTTTACTCTATGTGCAAGAGTCATGGTAGGTATATTTATGAAGAAAAAAATGGTATGATATTCAGTGTTGAATTTTTCTATCTTTCCGCGCATCTATGTACCTACATCACTTGGTATTCTATATAACTTTTGCAAGTATTCGTAGGCGCAGGAATCTGATCGACTTTTTTTTTCTTTGTTAAAGTATTCAGTGATGATATTTATTTTAGTAGTTTAAAAAAATTTTTTTCAACATTTTTTTTTTGGCAAATAAAACGTTTATTTTTTAAAACTATTAGGTACATTTTTGTTTATTTATTTGAATGTTTTTAACTTTTTCTTTCGAATTTGTACATAGATTTATATATTATATTATTAATTGATATTATTGTTATTCATATACAGGGTGTCCCAAAAGTAATGGATCAAACGAAATATGCAGATAGGCCAACTTTAGGGCTCTCAGAATTTGGTAACTTGTTCATCCCAAATCCCAAAAAAAAAACAAGAATACAAAAAAAAACTCGTTTATCCTATTCCATATACCTACCACGCAACACCAGATACCATACATTGCAAACGTGCGAGAGATCCATTTCCTGTGTCCTCTCATTTTCGCGAAAAAAAATACAACAACACTTTGCATGCACTTAGCCTGGCGCCAATCCTTTTTTATGGAAAAACCTATGTACAAACAATATGTAGAATGCAGATACCTAAGTTCATCTTATTGTAATGTTTTATTCCGGGTTCACAATAAAACTTATTTAATTTCCACTTATATTTCCGTTCAAATAAGAACACACTTTATTTCAACTCAATTTACTTTTATTATTCGCTCAAACAAACACACTTTTAAATCACTTTATTTACTACTAACAATTCGCAACACTTTATTTCACTTTGTACTGTACTCTTTCACTTTCAAGATTAAACTGTCTCCGGTCGGTGTCTACGCTGCCTTTTATACCGGAATCTCGAGACTCGAGAACGTCCTCGAAGGCTCTCGTCCCTGTCTCTCGAAACTTCCTTTCCAGGAAGGCTTCCAGTCTAGTGGGATATTTTGAGATGTGTTCAGTGTGGGATATTTTGAGATGTGTTCAGTGAGATATGTTCAGTGGGATATTTTTAGATGTGTTCAGTGAGATATTTTTCTTAATTACTAAAGGTCCGTTCACATTTCTACCTTTGCAGTAGTAGATAGTGTGTTCAGACTTTTATCTTAAAAGTAGTTCAGTAATTCATCGTTACATTGCCCCCCTCTTAGGATTGTTCGTCCCGAACAACTCCATTGCTTCTATCACCATTATAACGATGTAAACGGTCACAATGAACTACCTTTAGTTTGCCTCTTACCCCTCTTTGTATACGGTAAACCACGTCGTTAATTCTGGTTATTACTGTGTAAGGGCCTTCCCAGTTTTGTTGTAGCTTCGGTGATAGTCCCTTTTGTCGGTGGGGATTGTAAAACCACACAAGTTCTCCTTCTTGAAACCCTGTTGCTGTCGCTCGTGCGTCATATCTTGTTTTCATCCTGTCACTAGACGCTTTTATATTTGTCCTTGTCCGTTGGTGAATGTCAGCCAGTGTTCCTTTCAGTTTATCTACGTACTCATCCATTTCATGTGGCTCGTTTGGAACACTTCCAAATTTTATCTCACTTGGCAGACGTATTGTTGAGCCAAATAGGACTTCCGATGGTGTATGTCCAGTAGAACTATGTGTTGCACTTCTATAAGCCATCAAGAATAATGGAATATGTCGGTCCCAGTCTCGTTGATTATCATTGACTACTTTTGACAGGTGTTCCTTAAGTGTCCTGTTAAATCGCTCAACCATCCCATCAGATTGTGGATGAAGCGGTGTTGTTCGCGTCTTCTTGATGCCAAGGAGTGAGCAAACCTCTTGAAAAATCTTAGATTCGAAGTTCCTTCCTTGGTCGGAATGAAGTTCCATGGGTACTCCGAACCTGCTCACCCAATGAAAGACAATCTTATCCACAACTGTTTTGGTTTCCTGGTTTGGAATGGCAAATGCCTCAGGCCATTTGCTGAAGTAGTCCATCACTACAAGGATGTATCGATTTCCGTTGTTGGTTTCGGGAAAAGGACCTGCTACGTCTATTGCAATTCTCTCAAAAGGTGCACCCACATTGTACTGCTGCATCTTGCTTTGGATTTTTCTAGCTGGTCCTTTGCTAGCGGCACAAGTATCACATTTTCGGCACCACTTTTCAACGTCTTCTCTCATACGTAACCAGTAGAATTGCTGTCGTAGCTTTTCCAGCGTCTTGTTGATGCCTAAATGGCCTCCAGAAGTTCCACCGTGCATCTCTCGGAGAACATCATTTACCTTTGACTGAGGTACGACTAGCTGCATTACATAGGATTTACCATCTGCGGATTCCCACTTACGCCTGAGTAGCCCTTCTTGCACATGAAGTGAGTCCCATTGTGCCAAATATGCTTTTAGAGTGGGGCTTCGGTCGGAGATGTCGGCCCATTCTGGTTTCTCTTGATGTTCCTTCCATGCAAGGATGGGTTCGAGGTCCGAATCTTCCTGTTGGGCCATTCTGAGTTCTTCATTACTCCAGCCGCAAATGGGATCAGCTCTCGTTCTTCTAACAGCGACAACTTCCTTTTCTTCTAGTCGTGTGCAATGTTTGCAGTCTTGCTTGCACGGGCGTCGAGATAATGCGTCTGCATTTGAATGCAGTTTTCCTCTTCGATGTTGAATCTGACATTGATACGTCTGAAGTATCTCGATCCATCTTGCTACTTGACCCTCTGGATTTTTGAAGTTCAAAAGCCAATTAAGTGCACCATGATCTGTGCGAAGAAGGAACTTCTGTCCATAGATGTACTTATGGAAGTGCTTTGTTGCCAATACTAGAGCTAGAAGTTCCCTTCTGGTCACGCAATAGTTTCTTTCTTGTTTCGAGAGTACCTTGCTGAAATAGGCAACGACCTTTTCTTCTCCGTCATGAACTTGCGATAAAACAGCACCAACTCCAACATTACTTGCATCTGCGTCAATGATGAATTGTTTGCCTGGAGTCGGATAGGCCAGCACAGGAGCTTCACATAACCGCAGCTTCAGTTCCTGAAAGCTTTTCTCACACTCACCTGACCATTTAAAGGGTTTACCCTTCTCCGTAAGTTGGTGCAAGCTTTTGGCGATTCTCGCAAAATCCTTCACAAATCGTCGATAGTACGTTGCCAGACCGAGGAAACTCCGAAGTTGATGCTTGTCCTGAGGGGTTGGCCAGTTCTTCACAGTGTCAACCTTTTCAGGATCAGTCTTCACTCCTTGGGATGAGATGATATGCCCCAAATATTTAACCTCGGTCTTGAAAAGTGCACATTTCTTTGGATTCAACTTAAGATGTGCTTCTCGTAGCCTTTGGAATACAGCCTTTAGGTTTTCACAATGGTCATCAAATGTTTTCCCGTAAACGATGACATCATCCAAATACACTAGGCAAGATTTCCAGGTTAATCCATTTAAAACGCACTCCATTAAGCGCTCAAAAGTAGCTGGGGCATTGCATAGTCCAAACGGCATGACATTAAACTGCCACAGACCATTTCCTGTGGAGAAAGCCGTCTTCTCCCGATCTTCTGGATGGATTTCTACCTGCCAGTAGCCACTCTTCAAATCCAAAGTCGAAAACCATTGTGCTCCTTCCATTGCATCTAGAGTATCGCTGATTCTTGGCAGTGGGTAGCTGTCTTTCTTCGTCACATCATTCAGCCTGCGGTAGTCGACACAAAATCGAGTGCTTCCATCCTTCTTTTTGACGAGAACTACCGGTGATGCCCAAGGGCTTTTGGAATTTTCGATTAGCCCGTCTTTCTTCATTGTTGTTATCATTTCTTCAACTTCACCTTGTTTGGCCAAGGGGAGACGTCTTGCTGGTTGACGAATCGGCCTAGCATCTCCTGTATCGATTCGATGCTGCACCAGTTGTGTTCGGCCGTATTGCCCGCTGGGTGAAGAGAAGATATCAGCATACTCATGAAGAAGCCTTCCCGCAACATTAAGCTGATGTTGACTCAGGTTGTCTGAATTGAGAATTTGTTTCTTTAGTTTCTCCGAGTTCATAGTCATCTGTGTATCCACCTCGTTGATCTTAGTTATTGCGGCCACAGATTCACATTGCCCAACAACTTCTCCTTTCTTAAGCTTGATTGGGTACGGTTTGATGTTAAGTATCCGTACAGGTACCATGTTGTTCTTTGGTGCCACAAGAGTCTTCCCGATGATGATGTTTTGGGAACTTTGCTCAACTTCTGGTTCAACCATGAGGTATCGATGGCTTCCAAAGTTCCCCTTTAACTTGGTCCACACAAAAACTTCTGAAGAAGGAGGCAGGCACATGTCTTCTTTGATGACAGTTCTAATTGTTGTCGAGTTTTCGTTGCCATAGACCATTGGAATCTCTACATTTCTGTATTTCAGGACTTGATTACCTATATCCAAAATGATTCCATGCTCCTTCATGAAGTCGATTCCAATGATGCACTCGTCACATATATCTGCCACCAAAAACACATGTGAAAACTCTAGTTCTGCCATACGGATCGTAAGACGAACTTCACCGTACACCCTTGCTGCTTCTCCTGTGGCTGTCTTCAGACGGTAGCTGTTGGTGTTATGTAGCCATGTCATCTTCACCAAGTCTCTTCGTACAATAGAGGCGGTGGCACCGGTGTCAATTGTAGCCACGTGTTGTTTGTTGTTTATGGTCGCCTCCACTGTCAGACTTTTGTTGTCTCGTTTAGTCTGTGAGACTTGAATTGTGGTTCTGGGGCCATCGATACCAGAAACCAGCTTCTGCCCCTCGAAGTTGGTTCTCTCGTTTCCCGAATGGGAATCAAGTTGAGGATGAGCGTTGGTTGTATCGCTTACCTGTTGTTGGGCAATATTCCTGTTTCCACAGTGTTCGCAAGCAGTTCTTCTTGGTGGCAATCTGCACTGCCGCTGGAGATGTCCTGTCTTGTTACAGTTCCAGCATCGAGCAGCTCCGTCTCGCTGGTTTCTTTGGAACGCGAGTTTTTGACAAGAGCATTCCTCCACTGCAACTTCTCTTACTCGATGAACGCCTTGAGAAGCCTGTTCTGCTGCTTCCATAGTCAGTGCAAACGCTAATGCTTCAGGAAGGGAACGTTTTCCAGCTGTTCGAATTGCTCGCTGAAGATTTATATCAGATACAGCACGTACAAAGGCTTCTGTCGCAAACTGATTGATAATGTCGTCTCCTGCTGTCGGATATGCCAGATGAGCCAACCTTTCAATATCTGCTTGAAGTTGTTGTAGAGTTTCTCCTCTTTTCTGGACTCTTGTATTGAGTTGGACGCGGAAGACTTCCTGCATATGGCCATCTCCAAAGCGTTTTTCAATGACCTGGACAAGAGCGTTAAAGTTACCATTCTTTTCTGGTGGTAACGTTTGTAACAACTCAGCAGCAGGACCTCTAAGAGCAAGAGTCAGCGCTATACATTTGTCTTCGTCATCCCAGCCATTTGTTGTGGCAGCTGCCTCAAACTGTTTCTTGTAGATCGACCAAGAACTTTGTCCATCAAAGGTTGGTGGATGCATTTCCTTCTTCTTTAAATACTCACCAGAACTTTCTCGCACCTTAATTTTTCGAACCTTGTCAAGTTCTTCGGTAAAACTTTGCATTTTCACTTCCATTCCTTTCAATTTGTCATCGAATTTTATTTCTACTTTTTCGAGTTTTTCTTCAACTTTCTCGAACTTTTCTTGAGATTGTTTTTCAACACCTTTGATGGAAGCATCAAGAGCAACGAACTTGTTCTCGATAGCATCAAGCTTACCTTCGATGAGGTTTTTCTGTTCATCTAGAAGGTTCTTCTGGGTTTCCAATTTTTCGAGAAGATTCTGTTGTTCACTCTTTTGCTCGGTACGTTGTGCCTCAATTTTTTCGAGAACACTACTCTGTTGTTTTTCTAATTGTTCTCTCTGTTCCTTGCGTTGTGTCTCAATTTGTTCAAGAAGATTTTTCTGTTCATCCTTCTGTTCATTACGTTGTGCTTCAATTTGTTCAAGAAGATTTTTCTCGAACTTAGCAAGGAGAACAGACATCACGGACGACATATCGGAAGCGGAACCAGTACTTACTTGTTCTTCTGGCATTTCAATTTCGAATTGAAATGTGTCCAAATTTTCGTTTATCTGGGTTAAGTGATCCTGCAGACGAATAATGAGGTCATTTTTCGATCCAGCAGTAGGAAGACCTCGCTTAGTTAATTCCGCCTTCAGCTCAGTCAAACTTAACTGATTTAATGTCTTACCCATTTTAACTTTTTAAAACGCGAGCACTTTTACTTATTTCAAAATGTTTTAAACTTTGTTTATTTTTAAAACACACGCGCACTTTTTACTTTATTCGCGAAATTATCTGATTCGTACAAATAAATAAGTTTTATTCCACTTTTCTGACACCAATGTAATGTTTTATTCCGGGTTCACAATAAAACTTATTTAATTTCCACTTATATTTCCGTTCAAATAAGAACACACTTTATTTCAACTCAATTTACTTTTATTATTCGCTCAAACAAACACACTTTTAAATCACTTTATTTACTACTAACAATTCGCAACACTTTATTTCACTTTGTACTGTACTCTTTCACTTTCAAGATTAAACTGTCTCCGGTCGGTGTCTACGCTGCCTTTTATACCGGAATCTCGAGACTCGAGAACGTCCTCGAAGGCTCTCGTCCCTGTCTCTCGAAACTTCCTTTCCAGGAAGGCTTCCAGTCTAGTGGGATATTTTGAGATGTGTTCAGTGTGGGATATTTTGAGATGTGTTCAGTGAGATATGTTCAGTGGGATATTTTTAGATGTGTTCAGTGAGATATTTTTCTTAATTACTAAAGGTCCGTTCACATTTCTACCTTTGCAGTAGTAGATAGTGTGTTCAGACTTTTATCTTAAAAGTAGTTCAGTAATTCATCGTTACATTATTCTTTATACCACCAAACAACCACTCGACAGAGCGAGTGCGAGAGATCATGTAGAAACAAAATAGAAGATAATAAAGAGAGAGATACAACTAGCGCCAGCGGAATTTGTTTGAACTACAAATTCCAATACATACGCATTCCATGAATTTCTGAGGAAAAAAATGGAAAGTAGACTCTTTTTCAAAAATTAATTGTAAGAAAACTATTATAGCAATTCTTATTTTCTAACTTGATATTGATAGAAAAAATAATGAAAAAAAATAAAAAAAATATAACAAAAAATCTAAAAATTCTGGTTTCATAGTACAGTTTATTGTTTTTGGGACTACTTAAAAAGCGATTGGAGGGTTACAAAATAATATTTTCCAACAAAATATAGTTTTACTCCATAGTCCATAAACTAAGCTTTTAAAGAAAATAAAAATCAAAATCATACTTTGAAAAACAAATCAATTAAACCACTTTTTTTTAAAAAAGTTAAGAAAAAATGACTTTTTAGTATTTTTTGTTGTTTAAGACCTTAAAACTTAATATAAATTTCTTAAACTAATCAATGTGTTAGTATTTGAGTTGAGGTACTTATTTCTTTTTATTTCGATGAATTTTATCAATAATTGCAGAAGTTATACATGTTCAAACATTGTAACATAAGGAAAAATAGCTTCAGTTTCGATTAATTTTTTTCTATGAAAAATACATTTTTAGTTTTTCAAAATAGTTTTACTCCGTAGTTTGATTCAACCTCAATCCAAAATAGAAATAAAAAAAATAAAAATTTTAGTCTAACTAAGAAACAAACCAATGTCTTTCAGGTCGTTCTAAAAGAACGAAAATTTTATCATGTTTTGTTCTCTCTTAATTACAAGTGCACAAATTTGGAAATTGTGGGGATGAAGATATTTAGCCTTGTTTATTATCTAAATAATAAAAATTTATTTCATTCAATTATCTTTAAAAATGTAAAAGTTATTCACCGATTTGTAAACGATAACCCGATTTTTACGTGGTCCACTCAGCATTAAGCTACAGGGAAAGAATATGGGTAATCTACTGTAGGAGCTTATACTGGGACAATATTGTAGAGAGTGATAAAATCCCGATCATGATAGGTATATAAGGATATGTATCTGTGTATGCAGCTCGACTGAGTGAAGTTTGTGGTTGAGTATAATATTATTCATTCCATCGGTGACGGGCGCTCGGTCGAGTTCGCGAAGTTAATTACAATAAATATCATAAAATTGTTAATAAACCAAAGTATTAGTTTATTGTTATTATTACACTGGTCAACAAAATTTAACTTTTTTTTTGCCACAAGAACCAAAATGTACTTTTCTAGTAGTTCTTGGGGTGCTGAATCCGAATCTTAAGTCAGAAAAATTTGATTGGCCTTCGTTTTTGAAATATTACCGTTAGAAAATGCCAAAAAACGTAATTTTGGCTGTTTTCGAGGTTCTGTTTTTATGTGGGGTAATTCATTGTAAACAAATTTGTAACGGTTATTATAAGAACAGATATTATTCTTTCAAAAACTTTTTAAATTTTCCCGATATCTCTTTTATTGCTTGAGATATCTTAAGTTTCATTTAATAAGTCAAAGAGAAACTAAACTTAATCTAAAGTTTAAGTCACTGGTCACAGAATTTTTGCCACAAGAACCAAAATATACTTTTCTGAAGGTTTTCGAGTTGCTTAACTCAAATCCGCAATCGGAAAAATTCTATTAGCCTTCGTTCTTGAAATATAACCGTTATAAAAAAAACCCTTTTTTGCATTTTATAACGGTAATATTTTAAGAACGAAGGCTAATAGAATTTTTCTGATTGTGGATTCGAGTTCAGCAACCCAAAAACCTTCAGAAAATATATTTTGATTCTTGTGGCAAAAAAAGTGTAATTTGGTTAGCCAGTGTTGTTTCTGATGCAAAGACCGCTACTTAAATTTTAAATATCTCGCGCAATAAAAGAGATATCGGAAAGATTTAAACATTTTTTGAAAGAATAAAACTAGCTCTTATAGGCACCGTTACAAATTTATTCACAATTAATTACTCCACATAAAAACATTACCTCGAAAATAGCCAAAATTACGTTTTTTGGCATTTTCTAACGGTAATATTTCAAAAACGAAGGCCAATCAAGTTTTTCTGACTTCAGATTCGGATTCAGCACCCTAAAAACTACTAGAAAATATATTTTGGTTCTTGTGGCAAAAACCTTGTTGACCAGTGTTATCAGAAGTGGGATTCGTAAATCCAAATAATAAGCCAAATTATAACTACATATCCAAAACAAAAAGGAAAAAAGGCGAAAAAAAACTGTGATTAGATAAAAGTAGCATTGCGCTACGAAAAACAACTGTAAGAATTCTTATTCTTTTTATTAGAAGAGGTTTGTGTATATCTTTCAATACGTGCAGGGCAGCTGCTTGTGTAATCAATTTATATTGAAGGTTTTGAATGAACAACAACAACTTGTGTGTGTTACCACCAAGTTCATAGGCTGGAGTTATAGCTATTTCACGGGGACCAACCCGATCATCAGACTCCTTTCAGTGGTGCTAAGTCGCTTATGTTCAATTAATTTTGAAAATTGCCCGAGCTGGGCTTGAACTCACGACCTAGCGGTTGGGAGGCCGATGCACCACCGCTGCCACTTGTGAATTCATAACCCCGAACAGGTTTTCCAATTATCAAGTTTACTTGAACCGACTAGCATTTTTATTAACTCAGACAAGTCTGTTATTGTTCATTCGGTTTCTTTCTCTTTTTCTCTATTTAAACTCCAATCGTATGACAACAATTCGTTGTTCGTATACAAGGAGGGAGATGAGTGGAAAGAGGTTGACACTGGTCAAATTTGAATTTATTATTAGAAGAGGTTTGTGTATATAGCATTCGCACTTTTATTTAAACTAAACACAAATTATTTAACCTTTTCACAAATATATTTCACCTTTTAGCAAATATATTTCACCTTTTAGCAAATATAATTAAACTAAAAGCAATTATAATTAAACTAAAGCAAACAATTTAAACTTTTAGCAATTCTATTTAACCAAAACACAAACTTATTTCACCTTCTAAATTCTTATCCCTTCTTCATAGCACGATATCAAAAGCCTTTTCTAAAAAAGGTTAAATCATTTTGCGTTTAGGTTAAATAGATTTGCGAAAAGTTTAAATAGTTTGCTTTAGTTTAATTATAATTGCTTTTAGTTTAATTATATTTGCTAAAAGGTGAAATATATTTGTGAAAGGTGAAACTAATTTGTGTTTAGTTTAAATAAAAGTGCGAATGCTATATCTTTCAATACGTGCAGGGCAGCTGCTTGTGTAATCAATTTATATTGAAGGTTTTGAATGAACAACAACAACTTGTGTGTGTTACCACCAAGTTCATAGGCTGGAGTTATATTCTTATTCTTTTTGTTTGTGCGTGGTTGTATGGTAAAGATAAAAGCTAATAAACAAAAAAAGAGTGAAAAAAATAAAAATAAATAAAAATATTTGTGCGATACATTCATAAGTAAAAGACGCGCTACAGCCGCCGCCGCTGGCCGTTACAATTTGAATCTTGAATGTCGCATAAATACATACCAGTATGTTCAACATTATATTGTGAAGTATTATATATTGCTAACTACAGCCTCAGATATATATGTGTACAGTGGTTATATTTATTTTGAGTTCTTTTCGTCTGTTCAGCTACAACAATTTTGTCTCTTTTTGTTTGCCAATTATTGTGTTGCTCTCTTCTTGTGTGTACCCGTGAAGAGTATAATTGTTTGTCTCTTTTTTCCGTTCTGCATCAATTTGTTGGTGTGTTGTGCGTTGGTGTGTATCGCAAATGTTTCTGTGCAGCCTGTAAGCTGTAACTACAGTCCTTGTCCTTGTATCTCCTTTTTTTTTTTTGCAAATTACTCATCGCTCCCGTGAAGTGTCTAATTGTTTTGTCTCTACTTTTCGTTCTACATCTACTCAACTGTGCGTTGGTGTGTCGTTCGTGTGTATCGCAAATGCTTCTGTGCAGCCTGTAACTACAATCCTTTGTATCTTTCTTTTTTTTGGCAAAATACTGTGTCGCTTTCGGCTTGGGTCCATTTGTATACTACACAATTGTGCGTTGGTGTGCCCTGCAAACCAAACCTCAGTAGTTTAGGGGAAATTACAACCACCAACAAAGTCTATACTTTGTAGGTGTATGTGTTTCCTTATTTACCAAAATCTCTCCCTTCAATATATTGTAGTTTTGTTTCTCCTTAAAAAAAATAAACTCTTTGGTAAGTGGGAGGAAAAGAGCGCGATGTATGCAATGCACAAAGTTTTGTCTCTTTTGTAATGGCGGCGCGCCATTGATTTGACTTTTCCTGCATTTTATATTTTCTAGTGAAACCTTGATAGCCACAGCAACATATTAGTTAACACGTTTCTGTGCTCCATTTGAAAGATAAATAGAACAATTTAACTTAAAAAAATAAATAATCTTCTCAGTGTTATTTGTGAAAACTATTTTCTAAAAAAAAAACAATCTACCGCACAAATTCTTCGGAACGCCACATAAAATCCACCACCATTTCCACCATCAAAATGCACAGCCTCAGCCTTGTGCATTTAGAAAAAAAATCATAAAAAAATGACACAAAAACCACCACCAATTGATTTGGAAAATAAAGGTATGTTTATTTTAAAATTGATAAATTATATAGTTGTTGATTTTTTCTGTCTTCTAGTGGAGATCAATTCCAGGCATCAATGACTGAGTTTACAGTTCAAAAGGTTCCTGCACGCTATCCAGAACGAGTGAAATGAATCTTATGTTTAATAGAGACTACAATACTTGAGTGTGTGGATCACACACAGACTTGTAGTGTAAGTTAATAAGATTCCCTTCTGGGCTTTGTGAAGCTGATAGTATTATTTTTTTTTCTCAGGTCTGCACCCTCCCATGGTATAAAAAGACAAGGTATGATCATTAGAGCCGCCATCTTACAAAATGGGGTAATAGTGTTTTGACGTTTGGCATTTGGCAAGTCAAAAGCAACAACAATTTCAAAGACAAATTTATTTACAACAACAATTTCAATGGGATGGGCTGTCAAAACCTTAAGTAGCCATAAGTTTTGACAGTTCTCGATACTGAGTTTTTTCTAATGATCATACCTTCTTTTTTTATACCATGGCACCCTCCGACCACTTGTTGATGTGTTCGCTCTAATCCTAGACAAAAACAACATTCAACAATTCTATATCGGGTATAAAAATGACGTCAGAGACTCCTTGTTCGCCACAGTATTGGATGCAGTCCGTTCGAGTGACAATCAAGATGTGCACGTTCGTATTACAAACTCATTGCTAGGCATGCATTTTGTTCCCCTCAACAGTTGCGTGGATAGATATGATTTTAGAGAAATTCGACGCCAACATTTCTCATAGTGGTCTTAAGTAAAGTGTCGCACAAGACGTATGTTTTGATATTATATAATTCGACTGAATAAATCTAAATCTCTAACCAAAGTTTCAACTTCAGAGTTTATTTGTAATTTCATGTGTAATTTCAAAAGGTTTATATTCACTAGGAACTAACTACTTCTTTAACGTACAAATTTCACCACATAATTACGTACTTCCAGATTCGAAGCTTCAGTGATTATTCTGTAGCTAAAAAAGTACTGGCAAATGTACATCAGAAGCACTTCCTTTTGAAGTACATTTTTCTGTACTTTTAATGGAGGGGAAATTTATTTCATCTTGCATGCGAGAAAGAGATAGCTGCTTCACGTATTCTTATATACAGAAAGTATATAACTGAGTTTCTTCCCGAGCTACTTCTTTTACGTACATATTTCACCGGTTTGTTCTGTAGTTCTGCGTTTGCTGAGTGTCGTTCGCTTTTTTGTGTTTCTTTGAGAAAGCGCATGTGTATCGGTATTCGGTATATTTACTAACAAAAACATAGAAAATGTTCTTTACTGAAAACAGCGCGTTGCCAGGCTAATAATCGAATTAAAAAATAAAAAAAAAAAAAAAACAAAACAAACAAAACAAAAAAAAAATTAATTAAAATGAGTAGAATAAAGCAGGAGGTGGAAGAGCTAAAGCGAAGAAATGCCGAGCTTGAAAAAGAAATGGCCATAATCCGTCGGGCCCAAAGCACCATTGTATACATATTTCCATAGTACTATCATGAAGTGGAACGATCTCAAGAACTCTGGTGGTAACCTAAAAAAGCAGAATTTGTATGAAATAAATACACTGAGCGCCACCCCAAAATAGTGGTGACATGAACTAATACTAAATTCGACTTCATGATAGTACTATAGAAATATATATACAATGCAAAGCACGAGTGTTCATATCTGCTACTTTTTTGATGTATTCGTATTCGGTTTTGTAGCTTGAAGCAGACAGAGGAAGTTTACAAAGTCTATACGTAAGGGAATGGAAGGCCGCGAGTTTATGTTGTATTGGACAATGCGAATCAGTTGTTATGAAGCGGAGGGTACTTGTTGGTTTGTGGTAAACCGATATATCTAGTGTGTTTTTTAAATGTTGCAAAAATTTGTATGGAACAAAACTTTTTCCAATTCAGAGAAAAGTTTTATAAAGTTGAAAAAGGTACAAATATGGGAAATCCGTTGAGTCCTTTAGTGTCCGAACTTTTCATGTCAGCGTTTGAAACAAATTTACAAAATCAACAACTTCTACCACGATTTTGGTGCCGGTATGTAGATGACGTATTTTCGATTTAAAAAAGGTAAAGTAGATTCTACCTTAAATCTTTTAAATGAACAATTCGAGTCTATAAAATTTACATTCGAAACAGAACAAAATAGAAAAATCTGTTTTCTAGATCTTGAATTAAAAATTAATTCACAAAACAAAATAGATATATCGGTTTACCACAAACCAACAAGTACCCTCCGCTTCATAACAACTGATTCGCATTGTCCAATACAACATAAACTCGCGGCCTTCCATTCCCTTACGTATAGACTTTGTAAACTTCCTCTGTCTGCTTCAAGCTACAAAACCGAATACGAATACATCAAAAAAGTAGCAGATATGAACGGTTATTCAGATCAATTAGTTTGCAAACTCATTTTGAAACATTCAAACAAAATTAAAAAATCGAATTTGTCAACTCTATTTTCGCAAAACAGTGAAAAAAGTGAAATGAAACGCGCTTCGATGTGCTATGTGCCGGTAATAACTATGGTCAAACAAAGCGAACAATTGAAAAAAGATTTAAAGAACACAACTCATATATAAAACAAAACAAACCGCAGTGTTCAGCGATTGCAGAACACGCAATAAAACATAAACATTTAAACTTAAATATAAACAACTTGAGTGTGAAGAAACACATATCAGATGAGAGAAAATTGGATGCCCTTTTATATTCAAAAAGACAACAATGCTATCAATGCTGATAACGGCAACATCACATCGTACCTCTTTTCTCTCATCTAAGATCTAACCTGGACCAGTCGTGATGCTGATGATAGACTGCAAGCAGTCCGAAATGCATTCAAGGTTCGTGTTTTGATTGTTTTTTCGTCTCGTTTAATGTTTACGTGCGTATATATTATGTATATGTAGGTATATCGTGAACGTTGTAATTCGCGTCGTTAATTAAATCTCAACACAAAAAGTGTAAAAACAATAAGGTGTTTAATTTGTCTTAATTATTTGTCGGTTTTTACTATTACTATTACTATTACTATTACTATTACTATTACTATTACTATTACTATTACTATTACTATTACTATTACTATTACTATTACTATTACTATTACTATTACTATTACTATTACTATTACTATTACTATTACTATTACTATTACTATTACTATTACTATTACTATTACTATTACTATTACTATTACTATTACTATTACTATTACTATTACTATTACTATTACTATTACTATTACTATTACTATTACTATTACTATTACTATTACTATTACTATTACTATTACTATTACTATTACTATTACTATTACTATATACAATGTACAACGCACATAAATGTACGAAGTACAGACATTTAACAGCACGGGCAACTGAGACCATTTGGCTGAGACAACACAAGACAATGACACAAGAAAGAGACAGATAGACACTAAGAAAGAACATATAACATAGAACTACGTGGCACAGAGGAGGAGACATAGTTGAAAATTGTCTCATATTATCGCACAGGTGGCTTCAGTTAAGCTGGCGATTTAGAAAAAACTTCTGAGCCGACCGTTGGGATTGAACCCACGATGTCTGGCTCTGAAGTCATCTACCTATTCCTCTGTGCCAAGGCCACCTGCTTGTCGGTTTTTACGTGTTCAATTTTATTAATTAAGCAAATTTATATAAAAACTACGAAATTCAGAAAAAATATTTTTCGTGCATAAACTAACAGGGTTTTATTTTGGATTTTAGGAATGCGCTTAAAAATAAATATTAGATAGCTTTTTGTTTGAATTTTTGCATTTATATACAAAAATAAATTATTTAAACTTCTTTTTTTACTGCGTAAATTTCGAAATAACTAAGCAAATAATGAATTTATTGAATTTTTAAAAAATACGTGTTTTATTATAGCTAAAGCCCTTTCGATTGACATTATTAATTTTAAAATTTACGATGTTGGGTTACAAGGGGTTACCAGCTTTTGTCACTCCACATGTTCATTATCAATTCAAACGTGTACCTTTTGGGTTAACAAACGCTCCGGCGACATTTATGCGATTGTTATATTTAGTTATGCGCCGTGTAGTATCAGATAACATTTTAATTTATACATTGTCCTCTTCGGTAAAGACATTGACGCGATTTTTGAAACCCTTGAAAAACTTTTGAGTGTATAACTAAATGCAAGTTTTTCCTTAATAAGATGACCTATTTAGGCCATGAAATAAGTGGTTAAGGCATTCGACCTGGCAGTTTTAAAGTAGAAGCGGTAAAATCTTTCCCTGTCCCTACTGAAACTAGACACGTTAGACAGTTTTTGGGATTAACCGGGTATTTTCGACGATTTGTACCTAATTACGCGAAGATTGAAAATTCTTTACATGTTTTATTAAGACAAGATTCAAAGTTCGTCTGGACTGAGAATCAACAAAAAGCATTTGACACCTTAAAAACTAAATTATGTGAATCACCAATTCTGGTGATGTACAATCCAAGTCTGGAGCACGAGCTGATGCATCATCCCTAGGCCTGGCTGGTGTTCTTTTACAGTTGAGTTTGTTAGGTGAAACACAAGCTGTTTCCTACTATAGCCGAGCCACTACAGATTCGGAAAAGAAATTTCATAGTTATGAATTAGAAGCGTTAGCAGTAGTGGAAAGTCTTGGACGCTTTCGTTATTATTTATTGGGAAAGAGATTCACTATCTTCACTGACTGCAACTCATTAAAAATGACCCAAGATAAAAAGGACCTGAATGCTAGGATAGCTCGATGGTGGCTTAAAATTCAAGAATTTGATCTGGTCCTTCAGTATAGAACAGCAGGTCAAATGCAACATGCAGATGCTCTCAGCCGGAATCCAACTGGGGAGGCCGTAGAAATGGACGAAGCTGGACTGAATATCAACATGGTGGTAATGAAAGATATTGACTGGGTGGCCACATTGCAAAACAAGGATCAACAATTGAACGAGATTAGAAGTATTTTAACAAGCTGTGATAAGAAAAATGTAAAGACAAAATCTCTTCAGAAAGAATATTGTTTGAAATCCGGGCGCCTTTTCAAAATAACACAGATAGGAAAACAAGAGAAAAATAAGAGAGATTATCTGAAATTAAATTTGCGGGTGTTTTAGGTAAGGCGGGTACGAGTCGGCTCTCTAGGTATTCCTTCCTCTATGCATACAATGGGGATTGAACTGTCTTAAACATCGAATTACAAACCAAACACCGCAGGAGATTTTATTCGCTTTTAAACCAAGAAATTCACTTAGTAATGAATTGAATCTAGCATTACAGGACGAAGAGTCCGAAAATGAAGAAGAAAACATACCATTAGATGTCTTGCGAGATCAAGTTAAGCTCCGAGTCGAAACACTACAAGTGAAACAAGCCGATTTTAACGAAAAACATCGTGAACCACAAATGTATCAGGTTTGTGATATGGTATTAATTCGAGCCGCATATACAGCTACTGGTCAGTCTAGAAAATTGTTACAAAGATTTAAAGGGCCCTATGAGGTGAAATGTGTGCTGCCAAATGACAGATATTTGATTAAAGATTCAGCAATGACACAAGTGTCGCAGAAACCATATGAGTCGGTTTATTTACATTAGGTGTGGACAAAAAAAACGCAGTCTGGGCTAAGCAATTTACATGTTAAATACAACAACACTTTAGCCCCTTGGGCTTATTTGTTTAGCCCGGACATTTCTCTGGGCTTAACTTTTTGAAGAATTTTAAATCTGTGCTACCAAACTAATTTTTTCATAAATTGTTTAGAATTTGTTTACAAACGTGAAAACTGACGTTTGGAAGGACAAAATGTATCAAATTAGTTTTGCTAGCATACATTTTTGTATCTCATTGTAAAACATACATGAAAAATACAAGAAAAGGACAAAAGCGAAAAATATGCCAACTCTAAGTTTTAATTGTATCTGCTGTTTTCGGAACATTCAATATACAGTGCTGCCAGCGTTGCCAACCCATTCACTCAAAATTATGCCTAACTTGAAAAAAAATTATGCCTTTTCAAATAAATTATGCCTCAATTTAGATTTCTTAGTTTATGTTAAAAAAAATAAATACAAAAATTGCACGTACACATAACGGAATGTTTTATTAATTAATTTTTATATAAAGCAACTTATTTGTCATGAAACGGAAACTAATTTTCTTCGAAAGGAATTTTCAAGGGAACTAAGACATTGGCATTCCTTTACATAATTGGAAGAAATAAGTGACCAATTTTGTTCACCATTAAGAAATAATCGCCTATTTGCAAGCGTTTTAGGCTTTTTATAGCAACAAAATCGCTTTTGTAGATTCTCGTCTTGATTAATGTTATTGATTAATGTGGACAAAATTCTTCGAAAAAAAACTAACAAGAGTTAAATGGTAAAAACCAATTCTGTAAATAAAATTTAGAACAACCGTTATATTTAAAAGATATAATAATATATTAATTTTTATTCTTTTTTATCAAAATATTTAAAAATTATAAGAAACTTTTAAAATATATATCCAAAGTGGAATTAAAAAAATTATGCCTTTTTGGCAAAAAATAAGTCTCAATGCCTTAGCTAATAAAATTATGCCTAAAAGACATAATTATGCCTCAGTTGGCAACGCTGAGTGCTGCCAAGATTTCAGGTTAAGCCCCGAGGCGTTTTTTTTGTCCAGTTAAGACCGGTGGTAATAAAAAACACACCTATTGTTGTTGTTTTTTTTTATACTTTTCTTTTATAATTTATTTTACTCTTTCTCTTTCTATTCAGTTTTTTTAACGAAATTTTACGTACATTTTGAATTCAATGAAGTCAAATGAATTTTGTGTTAGTACCTAGATTTAAGCCTACGTTTCAAATAGTTAATAAAAAAAAAAAAAGAAAAAAAAAATAAGGTATTCGGACTTATTTTTGTTTTTATTGAGAATTAATTTCCTGAATAAGAGCTGTGATCATGCTGAGGTAAGAAATTTGTGTTGTAATCATCTTGAAAAAGATCTGTGATCATGTTGAGGTAAGAAATTCAGGCTGTTATCATGCCGTTTTAAATTAAATGGCTGTGACCATGTCGATGCTTTGTTTAACTGGCTGTGATCATGCAGAAACTTGTTAGCTGTGATCATGCTGAGATGCTATTGAATGGCTGTGATCATGCTGTTATCGAAATTTTATTGGCTGTGATCATGCCGGAAAATTTAATTGAATAAACTGAGTTAATGATAGAGTGGATTGTCGTTAAGGGGTTCTGAACTCTAGAGTATTACTGAGGACAGTGAAACGTCGGATGGCCGAATTGTTAACCTACAGGGAAAGAATATGGGTAATCTACTGTAGGAGCTTATACTGGGACAATATTGTAGAGAGTGATAAAATCCCGATCACTCTGTTAGGTATATAAGGATATGTATCTGTGTACGCAGCTCGACTGAGTGAAGTTGGTGGTTGAGTATAATATTATTCATTCCATATCAACGGTGACGGGCGCTCGGTCGAGTTCGCGAAGTTAATTAAAATAAATATCATAAAATTGTTAATAAACCAAAGTGTTAGTTTATTGTTATTATAATAAAACATTTTTATTAGTTTGATACATGATTTCAAGGTATTTTTTAACGCCCGATCATATAAAATTAGAACCACAATGTCTCGGCCATCATATAAAAAGTTATTGGACTCTTTATGAATTGTCTTTTTGTAATCAAAAATGGATAATTTCCTTGAAAAAAATAGTGATAACAGGCCTAGGGAAAAAATTTTATGAACTGAAAAAAAATTAATATTAATATAATAACAATATTAATATAATAATATAATAAGCGTTCGTTGATAAGTCTGCTACACGAAGACGCAAGGCGCAGAAATTATCTTCGAATTTCCTTTTGATTTTCGTTTCGGTGCGTCGCACAGTTTGGCCAATCACGAATCTAACTGGACAAAATTAATAACTCGCGTTTAATTGACTTTTTTTCTAAACAGTTTCAAACAAATGAATGTGAATAGATAAAATTCTATAAAAAATAAAGATTTTTAAAAAAGAAATCAAGGGGCACGGTAGTGCCCAGCCAAGTTCTCTAACAACTTTGGCACTACACCCTTATTTACAGGAAACAACTCAGGCCATTTTCGACCCCCCTCTAACTTCCACAGCAAAGATGCTAGAAATTTCAAACTCGCTACATTTATTGAGCTGGTCAAAACTAAACACCTCACAAAATTTCAGCCTCCTACGATGAGTAGTTTCTGAGATATAGGGCTCCAAAAATCGCAAAAACCGTAACTGACTCACTGACAGATCATCAAAATTATGGAGAACTTCCCGATATCGTAGAAACTTGAAATTTTACACGGTGATAGGACTTGTGGTGTCCTATAATTTCAACATAACAGAACTTGGCTCTTTTTTTAACAGTAATGTTTTTGTTGTGATTTCACTACTTTTGCAAGGTATGGCTGTAGAATTGAAAATCTCTATATTTGATGAAAATTCGGAGAAAATGGGCGGTTACCACGCCCCTTGCCTAAAATTCTTAAATTTAAAATTTTTTCTTTTGTAATAACTACCAGATCTACCATTTTACCAAGTTTCAAGATTCTACGATAATCAGAAGTGCTCTAAAATATTTGATGTAAATTAAGCGAAAATGGGCGGTTACCACGCACAGTGCGGCGACTAGTGGAAAAAAATCAAAAAAAAAAAAATTGCCAAAAATGTGGAGCAAGTATGCCAAATTCAAGGTAATTAGTCTGAGTGAATGAATCAACAGTTAATTTATGATAAAGTTCAATCTTCTGTCGTCAGAGATGCTCAGAAGATGAGAGTAAGATTTTTAGTTAACGGTCAAAAGAGCATTTGTTGAAGAAAAAAAGAACATATAATATTTTTTTTGCTAGATTCATATTCAGGAGAGAAAATATAATTATTCTAACTGCATTATTTTTTTTTGCATGTAAATTTATATTTTTTTTGAGAGTCCAAATCAAAGCTTCTTTGTGCGTGTTAAGTACTAACTTCGATAAGCTATATATTTTTGGAGGGGTCCGATGGGAAAAAAGTGTTTTTATTTAAAGAAAGTAAACAATTATACCTTTTAAAAAAAGTAAGTTTTTTTTGCAGAAGCCTGCTCTTTCTCTTGCAACAAGTGTTTGTTTACGAGTATTTATTACATAATGTGTTCCGCTAGGGAGCTTTTTGATGCTTGTTTTTCCAACCCAACAGCCCGATTGCGTGGTGTTTTGCAGTTAATGAAGTCAAAACTAAATATGCAATCAAATTTAGAGCCTGAAAATCAAGAAATCTTAGCAAAACACTTGTTTTTTTATTTTTTCCCGAATTCCCATACAAACAAGTTCCTGGATTGAATAATGTATACAAAAGTAGGCGTGGCAGGGGGCGAATAAGGTCGACACTATTTTGTATTTTTGAACTCGCCTAGATAATCAAATTTTTTCAATTTTATTCAAATTGTGCAAGCCGTTTTCTAGATATAAATATGCACACTCAGGAGTGGGCGTGGCAGGGGGCGTGGAAATTTCGCTAAAGTTTGTAAAACGTGTTGTAATAACATTTAAAAACAATTTTTTTTCCAAACTCAACTTATTTTCAAAAATTTGATTTTTTTCCAACATCTCCATACAATCGACGCACTGTGCCACGCCTCCTGGCTGAAATTCTCAAATTTTAATTTTTTTCCTCTGTATAAACTACCATCTCTACCATTCTACCAAATTTCAAGATTCAATGATAATCAGAAGTGCGCTATAATATTTTATGAAAATTCAGCGGAAATGGGCGGTTGCCACGCCCCCTGGCTGAAATCCTCAAATTTGAAATTTTTTCCTTTGTATACACCACAAGTCCTATCACCGTGTAAAATTTCAAGTTTCTACGATATCAGGAAGTTCTCCATAATTTTGATGATCTGTCAGTGAGTCAGTTACGGTTTTTGCGATTTTTGTAGCCCTATATCTCAGAAACTACTCATCGTAGGAGGCTGAAATTTTGTGAGGTGTTTGGTTTTGACCAGCTCAATAAATGTAGCGAGTTTGAAATTTCTAGCATCTTTGCTGTGGAAGTTAGAGGGGGGTCGAAAATGGCCTGAGTTGTTTCCTGTAAATAAGGGTGTAGTGCCAAAGTTTATTTTTTATAGAATTTTATCTATTCACATTTATTTGTTTGAAACTGGATATTTTTAAAAGAAAATTAATTTTATTGAATAAACGAAGATTAAAATAATTAACAAAGTTTGGTACTACTTCTATTGAAAGAGTATTATTATGGTGTTCCTACCCTTTGCTATTATGCGGTTGGTGTTCCGCAGTTATTACAGAAGGCGTAAGGAAACACTGTTATAATACTTTCAGAAAAGAAGCCAAGGATAAGAAGCGGTAAGTGTTACCTCTGTAATATCTTGACTCTTTCCTGGTCAAGTCGAAAGTGATTTAATTCTAGTTTCGGCTCTCCTTTTATAGCCAGAAAACAATAAAAAAAATATCAATTAATTAGGAGGCTTTGAATTTTTAGAAAATAAAAATAAATAATTATAAAAATGAAAATTATAGTCAAAGGCGATAAAGTAAACAAACTCACATAGAAACAAACCAAATTATACAATGAAAAGATTATATGAAAATAACATGAATAATAAAAGGTTGTATTGAAAACTAACAAATTGCAATATTTATATATTGTTACAAGACCCCTAAAATAAATTTTATTAGCTTAGAATTGATAGTTCTTGGGGCCTCTGTTCTGAAGTAATACATATGTACACATTTGATTTTCCATCATCAAACATAGTTTATTTCTTTCGGGGCCCCTGAAAAATTATTTTTGGGGCCTCAAAATTAAGTGCCTAGAGGCCCCTAAAATACATATAATATAATATTTTTGGAACCAAGAATTAACAGGTATTGGGGCCTCTGTTCTGAAGTAATATTCGGAATGCCACCAATAACGTAATATTTTTATTTTGGGCCCTGATATATTTATGTTGGGGCCCCTGAATTGATATTTAATTTTCCATTTGATTGTTTTGAACCACTGAAGTAATAGCTTTTGAGGATCCTCAAATAATATTTGTCATGTCATCTGAAAATTTGATGAATATTTTTTAGCTCCTTGGTAATAGATTTTGGGGCCCCCAAATTAATATTTGATTGCCTCTAAACTAACGGGGTTCCTGAAAACTTATTTTTTGGAAACCTTCATATAATACTTTTGGAGCCCCGAAGTCATATTTTTTGGGGCTCCTAAGGAAATATTTAGTAATCCATCAACAAATGTAATTTAATTTAAAAAAACATTTTTTTTTAATTAAATTTTTTTTGACGCCCTGAAGTAAAGGCTTTTGGGGCCCCTGGCCTGAAGTTGTTTTTTGCTTTTTTGGAGCCCCTCATGTATTATTTGTGGTTGCAATTATTTTTCAAGTAATATTTTTGGGGGCCCTATGATAAAATTATAATTTTTCTTTTAAAAAAGCAGTTTATTTTTTTGGGGCCCCTGAGGTAACCTTTTTATTAAATATATATATATTGTGTGGCTACCAATGCATTATACATTACACTGAATGACATAATTTTTTCCCCTTGTATCCGAAGTGATTCAAATACATTTTAATTTATTTCGAAACTCAATTTATGCTAACAGTTTACTCCTCTGCATTGTCTCCAGTAGGGGCCCTAGGGTGGGTCGGGGGCCCCGGGGCGCCGCCCCGCTTGCCCCAAGGGAGTGTACGCCCCTGGCTATAACTCTTTAACAATTGACTTTTACGCAAAAGTCTTCACAATCAATCTTATAGACAATTTAATTATCTAAAATAAAATGTAACCCACTTTGATTTTGTGAATCAAATAACCGAGTTAGGGCTAAAATAGTAAAAAAAGTATTTTTGATAGTTTTCGAAATTTTTTTAATTATCCATTAAATGAAGGATTTATATCCAACAAAAAGTCGGGTGGTTCTTATTCTATATTTAATCAGGTTCTAATGGTAGATTGAAAAAAAGAAAATGCATAGCCACGCCCCCTCCGCCACCTTAACCATACCCCAAAAACCAACTCTGCATTTTTTCAGTTTTATGCCCATAGCTTCAAAATAACACAAAATTTTCTACAACTTGCACATCCAATATCCAAACTAAGAATTTTTAAAAAAAAGTTACAATTTCCGATTTTCTTTATTTTCAGTTTCTTACCTGTTCACAGCGCTATAACTTCCTAATTTTTAATTTTTAGCCAAAAATCCTTTTGTAGGGAATTCATTTTCATGAATACAACTTTATTCTTTTGATAAGAACCAGGTAATAGTAAGTATTTTTATTTAATAAAAGTCATATTTCTTAATAACCTAGTTTAATATCTCATGCGCTTATAAAGCGGTGGGCTATGAGTGGACGAAGGTAAAAGAATTGGGGTATGAGGGGCAGGGGTAGCAGGTGGGGGAATATAGAAGTAATAGGTGGAGTTGAAGATGGTGAATTATGAGAAAAGTTGGCTTCGTTGAATTTTTCTTCAAATTGGTCGATGATATCTGATCTTCTTCGTCGTCATCTGCATAAAAAATTCATGTGGACGATTTTGATAGGATTGTCCACAGCAAAACTTACAGAATGTGGAACATTTAAGTCCCTCTTTCTTGCATCTGTCAGCTCCCATGCATCTAGGCACATAGGTATTTGCATGACACAGCTTTCATCAATTTTTGGGGGCAGGATCTTGCACAGTTTTAATGGGTTGCAATACGTGGCATTCTCTCGTTCAGCCCCATTCCAGAGGTTTTTCTCAATACCCATCCACGCCATGATCTGGTGATAAGTCCGGAGGAAATGAAAGTGTGCTGGATCTGTTGTAGGCGGTAGTTTGCACAAATTAAGTTTGTTGAACTGCTCATAAATTTGAAATATCGAAGAGAGCTTAGAGATTGACTACTGTCCTCTCCATATAAAGCCAAAAAGATATGTTCTTCCGCCTCCGATACTTTCTGATCTCTAGCATTTGGGTCCTTAGCTTCTCTGCAGCTTCAAGTGCAGAGGGGTTTTTGAAGCATTTTGCAAAATTTGTTTTATTCCGAAAACAAAGATGTTTGAGGTGGTGTCACATTCACTTATGACATGAATGAGTAAGATGTTCTCCATAGAATTGAATGTGAAAAATGAGAATTCATCAGATAAATTGATCCCCCAGGTTTTCGAAGGTACACGTTCTCGGCCCTAGGTATTGTAAGTCGATGTCTTCCTCAAAAATCTTTGAAGCTCTATGGTACCTGCTTTAGATACTAATTCTGGCGCAACTGGAAGAAAGCATCCGTTCGTTCGAGTTGAATCAGGGGTGGTTGTGGTTGCATGGTAGTAGAAACTTAAAGTAGCTGCGCCTCGTGGTGACTTGATGAAAAGCCAAGGGATGTAATCATATCAATGAGAAGCTTAGGACCTTCCTCTACATATACACTTATTCTTGTTAGAAGGGGGAAAGGAAGGATCGGGGACGAGCAGCAGCTATAACAGCATGGGATAAGGCCAAACATTTCCTTTTCCATTTATCCAAAGGGCCACTCTTATTCTTCAGTATTATAGTTTCAAAAAATAGAAAATGGGTACTCATCTGTATTGTAAACTTTAGACCGAATGACTTCCAAAACTGTGCCTGCAGCTCCTTTGACTACTCTCAACCTTTTAACCTTCTCCATACTTCTTAGGCAAACAGGATTTGACTGTTCTATTATCCATTTTATAATCACCCGTATTGTGATTTACAACTGTCAATCGATTGTTGATAAATACTGAAATTTGGGATTTTTAAACCAAAATTATAGGAAAACTGGTCAACTGGAATTTTGTAGAAATATTTGACTGTTAACAGTCGAATTGTTTTTTCTTGAACACCGTTTATTTTTATCTATTGATATTGGTGACCTTTTTGTACTTATATAAGTTTTTTGGTGAACGGGCTTCAGGTCAAATGAAACAAATATTTTCTTTTTGTCACAACGTTTCGTCCATGTATATGGACATCATCAGGTGAACAATGGTTTCTATTTAAGCATTGATAAATATTTTTAGAAATGTTTACAAATTATTCACAATACAGTAAAACTTACAAAAATTATTGTTACATTTAAATTAAATAATAAACTTCTTACAACTACACAGTATAAAGTTTAATTGACAAGTAACATGTCCTACAAACATAACATGAAAAATTATTTGAACATCACACACATAGAGATCATGTTGCAGAGCTTTTTCTCTTCTCCACCAAATGCTTGTATTGTGGGCTGACATCTTCCATATCGGTTCTCCTGTTCATCTTGTTATCAGCATTGATGATATGTAGTATCTCGATTATCATCCTTTTGTTTTGGTGTTCTTCTCGCTGCATAATTTTGACGTTATCATAGTTGGGGGAGTGTTTGTTGCTTATGCAATGTGATGCCAGTGCTGTCTTCTGGAGTGCGTCGCTCTTGATATCGGATTTGTGGCCTGCTAGTCTACTTTTTAGTTTTTGTTTAGAAGTTCCTATGTAGATTTGGTTACATTCTTCGTCTGTGTTTCCATTACAATTGATTTTGTAGATTAAATTTGAATGTTCCATTTTGTCTATTTTTGTTTTCAGATTTGAATAGAGTTGTGAAGTTGTATTTGTCGATTTCATAGCTAGTTTATATTTTTCTGTATCTAAAAGTTTTGCCTTTTTGAACCGGTCTGCTATTTCTTATATATACATATATTGAAATTTCAATAATGTGAAACGTCTTTTTCAAGATATTCTATTATTGCATTTTTTGAAATATCACTGATATAAAAAAAGCTAAGCAGTTTTTGACAAACCACTTTTTTGGGAAACCTTAAGAGGTAAAAAATTTTTAATATTAGTCCTGAAGAAGGGTATATCCATACCCGAAACGTCGACTGGTACGAACTTTAATCATTAAAAAATACAATCAAGACCTATAGCCCATGAAACAGTAATATTTACTTTATTTTTTTGAAATTTTGTTTTTAGATGTGGATTAGTGATTTCTATAAAATGGCATACCAATTTTAATTTAAACATTTTTTTTAAGAAAATCTGTTTTCGGCCGATGATTCCTAAACACCCTGTAAAACAATTTTCTTGAAATTCATTGGTGTAACAGCCCTGGAAATCTCCTTCAAATTAAAAAAAAATGGTACCGCTACCTTAATCCGTTCAAAAGTTATGATTTTTGCAACGAGATAAGTCATTTTGGACAACAGTGTGCCGGTGGTACGCCATCCAACACCCTTTTTTGGGTTGAGGCTTTTCATCCTCAAAGGACCTTTCACGCTTAGACGTAGAGTCTTCGCTGGTCCTCTCCAACACTTTGCGCGCCCACTTGAGCTTGCTGAGTTCAGAACGACTTCTCTCCCCCGTAGCTTTTTCAGCATCGAGTTCGATGATCTTCTTCGCTCGGCGACGCTCATTAGAGGGCCTGGATCTCGTTTTGCTCCCTTCCTTGGCCGAGCTGGAGATCTTGTTCAGAACTGCAACTCCACCAAGGGAAGAATCAACTGGATTCGAGGATGACTTATAGTGGCCAGCGGTTTCAGTATCACTAACCCCTTCCGCCACGATATTCCTCCCCGTCTCGCTTATATTTCGGGCATTAGAGGTTGAGGCAGAGTTGCTAATATCAGCTTTGCTTCCCCCCCCCCCCCTCCCCTTGGACATTTAAACTATCCGGTTTGGATGCTCCGACACCTTGGCCATCACAGACCGGTGGCAGCAGAGACACCGTCCCCGAAACAGTTTTTATCTTTTCCATTTTTCCTTCCGGGAGAGGCGTTCCGTCACCTTGGTTGGCGGTTTGGTCGTTCTTCACTCCCTCGCCGCAGACCAGTGGCAGCAGAGGTGCCAACCCTGGAAGTTTGTTTTATTCCTGGAGAGACATTCCGTCACCTTGGTTTGCGGTTTGGTTGCTATCCTCATCGCCAACCGGTGTCAGCAGAGGCGCCGTTCCCGGAATATTGTTTTTACTACTAGCATAAGGATTTCACCTGGTAGTAGTAGACGTTGGCGAGGATGTCGCTTCACTTGCATGCGTAGGCTTTTCAGTTAACTTGGAGCAAGTGCCGGGCAAGCCTTGCTTCCCGTCAGGTTTTTTTTTGTTTTGTTTGTTTGTTTATTTGTTTTGTTTTTTTGTTTTTTAAAGAATTGTTAATTGAGAGTCCCACGAGTAAAAACGGAATCCCCGGCAGAGCCGTGTACCGGGGTAAGGCTAGTCTATTTCGGACCTTGCCAGGCATCCGAAAGAGCTCGTAAGTGACTGGTTTACCCCCCAGCCTTGCATTCCTCGGCACGGTTTTAAAACACTCACACCACCTCTGAAATTAGGGACCTCGAATCTATGGTGAAATTGGATTTCTGAGGGTTGTACAACTAAGAAGTAAGAACCTCTCAGCGATCCAACCTAACTTTAGCTGACCCTGCTTTGACATCGCACAAAGCATGAATTGTGGTGGTCATTGTCCACCCGGCACCCACTTGGAGGGTTCGATCGAGGATTTTTGCCGGGCACAGTACACATAAAAAGGTAATACATTCCGAACTGACATTGGTCGCCAAATTGTCAAAACATGACAATTTGGCGACCAATGTTAACTACTTTTCTTAATTTTTTAAATTACAGACGAAAAACGCAAAAAAAAAACGAAAAACCACGCGCACAACTAATTTTTTAACATTTATTTACCATTTTCCGAGACGAAACACGCAGAAAATTTGTTATTTTTCAATTTATAATTTTTTCAAATGACATTTTATAAATTAAAACAAAAACAAATTTCCTATTTACTGCGATTGAAATATAAAAATTAAAGGCCGGCCTGACAGATTGGTGCCCATTTTTCGACAAACAAATTTTGACATTTTTCGGAATATATTACCTTATTATGTGTACTGTGCGTTGGTATAAGGGTGTAAATTTTTTTTTTTCCAAAAACAAAAACTAAAAACAATTTTTATAATCTAAGCTACATTTTAAAGCCATAAATATTAATTTAATTTGCGGCGTTTTCATGTTATAAGAGTTTGAAGGTAGCTATACTGATTTTTTTTTTCGATTTTTTTTAATCAAACGTGGAAACTTTTTTTATTTTTTTTCCTAATTTTTCGACAAAATTTTGGTAATTTGTTGTTTATATTCGTTCAGTAATCTTATCACAGTTCTTTAGAGACCTTTATTTTAAAAGTACATCGCGCAGATCTCGGAATATTAACACTTCAATACAACCATTTGAACAATTTTCCATTTTACTTGCGATATAGGTACTATAGGGCAAGTTTAGGATTCGTAAAAAAAATCGAACTCGAGATAACAATTTTACATGACATTACGATGATGGAGAATGCCAAAAAAGTGGGTCCGGCAATTCTGTCTGTCTGTCTGTCTGCAGGGGCGTACACTCCCTTGGGGCAAGCGGGTCGGCGCCCCGGGGCCCCCGACCGACCCTAGGGCCCCTACTGGAGACAATGCAGAGAAGTAAACTGTTAGCATAAACTGAGTTTCGAAATAAATTAAAATGTATTTGAATCACATCGGATACAAGGGGAAAAAATTATGTCATTCAGTGTAATGTACAATGCATTGGTAGCCACACAATATATATACATTTAATAAAAAGGCTACCTCAGGGGTCGCAAAAAAATAAACTGCTTTTTTAAAAGAAAAATTATAATTTTATCTTAGGGCCCCCATAAATATTACTTAAAAAATAATTGCAACCACAAATAATACATTAGGGGCCCCAAAAGCCTTTACTTCAGGGCGTCAAAAAAAATTAAATTAAAAAAAATTGTTTTTTAAATTAAATTACATTTGTTGATGGATTACTAAATATTTCCTTAGGAGCCCCAAAAAATATGACTTCGGGGCTCCAAAAGTATTATATGAAGGGTTCCAAAAAATAAGTTTTCAGGAACCCCGTTAGTTTAGAGGCAATCAAATATTAATTTGGGGGCCCCAAAATCTATTACTAAGGAGCCCAAAAATATTCATCAAATTTTCAGATGACATGACAAATATTATTTGAGGATCCTCAAAAGCTATTACTTCAGTGGTTCAAAACAATCAAATGGAAAATTAAATATCAATTCAGGGGTCCCAACATAAATATATCAGGGCCCAAAATAAAAATATTACGTTATTGGTGGCATTCCGAATATTACTTCAGAACAGAGGCACCAATACCTATTAATTCTTGGCTCCAAAAATATTATATTATATTTTAGGGGCCTCTAGGCACTTAATTTTGAGGCCCCAAAAATAATTTTTCAGGGGCCCCGAAAGAAATAAACTATGTTTGATGATCGAAAATCAAATGTGTACATATGTATTACTTCAGAACAGAGGCCCCAAGAACTATCAATTCTAAGCTAAAAAAAATTTATTTTAGGGGTCTCTAAATATTTAATTTAGGGGGCCCCTAGTACAAGTATTTACTTCTTTTATGATAGAAATTTTAAGTAAGTGGGTATATCAATGTGCATTACGAACTTATTAAAACATTAAAATAAACCTAAAAATAAATAAGCCAACAAAAAAAATGTATGGCGTATACGTATTTGTTTTTTTTTTTTTTGTACCTAAGGGGCCCCCAAATATCAAAGGGGCCCCAAAATTTAGTCTTGCCCCGGGGCCCCGGTGACTCAACGTACGCCACTGTCTGTCTGTCTGTCTTTCTGTCTGTCTGTCTGTCTGTCTGTCCGTCTGTCTCTATCTGGAGCTGCAGCCTAAACGAGTGAAGTTATTTTCTTCAAACTTGGTAGTTAGCAGTTTTTGGTGATTCCCTAGAGGGAAAATTGAAATTTTTTTTATGACCAAAACTAACGGTACCTGCCATATAACGGAAATACAAAAGTTAATTTTTTTCAAAAACGGCTCTAACGATTTTGATTAAAATTTTTGTGTGTAATACTAAACATAAGGGCCAACTTTTTAAATAAAAAAAATATTTTTTGTACCGTTATTAACGGTACCTGTCATAGAACGGTTTTTTTCGTTTCTGAATATCTCGTACAAAATTAACCCGATTTAAATGAAAATTTTTAACCAAAAGTGTGTAAGTAAAGATAATATTAAAATTTTCAAAAAACGCATTTTTGGTTTTTTAAAAAATATTTCAAATTTTTTTTTTGAAAAATCAATTTTTTGAAAACGGATCAATGAAAAATTTTGAAATTTAGTTTTTATGTGTAAATTAATTATTTCTTCAAAATGGCATACCAACTTTTTTTTTGAAAAATGTTAAAAAAATTTTATATAGGTATAAAAAATTATTTTTTTAAAAAACGGGTCCTACAATTTTCAAATTTTTTTTTTCTAAAAATACCTTTTTATACGAGAAATAAAATGGCATATTTGTTTTTTTTTTTTTTTAAGATATTTTAAAACGGAGTTTTGTAATTATAAAAACAGATTTAATTTTTTTATACTACTTATGAAATTTATTCAAAATATCGAATTTTAAATTTCTTGAATAAAAAGCTTTAACATTATAGTTACTTTAAGCATAAGAGCAAGTACGTGCGACCCCAGTCGTGCAATTTATTTTTTTTTCTATTGAGAGTAATTTTCAAACCTCGTTTTCTCTGTTTTTTTTAGTTGAAAATTTTGCACTGAAAATAAACAAATATTAAAAAAAAAAAACAAAAAAAACCTTTGTACATTCTTAAGCTACATTTCAAGACCATTAACAAAAAGGTCATAAACACATTGGTTGCGGCATGGGTATATTTCGGCCACATAGAGAAAATACTAAAAAGTTTCTTTTGATATTTCTTTATAAATTATTATCGATAACACAACGATACCTTGGCATTGCTGTTTTTATCGAGACAAAAGTAAACTCCAGATAATTATCTGGAACCAGCATTCCGACTACGGTAACGATATCGATACGAGATGCTAAATGCGACAAATTGAGTGTATCACATCGTTTCGTATCTCATATATCGAATAATTTAGTATTGAAATTGGAATGCGGTCGTTACTCGTATGTTTCGTATCTCGTATGTTTCGTTACTTCAGTACCCAGTAACGAAACATAGGAGTAACGATACTGCTTAGCATTGTATATATATTTCTATAGTACTATCATGAAGTCGAATTTAGTATTAGTTCATGTCGTCACTTTTTTGAGGTGGCGCTCAGTGTGTTTTTTTCATACAAATTCTGCTTTTTGCAAGTCACCACTAGAGTTCCTAAGATCGTTTCACTTCACAATAGTACTATGGAAATATATATACAATGCTGCTTAGAAAGTAACGTTTCGTTACTCGTTACTGAAGCAAATACCCGCATTGTAGTAACGAATACAAACGATTTGGTACAGCTCTAAGAGGGATGAGGAGTGAAAGGGGAAGATGGTCACGGAGTGTAGGATAGGGTGGCATAAGACCTGTCAATAATAAAGCCGACGCTGTCATTCGAGCCATTCTGGTGTGTGATAGAATTAAAGCCAAAGTGTAATTCAAATTCAAAAACCCTTTAAAATCATTCTTTAACACAATTGCAAAAACTTTTATAGAATTAAATATTGATAAAATAAGTCTTGGTTATTAAAAAAACAAATAAAACACTAAAAACAATAATGTATTGCTGTGTAAAATTGTGCAAAGCAATTTTTATAACCATTCAGAGACCCTTTCCTTTCACAGGTGAGCACACTTTATTTGCAACATAAATTTATGTAAAGTGAATTTATTCATATAAATAGATTATCGTAGAATAATTTACAATTGGTGTCTGGTAGAATTAAGACATAAAAATAATAAAATTTTTTAAAATAAAAGTGTCCTTTTTTCTTGGATATTTTCAAACCAGAACTGTCAAAGTAAAAATCTCACAAACAGGGGTGTATTTATTTTTCTTTGGTTATGGTAAGGCGCTGCAACCGCCGGGCGCCCTTATGTGAAATTATTGTTTCCATTTGCTTAGAATGCCCAAGTTTTTTTTTGTGAAAAAGAGTAGGTATATAAATTGTTTTTTAGACCAAAATATAAAGCTTTCTGCATCATTTTATTAAGTTTTCCATTCAAAAAAATACGTTTGAAATTTTTCACTTTTGTACTTTTACACTTTTAAGCCGATGTAGTTAGATAATGCTTAAATGCCAAAATTAATTTTTTTTTTGTTTTAAAAAAAAAAACATAAATAACGTGTTTCTAAAAAATATAAATTTTCACGTAGATAAAACGTTGCGCCATGCGAACAACCATCTTACTGCAATCCATCACTGGTTCATATGTGATTGTGTAACTAACACTTCTTTGTAAAAATGAGAAAAATACTGTTGCCGTTGAACATTGCGCACTGGTTTCTTCAAACACCCATTCCTGTTCTTCTTATTCTTAGATCTTAGGGATTAATTATTCTTCTTTTTGACCTTTTTTCCTAGAAAATGTAAAAGCGGCACGTGATTAATTGGGCACAACACTGTGTAGCCACCGCGCGTGATTCTTTAATCGATTGAAAAATCAATGGGACATTTTCATAGACACTGCCTAAGTCGGTTCTAAGAAAGACTGGAGTTTATCCTATTCAAATAACATTGGATAAACCCCAGTCTAAGATCAACTGAGGTCTAAAAACGACTGTGAATATATTCCCCAATGTGTAGCCAGGCATGTTTTGCCCTGATTCCACTTCTGGTGTTCAAATTGTTAATGTAATTATTAAAATATTAATTATAATCTTTGAACAACAACAACATCTTTAAGGTGCTACCACCAAGTGTTTATGGCTAGAGTTACAGTACTTTTTTACGGATGCCAATTCGATCTTCAGACTCCTTAATTCCATTTGTGTGTGGTGCTTAGTCTAGTAATTTTTCATTTAATTTGAAAAACTTTTTTCGTCACACTTGAGTATTGAACCTAGACCAATAGCAGCCAAACTGCAAGTATGGAAACATACGAAACTTACAAATAAAATATTAATTCATTCAAAATATTTTAATGAACAGTTATATTTGTGTTGATTTTGACACGTTCCTTTCCAAATCGACAACTTTTCAGTTTTTTTTTTTTAAGTAGAACCGTTAGTGGTTATGTATGATTCATGTATGATCCAAACATTCCATTAAAAGCCTGTAGTCAAAACTAGAATTTAAACAAAAAATTGACTTATTACACATTTCGAACCAAAAGATTACCATACTTAAGAACAGCGGCATGTGCGATTAAATGGTCTTTTAAAGTCCTAATCTTTTATTGTATTATGCTGATCACTTTTAATATCACGGAATAATAAAATTCGAATGCAAAAACAAAATACTTATGAAATTTATTGTTCTCGCTAATTCAATCGCAGAAAACAAAATAAAAAACTAGAAACATCATTTTGGAAGGTTTTCGTTCACTGCATATGCTAGTATCACGGTGTCATCTCTGTTTACACTAACATATTTTTCTGGCTTCAGAAATCTACTTATTAAAGGTGAGTAGAGATTCAAATCAATATTTGAGGGATCAGTGGTTCCAAAGAATAACGTGGCGATATTTCCAAATAACACTGTTATAACCATTCCGGCTGTCACATACCATATAAATGACATATGATAAACGGATTGCAGTAATGTTGGCGTTCTTACACCAAAAAAGAAAATTAAATAGAGGTTATTTTTATAATAAATCAATAAACAAATCTGTAGATACTTACATACTTGGTGCTTCCAAGCTACCATTCACTAATGGGATGGGTTCAAAGAAGTACGTACAGCCTTGAGTGCTCACAGGTTTTGTAGGGAATACTAATTCTCCATTGATGGAAGCTAATTGGCCTTTGATACAAATTAATGTCATAGTCATAAAAGCTACAATGCTACCAGTCAACGCACTCTAGACAAGTTAAAATGAATTTATATACAGAAAATGAAAAAAAAAAACATTTCCAAAATAACTTACCTTACCATTGATGTACGGTAAACAAAGTCCCATAATGAAAAGACCAAACAGAGGTCCATTTGTTATTGAACTAAGAGTCATTGACAGCTGTAGAACCATTCCTAGCTTTTCCACAACAAAAACCAATCCTACACATAAGACACCCATTATGAGGACAACAAGCCGCATAATGAGAGCAGTTTGTCGTTCTGTCAAAGGTAGGTTGACGTTAGGCTTTACAAAGTCTTCTAAAAATACAGCTGATAAGGAATTTAGGCCAGTTGATAGAGAACTCAATGCCGCACTAAAAACACCCGACACGAACAAACCAGAAAGACCAGGAATAAATTTAAGTATGTCCATTACTAAAAGAGGGACGAGTTGATCTTTAGCTTTCGCCAGCTAAAAATCGAATTAGTTAAAGAATTTTTGTTTTTAAACCTTTTCTTACCTTTGTGCTTAATGGATCACAATCATGGTATGTTGCAAAGATAAGAAGACCGTTGTAGGCACAGCAACCCAACAATAGAAAAGTTCCTAAGCTGAAGTATATCAATGCTTCCTTCACCTCTTTCAAGCTTGAAACTGACAAAAAACGTTGTACGATAACCTGATTACCAGCTGTAACCTGCGTCCAGTATAAAGAACCCCCAATAAATACCGAAAGCATTGAAAAACGGACCGTGGGATCCATTGTCAATCTGCCAAAATATAAGTTCAATTGTATAAAATCAATTCATTAGCCTGAGAGTTCATATACTTACTCAGGAATTTCAATTCTTCCACTATCGAAGTTTCTCTTCCAAACAACACCAAGACCACCAACATCGATGGTACCCTTTATGATTACCAAAATAATTGATCCAAGCATAATAAAAGTCTGTATAACATCTGTCCATATGACAGCTTTCAATCCACCCTGATTAAATTAATTTTAATTTCATCTAGATTTGTTTTGCTTTTTGATTGAAAGACCTGGCGTGATATCGCATAAGGTGATTGGTGATAGTCACATTTCTGACAATCAAACGAGATCAAAGAAAATTTCCGCGAAGCGAAAAAAAAAAATTTTTCCGCTTCGCGTTTGGATTTTGACATTGAATTGCTCGAATTTTTCACTTTGGGTTTGAATTAACTGAAAGATCAGTAAGAATACTTTAAATAATAACAATTAGTTACACAAGGTTATTATGGTCAACACGTTCCACTACAGCAGGAAAAAGTGAAGATATTTCCCACTAGAGGTGAAGTTATTTCCCATGTGAAGGTAGTTCCCGTGAAGTTAATACCAACCTTTTAATATAATTTTATTCAAAAAATTAAAACAAATAGTGAGGCGGCTTAGCATCTAAATCGTGCACTTTGTGATAAAAGCATGAAATTTATATCGTTGGTAGTACTCAATATAAGAGTTATTTTGAGATATTGGGCCACCTTGTATTCCATCCAGGAGGGTAGATACAAGAGCTTTTCTGTGTTGCATCCGCATTGTTGCATATCATAGTATAGCTAATGAAACATTTGTATTAATATGATACATGATTTCGAAGTATTTTATAACCCTCGATCGAATAAAATCAATACCAAAATGTCTCGACCATCATGTAAAAAGTTATTGGACTCTTTATGAGTTGTCTTTTACTCAAAAAGCAAGAGTCAGAATATTACCAAGTACTCCTTGAAAAAAAGTGGTAGGTTGATAAAATTTCGTGTGGACGTTTCATATACCATAGAAAAAAATAATAAAAAATGTCCATCAAAAAATTTCAGGTCAAAGGATGTTTTTTTTTTGCGAGAAAGAACACTTTTGAAATGGTACCATGGAAAATTTTTGCATTTTTTTTGAACCGCATATATATTTTATACATCGAATGAGAATCAAAAATAACACCGGCACACAAAAAAAAAAAGTGTCATGAACCAGAAACCAGACCTATCTTTCTATATGTTTTTGGGCACGCTGAATCCGAATTTGAAGTCCGTTTGGCCCCATCACCCTCCAGTTTTGAGCTGTGAGTGCATTTTGTTTGAATTTTTATGACTTTTTTGGAGTTTTTTGCATTTTTCTCAAAACTGAAGGGTGACCGGGCAAAACGGACTTGAAAATCGGATTCAGCGGTCCCAAAAACATATAGAAAGATAGGTCTGCTTCCTGGTACATGAAACTTTTTTTTTTGTGTGCCGGGTATGACAGCGACATGTCGCGACAGTGCTAGCACACAAAAAAAAAAGTTGTATGAACCAGAAACCAGACCTATCTTTCTATATGTTTTTGGGACCGCTGAATCCGAATTTCAAGTCCGTTTTGCCCGGTCACCTTCCAGTTTTGAGAAAAATGTAAAAAAGACCCCAAAAACTACCTTTTTTTGAGTTTTTTGCATATTACTCAAAACTGGAGGGTGACAGGGCCAAACGGACTTGAAATTCGGATTCAGCGGGTCCAAAAACATATAGAAAGATAGGTCTGGTTTCTGGTTCATGACACTTTTTTTTTTGTGTGCCGGTGTAATCAATAAATTAATTTTACCATGGAATATTGAATTTTCATGCAAAACTTAAAAGCTGAAACACAATCACGCTTTGCCAAAGCGTCATCACGTTACGTTGAGAAATCCTCAAAGCGCACTTCTGTCACTTTTACTTCGAAAAGCTGATTGAAACATAAAATCTATTGTCAAATAAAAAAAAACACAGTCACTAACAAAATTATTGGGTCAAGTCTTTATCTTGATTTAAATGTGGAAAAATGAAGAAGGATATTAATGTGTAAAAAATGCATAGAAATTTGTTTTTTCTTTAATCCTATGGTTTTAAAAACAAAACCAATAAAAATAAATTGGTTTTTAAACAGAACAAACAATAAAACTCAGTCTACAACATCATTAAATTATTGTTATTTTTAATACGTAAATAAATTTCACCTTCTTAATCCTTATCCCTTCTTCATAGCACGATACCCAAAGCCTTTTCTAGAAAAGGTTAAATCATTTTGCGTTTAGGTTTAATAGATTTGCGGAAAGTTTAAATAGTTTGCTTTTAGTTTAATTATATTTGCTTTTAATATTAATTGATTTGTGTTTAGTTTAATTATATTTACCTACTAAAAGGTGAAATATATTTGTGAAAAGGTGAAACTAATTTGTGTTTAGTTTAAGTAAAAGTGCGAATGCACTAAACACAAATTATTTAACCTTTTCACAAATATATTTAACCTTTTAGCAAATATATTTCACCTTTTAGCAAATATAATTAAACTAAAAGCAAATTAATTAAACCCAAAAGCAAATATAATTAAACTAAAGCAAAATATTTAAACTTTTAGCAAATCTATTTAAACTAAACGCAAACTGATTAAACCTTATCTAGAAAAAGCTTTTGGTATCGAGCTATGAACAAGGGATTAGGATTGAGAAGCTGTCCGTAGCACTAAAATCAACGAAACACCCCAAAAACCACAATAAAACCCTATAAACAAAATGTGCATTTCAGTTAGTATGGACAAATCTAACAACAAAAGAAACTCCACCTAGGATTTGATGCAGTTTTGGAGAGGGGTTTATTTACAGTGTAAATCTCAGTTAACGTAATTTTATGTTGGGTGGGACATCCGCTATTTAAAAAATTGCGTTACTCTCAATATAGCATTCGCACTTTTATTTAAACTAAACACAAATTAGTTTCAACTTTCACAAATATATTTCACCTTTTAGCAAATATATTTCACCTTTTAGCAAATATAATTAAACTAAAAGCAATTATAATTAAACTAAAGCAAACTATTTAAACTTTTCGCAAATCTATAGCATTCGCACTTTTATTTAAACTAAACACAAATTATTTAACCTTTTCACAAATATATTTCACCTTTTAGCAAATATATTTCACCTTTTAGCAAATATAATTAAACTAAAAGCAAATCAATTAAACCTAAAAGCAAATATAATTAAACTAAAGCAAACTATTTAAACTTTTAGCAAATCTATTTAAACTAAACGCAAACTGATTTAACCTTTTCAAGAAAAAGCTTTTGGTATCGAGCTATGAAGAAGGGATTAGGATTTAGAAGCTGTCCGTAGCAATAAAATCAACGAAACACTCCAAAAACCACAATAAGACATTTTAAACAAAGTGTGATTTTCAGTTCATAGGGTCAAATCTAACAAAAAAAGAAACTTCACCTAGGATTTGATGCAGTTTTGAAGAAAGGTTTATTTTTAGTATAAATCTCAGTTAAGGTAATTTTTTCTTAGGTGGGACATCCGCTATTTAAAAAATTGCGTTACTCTCAATACCTCGAAAACGACTTGTTGCACAGAAATTTTTCGGTTTGAAAATACAATTATCTTTCTTTCTCCCATATCTCATATCCTCATGCGAGCTATACTTTCTGAGTTACATCGCCGTAAAACCTGTGTTTTGTAATGTTTTTTATATTTCCGAAAAAGTTATAAATTAAAAGTAACATACTCCAACTCTTATAGTATAGCTTATTAAAACAAAACATACGCAAATTTTGTTTTTGATCCTCCGGGATCAATTTTTAAAAAATAATGAATCAAAATAAAACACAATTTTATTTTTAATATTTTATTCACAAGCTTCAGATCCCTTACCACTGGTGGGGGGAAATCATCCGCTATATTAGAATGTTCGAACTATAATCTATTCGTGACTTGTTATGCAAGCCCCTTTTATACTTTATTTAACTGTGCAGCAATGCTACATGAATACATTGCCACAGTAAAGATACATAATATAATGTTTTGTTTAGAATTTGAATAATTGACAATTTCTTAGAGTGATTCATTTTTATGATTGAGAAATGCGATCGTTAAAAATCTTTGTTTATATTAATTTATGATTGAGAAATGCGATCGTTAAAAAATCTTTGTTTATATTAATTTAATGGAGATACTTATTCTTATAATTTATTGTACTCAAGCAAATATGCTTGGTATGTTTTTATTATTGTTTATATTGGGAAGTAATTCTATAACTCCTCCCCCCTTTGACTTTTGTTTCTCCTGAAACAATTTTTTATAAAAAATTATAAGTATAGCAAAAATTATGAGAATTACAAATCCATTTACACCAAAATGAATATGTGATTGATCTGAAACTTTTTCTACTATTTTTTTAATATTTTCAATTCTTGTCAAATTATAATCTTCAGTTTTTAAATCAAATTCAGTAAAATTGAACGTATCTTCCATATATATATTTATTGGTTGCTTTACAATTGGATTTTTGTTTACATATTCTGTGTCACCCATTTTAATATTACAGTTTTCAAAATTAATTAACACATTTCTTTTTATTTGAATTATTTTTCTTTCATCGCAATAGTTTTTAATTTTAAGATCGCTATTTTTAACAATTAATGTACCTTTTTTAAGTTCCTTTACAATATTTATTTTTTTATTTTTTCTTTTCAAACAATTGTTTTTATTAATACAATTAACATAAGGTTTTAAATGTTTTAATTCTGTATTTTCACAATATTTATAAAAGGTTTCATTTATTTTAACAATGGTTTCATCTTCTATATTTAATTCCATATTTTCCTCATTGGGTATGGAAGTTATAAAATATTTATCAAAATTATAAATCTTATCAGGTATTTGGATTACGAATATTAAAAGATCGTTATCACCTTCTTTATAAAAAACGTATTTATTTTCATCAATAAATTTTCTTAATTCTTTTTTTTCTTCAAAATTCAAGTTCTCATCTATTAATTGACTCATTTGCGTTGAGTTGCAATACTCTAGAGTGTGAATTTCTTCATATTCATATATACGTTTAGTTTCTTTCTTTTCACTATCATAATTCTCAAAATACGTTTTCCTGTTATTTATATCAATATATCCTTCTTTTAAGTATAATGTCGCTCCAATAGGTTTTAATAAATTTTGACCTATAATTCCTACAAATTTATTATTTTGTATTTTCATCAACTTCCATGCCATAGTAGATTCATTTTCATTGAATTCTACTGGTACTTCAGTTATGATCTCAAATTTTATTGTATTTTCGTGATTAAGTGTTTTAATTTTGCTTGGAACTTTCATTAAAGTTCTAGGAATTTCTAATAGTTGTGACTCATCAAGTATACTTATTGTTGAGCCAGTATCTATTAGAATATTAAATTTTTTATTATTTATTGTGACTTTTATTATGGGAAGTGATTCTTTTTCCCGGCTAAGGTAAAATTTACCTCTTCATGTTTTATTTCAGTATTATTTACATCCATAGGTTCTGGTCTTGGATTCCGATTGTTATAATTATTATAGTTATTATTCCTATATTGTCCTGAAGGGAATGACCTTTGATTGTTTTTATTAAAGTCATTATAATTTCTAAATTGTCCTGAATTCTGATGTTTTTGATAACTATTTCTAAAATTATTTTGGAATGGTGGTCTAGCAATATAATTATTCGGTCTCTGATTATAATTCATTCCTCTGCTATTATTGTGGTAATTGTTATTATTTTGTTTAAAATTGTTCGAATTTCCCTGTTTATATTCTTTATTTAAATTTCTATGACGCATTAGCAAAGTATAAGCCTCTCTTATATTTTTTATATTTTGTGCAATAATGACAGATGCTTGATTGGCATTTAAATTATTTAAAAATTTATTCATAACAATACTCTCATTATTTTCTGGGTTATAAATAGTACTCTGTTCTAACTTACTTTTTTTATTAAGTTTTAAAAGGATTCCTTCAGTCTGGTCAAATAGTTGTTGAAGATCACTCGTGTTGATTGTATGAAGATCTTGTAGAATTTGTTCATATGTCTCCCTAACTCCGAAATCCTGGATTAATGCATCTTTTATTGTTGGCCATGTTGGCATTAAAATTCTTCGTAAGGTGTTGATCGCTGCTCCTTGTATTTTATTTCTTATTATAAGTGTCGCTATTGGTTGATTTTCCACACTTACATAACTGTACACAAAATCTATGTATTCGATGAAGGCTATGACATCCTCATCTGGACGTCCCGAGAATGTTGGAATTTTTTCCAATCGTACTAGTGGTATATTTTGGTCTGCTGCTGGATTTGCCATTTTTGTAAAATTATTTTTTTTTTTTTTAAATTTTGTTTCTAAAAGAGTTTCTGTTTTTTTTTTTCTCTTTTTTTTTTTGTTAATTTTAATTTAACACTGTGAGTTCACTTCTTTTTTTTTTTATTTTGTTTGTTAATTTCAGTTTAACATTTATTATTATTTTTTTTTTTTTCACTGCTTTTATTAAGCACTGCCTTTTTCGTAGACACTTTAATTTTCTAATCTCTCTACGAGAATTCGTGTATTTTTTATTTAACACTTTAGAAAAAAATTATTAATTGCTTCGGCAATTGTTTTATTAAATAACTTTTAATTGTTCGTTAAAACACTTCGGTGTTATTAGCTTTCACAATAAAAGTATTTTTTTTTTGTTCGAATCACTGGATCTCATATGTCACTATTAAATTCGTTAATAGATCTCATTGAAATCCTACCGACTGCGCCAATTTGATCCTCCGGGATCAATTTTTAAAAAATAATGAATCAAAATAAAACACAATTTTATTTTTAATATTTTATTCACAAGCTTCAGATCCCTTACCACTGGTGGGGGGAAATCATCCGCTATATTAGAATGTTCGAACTATAATCTATTCGTGACTTGTTATGCAAGCCCCTTTTATACTTTATTTAACTGTGCAGCAATGCTACATGAATACATTGCCACAGTAAAGATACATAATATAATGTTTTGTTTAGAATTTGAATCATTGACAATTTCTTAGAGTGATTCATTTTTATGATTGAGAAATGCGATCGTTAAAAATCTTTGTTTATATTAATTTATGATTGAGAAATGCGATCGTTAAAAAATCTTTGTTTATATTAATTTAATGGAGATACTTATTCTTATAATTTATTGTACTCAAGCAAATATGCTTGGTATGTTTTTATTATTGTTTATATTGGGAAGTAATTCTATAACTCGCACGACCAGTTCTTAATAAGATTAGCATGGACCATAACTTGGTTGCAGTTATTGAAGTAAAATTGATAAAAGCAGATTACCCTATCAATGTTAATGACATTATTCTACATATTCCAATGTCAGCAAACGGACTAACGTTATTAAAAAAAATATTATCACTATCATTTTTCATTTTAAAGGTGAAATAAATTTGTGTTTTGGTTAAATAGATTTGCTAAAAGTTTAAATAGTTTGCTTTAGTTTAATTATATTTGCTTTTGGGTTTAATTGATTTGCTTTTAGTTTAATTATATTTGCTAAAAGGTGAAATATATTTGCTAAATGTGAAATATATTTGTGAAAAGGTGAAACTAATTTGTGTTTAGTTTAAATAAAAGTGCGAATGCTATATTAAACCTAAACGCAAAATGATTTAACCTTTTCTAGAAAAGGCTTTTGGTATCATGCTATGAAGAAGGGATAAGGATTAAGAAGGTGAAATAAATTTGTGTTTTGGTTAAATAGATTTGCTAAAAGTTTAAATAGTTTGCGTTAGTTTAATTATAATTGCTTTTAGTTTAATTATATTTGCTAAAAGGTGAAATTTATTTGCTAAAAGATGAAATATATTTGTGAAAGGGTTAAGTAGTTTGTGTTTAGTTTAAATAAAAGTGCGAATGCTATATATATATATCTCGAAAACGACTTGTTGAAGAAAATTTGCTGATTTTTTCGGTTTGAAAATACAATTATCTTTCTTTCTCCCATATCTTATTTCGAAAAATAAGCACGACGGACGACTTAAACGAAAGATTAACAGGGACCATAACTTGGTTGCAGTTATTGAAGTAAAATTGATAAAAGTAGATTGCCCTAGCAATGTTATTGACATTATTCTACTTATTCCAATGTCAGCAAACGGATAATAATTTTTCATTTTAATATAATTTTTCATTTTAAAGGTGAAATAAATTTGTTTTTTGGTTAAATAGATTTGCTTCAAAGTTTGAACAGTTTGCTGAAGTTTAATTATATTTGCTTTTGGGTTTAATTGATTTGCTTTTAGTTTAATTATATTTGCTAAAAGGTGAAATATATTTGCTAAAGGGTGAAATATATTTGTTAAAAGGTGAAACTAATTTGTGTTTAGGTTAATTAAAAGTGCGAATGCTATATTACAAATAAAATAATAACAAACAAATCAAGCCAAACGAAGTCAAAGAATAAACAATCACTTTCAGTCTTTAGTTTTTTTGTAATCCTCAAAAGTATCTGAACCGTGTTTTCTTTTCAAATGTGTCACAAAGCTTGAAGTTGTTTTTTCAAAACCCTTGATTTCGGTTAGTTTTTGTTGTGAACACTTAGTACATGTAGCTACAATTGTTTTGTTTACACACTTTTCGGGAACAAGTTTAAAAAAGGTGCCGTCAAACAAAAGTGTTGTTGGCAAATAGTCTAAGGCTTCTTGAACTTGAACTTTCGGCTTCTTCTCGCTCTGGGTTATTATCAAAATGTTCACCGGCAGACTCCATTTTATTATTTTAGTTATTATCTCAAGCACAAAATGTTTTCACAGAAAATTTACTTAAACTCAACTGAATCCTTTGGATGAATGAATGATGATACCCTTAAAGTTCTGCCTTTAAAACCTACGCACACATTATGCATTTTTTGTCGCCTCATATCATACCTGAACCCAAAAGCAATTAAAGTTTAACCCTTTAAACCCACGCCATGTAGTCCTTTAAAAAATACAGAATGTGTATTTCTTTCTCTCTCGATTGCTTTGTTTTATCGCCTCATTTCATATACCTGAAACCAAAAACAATTAAAATTTAACCCTTCTAACACACGCCACGTAATCCTCTAAAAAAGAGAATGTGTATTTCTTTCTCTTTCTATTCCTTTGTTTTATTGCCACCTGAACCCAAAAACAATTAAAATTAATTGTTCTAAGCTTCGTTACCTTCAAAATGTTATGTTCTAATTGTTATTAATTTTTGAATTACTTTTATTTTAATTTTGTGTGTTTTTAAATAATTTTTTAAAAATATTTCTATTTTTTTATGGTTCCGCACAATATTATAAAAAAAAAAAATGTAATTTCATTACTGATTACAAATGTAATCAGGATTGCTGATTAGAAATGTAATCTGATTACTTGTAATCAGATTAGTTGTAATCGATTACTTTTGTAATCGATTACTGCCAACACTGTGCCGTTATACTTTTCATATAGATTTGAGCCCAGAAAACTCGAAAATCTTATCTAAGAAAATATCTATCGATCAGGCCCGTAGCCAGGATTTCGTTTAGGAGAGGGCTTGGTTCAAAATCTTGTGAACAATTTTGTTATAAGTTAAAGACTGCATGCATACTACATGCATACAGCATACTACATGCTAAATGTACAGTTGATAACCAACATGCATTTTTTTTTTTCATTTAAAACTATCCCTGGAAGTTGCAAAGACGATTCTTAATTTCAAATTATGTATACCTAGTGTTTTTTCATTCAAAACTATGTTCAGGAAAGTCCGATTGTCTTGGTTTTAGTTCCCTGAGATTCATCATCGACATACTGTTTTCTTGTTTTTATGCAAATACACATGATGAACTAAGAACCTACATCCATTATGTGGATCTGTTGATAACATAAAATAATTTCCATCTTGGATGGCTCTTTGATTCGAATCTATAAGATATGAAATACTTGCAGTCTAGTCAGCTTATTCCAAAAAGTGCACTAACAATGCACTTTCTTAAATAAGGATGATTGAATTTTCTTCCACAATACGAAAAAGTTATGTTCAAAGCGGTTTAAATATTGCCTTCTGTACGTAAAATGCTTTGAAAACGCATACCTTAAGTGCATATTGTAGTAAGATGGATTCACAAAAAAATATTCATAAACAAGAAATTTTGGTAACAATTTTTTCTATGTATCATCCTTATTTTAAGAAAATACATTTTTAAGTGCACTTTATTTTGGAATTAGCTCACAAGGATCGAAAGAGTTTCACATCTTATTCATCCAAATCCAAGACCCATCCAAAAATGGCAATTATTTTATGTTATCAATAGATCCACATAATGGCTGTGGATCCTCAGTCCATGATGTTCATTTTGTATAAAAACAAGCGAACAGTAGCATTTAAAAAATAATCTTCTTAGGGTAGCTATAATATCGATGTCGATGTTGAATCTCATGGAACTAAAATCAAGACAATCTAACTTCCCTGCAAATACATAATTTTGCATGAAAAAACACTCGTCATTGTAACTTCCTGACATGGCTTTATAGGAATAAAATTTAATACTTGAAGCGTTGAGAATGAGAAGGAGTTAAGTGAAAAACTTTGAGTTTCGAGTAGGTAATCGGCATTTAAAGTTTTTGGTTTATAATTTTTTTTATGAAATATGAGAGAGATTTAGCGAACTTCTAAACTAATGATAATGACACTAGATGAAAGTCAATAACACCAACATTTAAGTTGTCATTTTCACTTTTAACCTCTTCTCATTTCTTAATTTGTTGTTTACGATTGATGGCCTTTCAAACCATATATAGGTCTCATTTTAATCGCCTGGTTTTTTTTTTTTCTAAATATTGTGAAACAATTTTGAAAAGTAAGCAATAAAGTTGGTTCAAAGGAATAAAGGCTAAAACAATAATTGAGGATTGGCTGCAGCTGGAAGCTCGAAGAATTATAATTTAACGGATTTCACTTGATGAAATTTCATGAAATATCCTGCCTTCGTATTGTTGTCTTTTGGAATATGTAAAATAATTTTAGAATAGAAATTTTACACCACTCAAGCCCACTTGCAATGACCTTTCCAACTAGTAAACGTTTTTTTTTCTTAGCCAACATTTTTAATGAATTTCTTATTATTTTATTTATGTTAATTTTAAAACTGCCTATGTAGATAGATAGATGATTTTTTTTTCACCAATATTTCTAAAATAAAATACATAAACGACCATTTCAAATCATTACCGTTCCTAAATTTCATAGGGGAGCGTATCGGAATCCCGCTTTTTAAAATCCCGTTTTTCGAAAATCCCGAAAAAAAGTTTCAAAATCCCGTTTTCTAAAATACCGCTTTTTTAAATCCCGTTTTATGAAATCCCGCATTTTAAAATCCCGTCAAATCCCGAAAATCACGATTTTTTTACCAAATACATGCTTAATTCACAAATAAAAAAATCATGAGAAATAGACAAAAAATTAGTAAAACTGATTTTTCGCCCACACAATATGTACCTTCAACACATTATGAAAACTTTATTTCTTTTATAAAAATATAAAGCCTTAAATTGAGTTCACAAGTAAAAGAAATTTCATTTATTTAAATATCAAAATTGTTGAAATGCATCCAAATATAAGTTGAAATATATTTAAATGAAATTTCTTTTGATTATGTAGTGTGTACTTAATTGAAGGTGTTGTGATCATTTTATGTTATTATTAATCTATGGGATTATCAAGATTTGATTGTTATTCTGAAACTTTAAAGTAAATATTAGTTCGTTAATTGATTTCTTTTTAGTATCACATTCCTTACTTTTTCTTATTTTTTTATATATTATATTTTTTGTCAAAGCTTTTAATTAAATGCGTTTAGAACAATGTCTCATTTTTTAATTTGTTTTAGTATCCCGATTATGCAAGCAAAACTAGTTGTTTTATTTTCAAAAATCGCGCGATTTTTTAAAATAAAACAACTAGTTTTGCTTGCAAAATCGGGATAATAAAAAACGGGATTATAAAAATCGGGATTTTAAAAAGCGGGATTATAAAAAGCGGGATAATGAAAAACGGGATTTTAAAAGCGGGATTTTAAAAAATGGGAATGTAAAAATCGAACCCAACCCATTTCATAGGCTCATAAAGTTGAAAACAAATACCTACGAACAAAAAATTCTCCAAGTTTCTTAAATAAAATGGTAAAAACAATTCAGGACAAATTAAACTTTGGTCTGCCACAATGATACGAGTTTTGCAGATTTTCTAATTTCTATCTATTTTGAAATTTTTTCTCTCCTAAAAGCCCCACAGCAGCTCCAACTGACATCAATTTTAGTTTTCAACTAAATAGGTACTAACTATGTATCAAAATTAATTTAAAAAAATTTAAATTTGGCACGAGCCTCCGCCTACTTATGTATATGTAGTAATAGTAGGTAGCAGTAGTAGTACCTACTTATAGGTTTTAGACATAAGGTGTATTCTTTTTTACGACTGGGCTAAATTGGATAAGAAACGCAGTCGGGACTAAGCAATTTACTTGTTAAATACAAGGACACCTTAACCAAGGGGCTAGGTTAAGCCCAGCTTAGCCCCTCGGCTTAACTAAGGCCGAGGGGGCTATGTATTTAAAATGTAGATTGCTTATCCACTGTGTTTTTTTGTCCAATTTAGCCCAGTCGTAGTAAAAAACACACCCCCAAGCCCCCCTGGCTACGTGCCTGTATATCGATAGGTTTTCGAAATATGATTTTTCAACGTTTTTTGTCGTTGTTTTTTCCACCATTCTTTAGACACTACCTATTAACAAAAATTGTATTAAATATATTTTTTTAAACTTTTTTTTTTCCAAATTTTTCTTTGAAATCGATATATTGACTGAAAAAAACTTGATTTGAAATTTAAAATTAATTGTAGAATTCTGTTTTTTGAAAAAAGTATCTTTTATAGTTGTAGCATTGAATAATTACAAATAGAAGTGACACCGCAGATTACTCTGCGACAACAAGAGTACCGGAAGATAGATGAACTACATGTTTGCGCCTCAACTATCATGTATTTTCGAGTTGAGTCTTAACTAATAATTTTTTTTAAACCTTCATAAAAAAATTAATAATTATTATTATTTTAAAGAGCTTATATTGATATCAGTTTTCATATATTGAAAAGTCATATTAGTCTAGAGAACAAGGACGATGCCTTTTACTCCTACTGTCCTAGGTTCGAATACCGGTAAAATTTTTTTTTTTTTGTTTTTTTTTCGGAGATTTTTTTTGAGAAATTTAATTAATTTTTATTCTAGTAATGTAAAAAAAACACAATCTCAATTTCCCGTCAGATTCGAACCTAGGCAGGTAAACTTAACAGACATTCACCTTTTTAATTTTTTTTAATTTTAAATTCATTTTTATTTTTCATCATCTTAAAACTATCTTAAAGCTAGACAAAAATTCATAAAAACTAGCCTACTTATCAATTACTTATAACTAACTTACTGGCCCTATACGGGCACTCTAAGTTATTCTTCATTTTTCTTAATACTAATGCCTTTCGGCCTTAAAACTAATTTAATTCAAATACTATTTCAAGGTTTTATTTTTTCCAAGAAATAATTTCTAAAAAAAAACTTGGATTCTGATCATTTTTTTTTGTTTATTTTAAAACTTAAAAACTAATTAAAACTACTTAAACTACTTAAAAACTAATTAAAACTACTTAAACTACTTAAAACTACTTAAAAACTAGAACAGCCACAGCAAGCAATTTTGTATTTTTTTTATTTTTTTGTATTTTTGTATTTTTTTTTTTTATTTTTGTATTTTTTTGTATTTTTTGTATTTTTTGTATTTTTTTGTATTTTTTGTATTTTTTTTTTTTTTTTTTTTTTTTTTTTTTTTTTTTTGTTTTTTGTGCCACCCCGACTGTCCCTACTTAAAACTTAACACCTAAAACTATGTAAGCCGGCCAAGGCATAAAAACAAAGACCACTTCAACTATTTACACTATTATGAAGCCACCAAAACTGGTTCTCCTGCCTTACCCTATCTCTTCGGTCCCGATCGGACACAGTCCTACTGAACCGAAGACGCCCTTCTCCGCCTAGTGCGAGGATGTCCCTGTCATACAGCAGTCGCCTGTCCACGGTTCTTCGCCCGACGTGGTAGATTAGCGGAACTGCCAATCTATCCTGTACAAGCCCCCGACTATCTAAATAGAGGAATGCCTCAGGCGGAATATAGCCGCTTAAACACACACTCTTGAAGTATTCGTCGTTAGGGTAGTAAGCCCCAAAAATGTAGCTATTTGAAGAGGCCATTGCTCTTGAAACGTGGCCACGAACAAGCTTCAGCATAAAGTTATCAATTCTATTTATGTTGGCCCTATTGTATAAGACCTCATTGGAATAGTAATGCGTGTAATCAGATTCGGGTGTTCTGTGCAGACCAAGGCAACGTCTAAGACACTGCCTCTCAAACATCCGAAACTTTTCCATTTGAGATGGAGCAACGTTGAACCACACAGGGCATCCATAGACAATCATCGGCCGTATGAGGGCCATGTAGCAAATCACCTTAACCCTGGTGTCAAGCCGACTGCTATAAAACAGCCGTTTCGTCAGGGCAAAAGCTCCCCTCGCCCTGGCCAGAGCAGCATCCATATGTCTATTGAAATATAGATATTGATCTAGCCAGATGCCAAGGTACTTTACTACACTTTTACTCGGCAGTGGATGTCCGTGTGGTCCAGCGATCGCCAGCTTCCGCCAGTTCCTTCGCGTATCCCCTGAGGCCCTAGCCAAGGGAGTCCTAAATAGAATCGTTTCTGATTTCTGAAAGTTGATTTTCAACTTCCAGTCATCACAATATCGCTGAATTTTGTCAAAGTCACGTTGCAAGAGAATTCTTATGACCTCAACTTTTGGAGCTGTTCTGTACGCAATTAGGTCGTCGGCATACGCAATTGCCTGAGTTAGACTTCCTATCAGATCGCTGGTGTAAATACTAAAGAGAATCGGTGAGTTCACCGCTCCCTGTTGAAGACCATTTTTAATATTAAAAACTCCAGTAGAAGTTACATTGCCACTTTTGACAACAAACGTTCTACCATTGAGCATGTCATAAAGCATATATAAAAGTGGTTTACTTATACCAAGTCTTGTTAATTTAAGATAGAGACCTTCTAACCAAACGGTGTCGAAAGCTTTTTCCAAATCAACAAGACAGGCACCCGTGCACTGTTTTTTAGATTTGTTCCACTGAATATCAGATACAAGTTTAGACGCGGCATGAATAGTATCATGTCCTGCCTTAAACCCGAATTGATTATCCGGTATGATATTGTTGTCCTCAGCCCACTGAGACAGAGCCCTATTGATAACTTTTTCAAATACCTTGCTAATACTTGGAAGGAGACTTATCGACCGGAGATTTGCCGGATTGGAGTTGTCCTTGCCCTTTTTCGGTAGAGGATGTACCACTGCTGTTTTCCAACGCTTTGGATAATATGCATTATTCAGAGCGTTGTTGAACAGAGTGGCAAAAATGTCAATAGCTTCTTGCGGTAGATGTCGTAGTACAATATTGGATATACCATCGACTCCTGCTGACTTCTTTTTCTTTAATGAATCGAAGATGAGCTTGAGCTCTACCTTCGTAACTAACAGGGTGTTAGCCCCAGCATGCTCGGCGATGATGGCGTTTGCCAAGTGCTCTTCATTAAACCCGGTAAAACCGCGATTCTCAGATCGCCATTGCGTTATATCATTACGTAGATAGAAGTGATGAAGGAGGGCCCTGTTTTCCAGGTCGTGGTTCGGGTTAATGCTAGCATTTACCTTGTACACTTGCTGGAAGGCAGCACCCACCGCCTCCACTTTTTCTTGCGGATCTTCGATTATAAAGAGGTCGTCGTCCAAGATGGCTTCCCCTGGATTTATGCCTGCTGTCAGAAGTACGTCTCTGTTTTCCACAGTTCTCTGGAGCTTAAGACACGGAAGTTCGTTTTGATCCTTCCGTCTAAAAATCTTATTAATCTGCGGAAACATACTCGGGTCGCTAGAATTAACGGCCCGAATTTTTTTGTCCCAATACAGATTAATAGACAACCTATAATTTTCTTTGATCAACTGGTTGATGTTTTTGATCGACGACTTCAGTGTTCTAATCTCCAGATCGTGTGGGTCGGTAAATCGCCGGTATAAACGTTTAAGTCTTGTCAATAGTCCGCTTTTTTGTCTGTGGAGTGCGTCAATAGTCGCGTTTCGGTAAACGTTATTTTGGTCACGTTCTTTGTATTTGGGTATCGTTCTGTTCATCGTTTGTAGGATGGTATCGTCCATCTGTTGGAGATAACCATCAATCTCACTGTTCGACAGATTTCTATCGTTTGGAGGGGCTATGTTATTCGAACGCAGTTCTCTTGCTAAGGCGTTGGTGAAGCGTGGCCAGCGCATCTTACCGTAGTTGTAAGAATGCTCCGGTACATACTCCTCCAATTCCACAAGCTCGTTCGGAAGCTGTATTGCGGCGGCGAGTCCGCAGTGGTCGCTGTCGTACTCAATTGTACGAAGGCAGTTTCTTGGGTGTTGGCCCACAGAGTCTGTTATTGTCAGTCTTGAGTCTAGAAGCAATAAATCCAGAAAAGAACCGCTTCTTGGAAACGATGGCCTTTCAGTAGCCAGCAGATCAACCCTATATTCAATATTGTTTTGACTCATCCAATTATACAGATGATTACCTCGCTGATTCTGTATTTGATTTCCCCAATCTTGGTGTTTGGCGTTCAGATCACCGGCCATGAGGATATAGTTTTCCTCCAAATTCAGTCGTAGGACTTGAAAAAGTTTTTCGAGTTCTGCCGTAAAGTCAGTTGGTTGAGGTGCTTCTGGCGCATAAGCTGCGACTGCATACACCCGCTTTCCATGTTGAAGAGGGATGCATACAATGCACACCTCAAGCGATCGAAATTTTCGCACTTCACTATTGTATATTACTTTATAACTAATGCCTTTACGTATGAAGATTGCAACACCGCCCCCTTGAGTGGAGTCGGGCCGGTCTCTTCTTACGATATTGTAATTAATATTTGTCAGTTTATGTTTCTGGTTTAGCTTAGTTTCGCTAGCCATAAACACATCGGGACATAGATCTTTCAACAATTGGAAAAGGTTAGCTCTACGTTCGACCCTAATCAGTGAATTTACATTCACAGCTAGGATCCTAAGGGGCCTGTCTGACAGCGCGCCCATTACGACCTAAGTTGCGTTAAGCTAGGCAGTTGAGTGTAGATATGATCTACCCTCACTGTCTGCTCCCTTATCTGGCTTTGAAGCCCTGTTAACTGTGCTTGAATGCTCAGTAACAAGGTCAAAACCTCTGATTCTGCCGCCGGTGCTTTAGGCACGGAGGCCTGTTGGACAACCTTTGGTGGCTTTTGTGTCGCCTTTGGTATTGCTCTTTGCGCCATTTGGGCGAAAGAGATACTTGGGTTGACAATCGGAGCACGCCCTACTGGACGTTTTTCAACGACAGCCTGCTTCGCCGTTTTCTGCTGCTTCATTTGCTGAAACCTCGGACAGCCCCGATAATTAGCAGGGTGCCCGACGCTTCCGCAGACTGCGCATTTAAGCTGGGTCTTATCTTCGACCCGTTCCTCCCCGAGTTTACACTCCCCCTTATTGTGGTTCTCTCCACACTTTACACCGCGCGACTGCATTTCGCAGTTGGCTGCGGCATGGCCGAACCTTTGGCAGCGCACGCATTGAAGCATGTCACCGCGCCTTTTTAATTTATCCCAAGTGACAACCTGGTAGTTGAGGACGGTGATACTCCTCAAACTATCCAGTTTGCTGTTGGGTGAGAGCTGTACTAAAAATATCGGCAGCTTCCGTTTCTCCCGCCTGGACAAAGCCGTTTGGAATGGCTTGACGCTGATGATCTCGAGATCATCACTCGCTTTGCGGCAGAGCTCATCATAGAGCGTCTGGGGTTCCGTGCAGGAATCTATGCCCTTTAGAAGGACCGTTTGGATTTTCTCCAACTTAGGGGTAAAACTGAAGTACTCAGTGGTGGCTTCTTTTAATAAAAATTTTATTTTCTTATGCTCTTCCACTGTGTTGCAGTGGATAGCATGTCTACTATTACTAAGTCTTTTAATAAAAAAATGTTCGCCTATGGCCGACTTACATAGCTTTATTGTGTCCTCTAGCTCCATCCTGAACACATTAATTGGTGGCACATTCTCTTTCTTTGGTTTGTTTGTCTGTGGCTGCTGCTGGTGTCCTCTCTGCTGCTGCTGCTCCTGGGCCTGCTGCTGATGAGTCCGCTCCTGCTGCTTACTACCACTAGGCTTGGTAGCATCTGGTGCTTGCTGTTGTTGTTGCTGCTGTGTTTTTTGCTGTTGCTGTTGCTGCTGAGGCTGTGTATTTTCTTTTTGCTGCGCCTGTGCCGGCAATTTTTGATTTTGCTGCCCTGGCACTTGGACAGGCAGCTGTTGTTGTTGTTGTGCGTTTTGTGCTGGCAATTGTTGTTGTCGTTGCCGCTGTTGCTGTTGTTTTGGCTGTTGCTTTTGTTGTTGTTGCTGATTTTGCAACTCTGCTTTCTTAGCCAGTTGTTGTTGTTGTTGCTCCGCTGCTTTGGCTGCTTTAGCGGCTTCCTTTTCGGCGAGCTCTTTTTTTTCGTTGGCTCGGCGCGTCTCCTGCTTTGCCTTCAGCATCTCTATAATGGGTGCTACTTGTGCTTTCAGGCACTCCATTTGCTCCTCAAACTCTGAGATTTTCTTTTGAAGAATAATCTCCTCCTCAAAATCATCTTCATCTTGTGCCGGCTCTGATGCAAGATCGGCAAATGAATTACTGTCGCCAGTATAGTGTCCCTCCCCTCCTTCAGACTCGTAGCCAAATTCCTCGTCTGTTGGCAGGGCACTTTTTTGTTGTTCACTTATAGCTGGTAGACTTGTGGATGTTCGCGCCGCCTCCCCCTCTTCAGCTGGCAGCTCAGCTGAAGGGTTTTGGGAACGACGCTTCGGCCTGTTCGGCAGATTCGGCTTCGCAAAGATGCGTCTCCTCTTGTGCCCTCCCATATCGGCTGTTGTTGCCGTTGGCTTTATTGCCGTTGGCTTGATTACTGCTGTAGCTGGGGCACCTTTCGATGTCCCCGCTATATTATCCGATTCCACTAGGTTGGAGCGAATGTTAATTTTAATTTATTTGTTTTTAAAAAAACTTTTAAAAATACGTTGGCCCAGCTGGGAATCGAACGCCGTTCCTACAGCTCTCGGGTCCGACGTCACTTCCTTTGAGCTATCGCTGAGTTGATAACTTTACTGGCTAACTTGCCTCTAATTTACTTAACACTTGCCGAATTCGAATTTTAAACACTGTGAAAGCCGATTTGCGCGTGCACACTCTTCCACAGTACAAGATCGACTGACAGACATTCACCTTATCCTCTAGGCTATCTCCACTTTTTGAAATAGGAAAACTTTTATCTATATGTATAAGTATATAATAAGGATTTGATTTTGGGTTGCTGGATTTGCTTTTGGATTGTTGGATTTGCTTTTGGATTATTAGATTTGCTTTTTTAATTCAACACACGATACAAGCGACAGCAACTTTACAGCGGAAGTTTCCCTGGGTGTCCACTTCTATTTGTAATTATTCAATGGTTTTACCATTGTGTTTAAATATGTTTTTTATCATTTTTATTTTTTGACATGATAACGTCTTATAAATTGATGAACCAGGTTAGCATCCACGAAAAAGTAACGTCATTTTTTCCCGTTCCACTTGGAATTTTTAGCAGCGCGGCAAAAATTTCAATTCAAAATTAAAAACAAACTGTTAGAGATACAAAAATCTACTATAGCTAATTTGAAAGATGCTAACCTATTGAATACAATTGAAGGACTTTTAAAAATTTCAATTAATAAGGTAAATAGGGTAAAATAAAATTGAAAAAAATGGCTATTTTCTAAACGCGACACAAATATATTATTATATTATTATACAATCAAAAATATATTATTATATAGGGGGAGTGGGGGCAAGACCGCCCCTTTAGTGTGATTGTCTTAAAAAAAAACAATAAAAAACAACTTTAAAATAAAATAATTTTTTTTTATTAAGTTATATTAAATTATATTATATTATTATTATTATAAAAAAAATAAAAACATTGAACAAGAGATGATAAGTTTTCAAAAAACATCTATTAACTTTTGTTGGGAGAAAGACCGTTTCTTTTGCTTTAAATGCAGTATATTTGCAATAATAACACAATAATTATGCTATATTTTCACTAGTTTTCACTTCAGCACAATCTTTTTGGTACCATTTGGCACACATTTTGCACTTAATCCAACAATATTTCGGATGGGATATAGAAAACAGTTGCAAGTAGAAGCTACAAATACATTCTGCAAAGTCCTCTTCCTCAGAATCATCCGTTACAGTATTATTTAGCACCTGGTCGCTTAGATTTTTGGAAAATTTAACCAAGGGCGTATACAGGTTTTCTTCTTGAAAATATTCAATGAAACCCAACATCGACAAATGTTAAGGAATTTCTGATTCCAATACCTCGGTCAAATTAGTAAAGACAAAATATGGCTTAAGGCTGAGTGGACCACGTAAAAATCGGGTTATCGTTTACAAATCGGTGAATAACTTTTACATTTTTAAAGATAATTGAATGAAATAAATTTTAGTTTTTAGATAATAAACAAGGCTAAATATCTTCATCCCCACAATTTCCAAATTTGTGCACTTGTAATTAAGAGAGAACAAAACATGATAAAATTTTCGTTCTTTTAGAACGACCTGAAAGACATTGGTTTGTTTCTTAGTTACCCTAAAATTTTTATTTTTTTAATTTCTATTTTGGATTGAGGTTGAATCAAACTACGGAGTAAAACTTTTTTGAAAAACTAAAAATGTATTTTTCATAGAGGGGCTACAAGGGGTTAATAATGAAATACTGTATTGTTTTTATACCAAAAGTAATTAAAATCCAAAAAATTATTATTATAATTTCGTATGTAAAAACAAAAAATATTTATTTATTTATTTTATCTAACTTAATTGAAGAGAAAAATATACATATATATATGAATAACAATAATATCAATTAATAATATAATATATAAATCTATGTACAAATTCGAAAGAAAAAGTTAAAAACATTCAAATGAATAAACAAATATGTACCTAATAGTTTTAAAAAATAAACGTTTTATTTGCCAAAAAAAAATGTTGAAAAAATTTGTTTTTAAACTACTAAAATAAATATCATCACTGAATAACAAAGAAAAAAAAAGTCGATCAGATTCCTGCGCCTACGAATACTTGCAAAAGTTATATAGAATACCAAGTGATGTAGGTACATCGATGCGCAGACAGGGGCGTATACAGGATTTCTTTTTTGGGGGGGGGGGTCATGCCAAATTTTTTTTTACAAAAGTTTTGATAGTAGGCATAAACTTGAAAATGTGCTATTTGAATTAAAAATATTAAAGTTTGTTCGTTTTGCATATCGAATCGAGCACTTCCGAAGAGTTCTAAGAATAACCAAACAAAAACGTTGTGTGATTCGTTTGCTTTTGTTTAGGGTTCAACCTTAAGTCTAGACAATTAAGACCATCCTGTCCTTAAAGTACAGTGTATAGTATAGGGATAGGATTTTCATACACTTAAAATCGAAAAATATGCGCTCAAAATATACTCTTAAAAAAAATATCTGCTTTAAATATGCTATTAAGGCCACATGAATTTGTAAAATATCAATATTTCTTTAAAATTATAAAAAGATTTTACGTAACTTTTATGAAATCTATATACGAAACCATTTCCGAGTTCAAAGATGTAACTTTTTGGAAATATTGGGGTTTTCTTTAAAAACAATAAATAAAATTGGCGAAAATTTACTCTTAAATAATCCAATTTATCATTTGAACGTGTTTTTTATGAGTTTGGACAATTTGCCAGTTTTGCACAGCATTTGCTTACGTTTTTGACTTTTTTCCAATTGATTTTCAGTCACTTTTAGTCAAAAATTTTAAGCGTGAAATTTCTTTATTTTTGCCAATTTTAGCGAAAATATGCAAGAAAAACATGCATTTATTTCCAAAATATGTCAAAATATGCTAACAAATGCAAAATATGCAAAAATATGCACTAACGATTGATTGCCATTTTAAAGGAAATATCCTGATTCGTCTATATACTTCGTTGACATGCTTCCGAGGTGTTCCTAAAAAAACATACATTTGCATGGAAACCCGATCCCTACAAGTCCTTCGATTCAATAATTTGCCTTTAAACAACTCTGCATTGTTTTCCGCTAGTCCAGAATTATTTTATAAGTTAAAATAAAAATCATTTTAATTTAATAACACTGGTAACTTTCGAATTAATTGTCTTCCTAACCTCAGGCAAACGAATCGCACAGTATTTCCAAAAAAAATTGTGTTTGAAAATATAATTTTTTTTAAATTTTGTTTTAAAATTGTACGCGAATTTTTATTTTTTTTTAAGACGAGGGGGTTACAAGATTCAAATAGGAACCTCTGTGAAAACAGTAAAGACAAAAAAATATTTTTGTCGTAACAGAAAATATTAAACAAAATTATGCTAGTTTTAGGGTAGATATTTTTTCGAAATTTCAAACGCCAATACTATCATCACTCACTAAGGATTTTACAATTTTCGGCTCTGATTTCGTCAGCTTCGAGGTATTTATCGGCGGTTTAAAATATAAAACATATACAGTTATATTTATTAGTTTTTGTTAAATTGATTATCGAAGGATATTTAAGTGATCTAAGCTTGCTTAAATATTTAATTTGCCTTTAGACAAGCTTGCTTATATTCTTATCTATTTAATCGGTTTAGTCAAAATTAAAAAAAGTATTTGGATTTTAAATACATACAAAACTCTACAACACAGCTTAACTTGTAGCCTATCAATGCCTTATATTATCGAACGAATCAAAATAATCCTAATCCAGCATAGCGGTTGCTAAAAATATCCCCAAATATAGGAAAATAGTTGGTTTGAATACCGAAAAATTTTTTCACTTTTCATTTTCGTTCATGTTCTAAAACTTCGACATTTTGCAAATCACATAACAATTTCTTGTTTAAGTTTTGAGCTCTTGGGGGGGGTCATGACCCCGTGACCCCCCCCCCCCTGTATACGCCGTTGTGCGCAGAAAGATAGAAAAATTCAACACTGAATATCATACCATTTTTTTCTTCATAAATATACCTACCATGACTCTTGCACATAGAGTAAAACCAACGGAAAACGAAAACACAAGTGAATTCGGTTGCCCAAAACAAAACCGCAATATACACTTGCAAGGCTTGCAACCCTTTTTTTTGCTATTTCCTTGATGCTGATTTGTTTTTTCTACCTAAATAGACTTTAATTTTATGACTTTGGTTCTCTAGAAAGGGAAAGAGAATGCAAATAAAGATACCGAGAGAGAACTGAGTTGAGATGACGTTGAACGTGCGAGATGTATGGGGAAGAAAGGTCACTAATACAAACAAACTCTTTTACATGAAGTCTGAGTTCGTCATTCGGGGACACCCACTCTTAAAGCCTCGTAAGCTACTGAGGCGAAACGAAAAAATTGAAGTCCCCAAAGTCAACAGCGAACATGTTAGAGAAAAAACACTATCGATTATCATGTCAAAGTCAAAATAATAGAAGTATAAATTAAAAAATTAAAGAAAAAACATCAGAAAATAAATTTTAAAAATCAAACAAAACTAATTAAATTTCGTTCAAGATTTCGTTGTGTTATTTTTGTATGGAAAATTTCGTTTCGCTTCAGCTGCGTACTTGGCTATAACAGAAAATATTTAACAAAATTATGTTAGTTTTAGGGTAGATATTTTGGAAATATCAAACGGCAAGTATTTCTTCCAGGTATTTACATACCAGTGGTTTAGGTTTACAACAACACATTTAGTTATATTTATTAGATTTTCTTAAATTGGGTCTCGAAGGTTATTTTAAGTTACCTAAGCTTGTAAAGAGTTATTTATTCTAGTACAAAATACCATTAGGGGTATTCCTTCAACGGTGTAAATTTAGGCAAACCTTTTAAAGTCGTAAATATGGTAAACAAACAGGTATAACCCATATACAATTTTGACACATTTACAGTGGTTCCGTAGTAGGCCATAGGCCGAAATATCGATGTCAATATAATGACGCCATTTTTCGTTATATTTGTTATAAAAAGCCTATTCTTTAAGATGACATAACAGAAATTTTGAGAAAATAGCGGAACTTTTCATATCGACCATGAAAAGTTGTCGAAAAAAGTCTGGTTTCAATGCTATATTTTTGGTCCCGAATCAACATAAACTTTTAAGTGTATTTTTCGGTTAAAATTATTTTAAAATTTTTTTTTTGTTATGGAACTTAAAGTTGAAGGTATGTACTATATTTAAAGAGTTTACAATTCTATTTTATTTAAAATTTTCAATAAGAAACAGACTAGAAAAGGTCAGGTTCAAATTCCATACTTTTGTTTTTCTTCTCACTTTAACGAAACTTTTAACTATGTTGTCATCAATATAAATACATGATTCATATGCATAAATTTTCTCTAGCATGTGTAGTTTCTTAAGCAATTGAATCTGTCTGCGAATAAGTGCGACGGGCTACGGCTGACTCTTTCACACCCACTGTTTCAATTTTACCCATATTTCTCATATTTAAAACTTTTTTAAAATATTTTTTTTTTTTTTTAAGTTTTCCTTAAGTTTTTGTACATATTTTTATAAAAATATATGATATTAAGCAAGCTTTAAATCTGAAATGTAACATAAAAATTTGACTGAAATTGAAAAAAAAAAACAAATAAATAATTTAAAAAAATAGCGTATCATTTGTTTGTATTAGTGGAGTCAAATTAGCTTTATACCTCGGAATCCAGGGAAAGTCGATGCATCTGTAAAGTGAGTATAGGGCTGCAGTACTAAAAGGTCAAATAAGAAAGTTAAAAAAAAAATTTCACCGCTCTCGATTACAACAGTTTTTATGGACCGTTTACTGTCATTCCGTATGCAAGCGTCAATCGGAATTGCTTTCTCATTTTAGATTTTGATTAAACTTTGTAGGGATGTTCTCTAGGACTGTAAGCAAGCAAATCCATGATGATTTAATTTTAAGTTGCGTGGTTTCCCCGCTACCCGCATTCGAACTTTTTCAGAAGGTCATTTTTATGTTATTATAGCTTTCCGTCTAGTAAAGATATCTTTTTGTTTGAAACGCCATTTTAAAGCTTAAGAATAGTAATTTTTGAATATATATTAAAAAATTACGTAATAATTATCCCTGAATTAAAAATAATTTTTGAAAAACTGGTAATTTTGCTGATTTTTCATGGTTTTTGACTGGCTCCAGAACCTTGGCTATTATATGTAGGAAGCTTATACTTACCAAATATTAAATATAGATATTTTTCAACAAAATAAATCTAAAATGAACTCGATGGCTGTACCTACTCCTTATGCAAAAATTTTAAGTTCAAAATTTTTAGTTTTTTGAAAAAATATTTTTTTATACTATGATTTTTTGCGTTTTGACTAAAGATAGAAACATGAAACTAACAGTGTGTTAAGTTGAAACTTTTAACTTTAAGTCCTCTAAATAAAATTGTGTTATTTTCGTATCTTCTTAGTGTAACGCTTGTTTGAAAATTCGCAAAAATGCTAAAAAGCCAAAATAACCCCTACTTAAGGCTATGATTGCACTATGTTTGACATAAGATAGAAGCATGAAACTAATAGTATATTTAATTTAGTTCGTACTCTTAACTTAACACACTGTAAGTTTCACATTTCTTCGTTTAGTCAAATCGTAGAAAATGACAGTATAAAAATTAGCTTTTTTTAAATACTCAATACTTTGAACTTAAAATTTTTGCATGAGGGGTACAGCTGTCGAGTTCATTTTAGATTTATTTTGTTGAAAAATATTTAATATTTGGTAAGTATAAGCTTCCTACATATAATAGCCAAGGTTCTGGAGCCAGTCAAAAACCATGAAAAATCAGCAAAATTACCAGTTTTTCAAAAATTATTTTTAATTCAGGAATAATTATTACGTAATTTTTTAATTTTTATTCAAAAATTACTATTCTTAAGCTTTAAAATGGCGTTTCAAACAAAAAGATATCTTTACTAGACGGAAAGCTATAATAACATAAAAATGACCTTCTGAAAAAGTTCGAATGCGGGTAGCGGGGAAACCACGCAACTTAAAATTAAATCATCATGGATTTGCTTGCTTACAGTCCTAGAGAACATCCCTACAAAGTTTGATCAAAATCTAAAATGAGACAGCAATTTCGATTGACGCTTGCATACGGAATGACAGTAAACGGTCCATAAAAACTGTTGTAATCGAGAGCGGTGAAATTTTTTTTTTAACTTTCTTATTTGACCCTTTTATAATGCAGCCCTATACTCGTTTTTCAGATGCATCGACTTTCCCTGGATTCCGAGATTTTACAAATTTTGTGTCTAATTTGACTCGACTATATGTAGATTCAAGGCTTCTTTTTACATTTTGTTATTAAAAATACAAGATTTTTTTAAAAATCAATCGTTTTTCATTGGAATTATTCTTTTTTATTGGTAAAAAAATACATTCTCACACATATTCATGTATATTTTGTTGCTATCCTAACCATAATCAACTATGGCCGCCCTTCTTAGAAACCGGTACCACTGTGCGCTGCTGGTAAGCAGCGACTTGAAGAGATGATTTTTTTTTGTACCTACCCAGTTAATTTTCTTTTTAAAAACTTTGTTCGGATTTTAAATCCAAAACAAAACTCTACAACAGAGCTCAAAGACTAATATTATCGAACGAATCAAAATAATCCTAATCCAGCATAGCATTCGCTAAAAATATGACCACATCCCCAAAATATGGTAAAATAGTTGGTTTGAATACCAAAAAAATTTTTCACTTTTCATTTTCGTTCATCTTCTAAAACTTTGACAATTTGAAAATCATCATATTCACTTTCTAAAATAAAAAAAGAAAAAGATAAAAAATTAAATTTTTTTCAGTGACTTATACAACTGACTTTTCACATGAACGATAACAATTTGATGAAAAATCACAAAATTTACCGTATCTCTTTGGTGTCTCAACTTAACTTGCTACAGAAATAATCAATCTTACCAAAAGGCAATTTTAATTTCTTTCATACAACATAGTACAAAAACGGTCTTGCCACACTTCCCCTATATCACCTTAGAGACCAATTTTGCTTTTTAACTGTGAACTATCAAAAATCACCTTAATCGATTTTATACTTACAACCATGGTATAGAATATGCAAACGATACAAACTATAGGTGTGATTATATGAATGTTTATACCAGTAACTGAAAATAAAGTTGAAATTGTGCATTTCTATGGTAATTTTATTACGGCTTACCTTGATTGAATGCGAGTGCTGGAACGTAAATAACAATTGGAAGCCAAAATGTCTACAAATAGAAATTATTCAGACCAAAAGCATCAAATACGTACATGAGGGTGGTCCTTATTTTACTTTTTTGGGAAAATTGAGTGCGACGATTGGTTCCAAATCAGGAAATAAAAAAATACCCTATTTTTTCATATTTTTATCTCTAACCTTTCCTGGCCCTATTTTGATAAGAAGTTACTAGAGCATTGGCGATATTCTGTGTCCAGTTTTAGGTAAATGGTGGGTGTTTGATCTTTCATACGTATAAACTTCTTAATGAAATAGGGTCAGGAAGGATTAGGAATAAAAATTTGAAAAAAAAAACAATCTAGGAGGCTCTGGTGTCCCCAATTTTGTTTTTCTAAGGACCACCCTAATGTACATAACTGGTTATAAAATAACTTACGGTTCCGATAGCAAAGAGAGTCGAGCCGAAGAGACGTATTCGTTTGTCGAAACGCATTTCAAAATACTGAAAAATACAAGAACACTTGTTTATTTTCTTTTTATTTCATTATATTAGGTACAAATAGTTTTATTGCACTTCCTGCAAACGCAAAGCGTAGCACATACATAAGCCGTATTTTTGAAATTCCTATCATGAGAATTTGGACAAATATAACCCTTAAACATGCTCTTAGAGGATATAATCAAAGATCAAATAACTAGTACTAGTTATATGATCTTTGATATAATCAAAGATCAAGTACTAGTTATATGATCTTTGGTTTCACTCAAGCTCTTTCTGTTATTATTCATATATTTTAACAACTCTTAAAATTTGATTTGCTTTAAGTATGAACCAGTTTTGGAGGATCCTGGATCCGCCCTTGCCTACTAGGGGTATTCATGACTCCGGGTAAATGTGGTAAATGGTAAATCTGGTAAACGCAGCTGTCAAAATTTTTATTTTTATTCATCTCAATAGTGTCAAAAATTTAACACGAATTTAACTATTTAACGCAATTCACACAATTTTGTGTCTGGTAAATGTGGAAAACTTTTGATGTTTAATTTTGATGATAAAATTAAATTAAAACGACCGCAAGTGGTGGGAATTTATTTACAAAAACTAAAATAAAACAGATAAATATAATTTTAAATACTTTTTTCCAGTTTCCAGCTCCAAAAAGACTTCAAATAAATCGCCGTCGACCGCATTTGCCACATTTTGATTTTATATTTCACCTACCCTAGATTAAATCTCGAGTTTTATTCTAAATCTACTAGACCGAGAGCCCAGAGCAGATTTTGGGAGTTTTTGGATAACCGAAAATGAGGTAATAGCGTCCTGATGAAGAATTCGAAAGTCTGGCAGGTTTATTTCACGGCATTCTACGGTTTATGGGGAGTTGAAAAATGCATTTTTTCCGATTTTTGTGTCGAGTATATAACCACTTTAATTCATATAGAGCGGATAGAGGGCGATACCTTGATTGCAAATAGTTCGGTCCCAGACGTTTTATTCGCGGCATTACCCTTGCCAGACGTCCTTGAAGATTCGCGAAATGGCGATTTTCATACAAAAGTCAGAATATTATTTTTTGCAAGATATATAACCGTCTGGTGGTACCTATTAAAAAATCACCACTACCCCTTGATAGAAAATAAATTAGTGCCAGACGTTTTAACCACGGCATTACCCCTGCCAGACGTCCTTGAAGATTCGCGAAATGGCGATTTTCAAACAAAAGTCAGAATATTATTTTTTGCAAGATATATACATAACCGTCTGGTGGTACCTATTAAAAAATCACCATTACCCCTTGATAGAAAATAAATTAGTGCCAGACGTTTTAACCACGGCATTACCCCCGCCAGACATCCTTGAAGAGTCGCGAAATGGCGATTTTCATACAAAAGTCAGAATATTATTTTTTGCAAGATATATAACCGTCTGGTGGTACCTATTAAAAAATCACCACTACCCCTTGATAAAAAATAAATTAGTGCCAGACGTTTTAACCACGGCATTACCCCCGCCAGACATCCTTGAAGAGTCGCGAAATGGCGATTTTCATACAAAAGTCAGAATATTATTTTTTGCAAGATATATAACCGTCTGGTGGTACCTATTAAAAAATCACCACTACCCCTTGATAGAAAATAAATTAGTACCAGACGTTTTAACCACGGCATTACCCCCGCCAGACGTCCTTGAAGATTCGCGAAATGGCGATTTTCAAACAAAAGTCAGAATATTATTTTTTGCAAGATATACATATAACCGTCTGGTGGTACCTATTAAAAAATCACCACTACCCCTTGATAGAAAATAAATTAGTGCCAGACGTTTTAACCACGGCATTACCCCCGCCAGACGTCCTTGAAGAGTCACAAAATGGCGATTTTCATACAAAAGTCAGAATATTATTTTTTGCAAGATATATAACCGTCTGGTGGTACCTATTAAAAAATCACCACTACCCCTTGATAAAAAATAAATTAGTGCCAGACGTTTAAACCACGTGGTGGTAAAGTGGTTATATACTCGACACAAAAATCGGAAAAAATGCATTTTTCAACTCCCCATAAACCGTAGAATGCCGTGAAATAAACCTGCCAGACTTTCGAATTCTTCATCAGGACGCTATTATCTACACATACATATGACCCATTTTCGGTTATCCAAAAACTCCCAAAATCTGCTCTGGGCTCTTAGACTATACTTAGCTAAATCTCAGATTTAGGGTAGGTGGAAACGTAGTATTAGGGGATTTCATGAATATGGTAGAGTTTTCCAGGTTGCATGAATACGCCTACTTACTTATTTAATTGTAGATTATGTTATAAATACCGGTCTAAATGCATTTTCCAAGCCAGCACAAAACTTTAATTTATGTATCGGAAATACTCCTGAAATAAGGCTTTGTCCATAAATGAAATCCTAATTTCTTTTTCCTAAGATGTCCATTAGGGTGGTCCCTATTTTATACTGAGCACCCGATTTTATTGTTCCTATGCAATTAAAAAGTGTACAAAAAAAATTTCAAGAAAATCGGACAACATTAACACGTGCCGCTTTGAGTTTGAAGTTTTAAGAATTCGCTTCTACAAGGCTTAGTAAATAAGAATCCAACCAATGCCAAATTTTTCCTTTTTGAAGTGATATTTTCATAAATACCGTTAGAAAAACAAATATTATTTTAAATAAATAAATGTTTGGATTATATTTAAGGCCTTCTCTATTCTAGGTTTTGTGAAGCGTTGGTCAAAAGAATTTCAAGATCCTTATTTGACTCTTTCCCTCTACAATTGTTTAGTACGCCCCCACCTTTAGTACGCATCGCAAGTTTGGACTCCTTTTTACGAGACCCATAATGTAAGACTGGAATCAGTACAACGTAATTTCATTCGTTTCGCCTTAAAAGGACTGCCTTATAATCTTCCTCCTTATGAACATCGGATTAATCTCCTTCAGATTCAAACTTTGGCTCAAAGGAGGGTTAACAATGACATAATCTTCATTCACCAGTTAATCACAGGCGTAATTGATGCACCAAATTTACTTAAATCTGTTGGTTTTAACTATCGAGGGGATGCTTATAGCCTCCGATGCTTGGATTTAATGAATATTCCACCACACCGAACAAATTATGGCTTGCATGAACCTTTAACACGCATGTGTAAACTTCTAAATTTAAATTCAAACCTTTTTGATTTAAACTTTAATAAAAATAGATTAAAAACTGTCTTAAAAACCAATGTACCACGCTCATAAATGTTTGTGTTTATTTTTATGTCTTTTTTGTTGCTCAAGTAATTATTTTGTTTGTATTTCTTTAATGTTTGTTTTATCTAATATTGAATTCAATGTTTTTATCTTAGTGTACGTTTTTTTGTAGTTATTATTTGCTTACTAACTACTAACACTGCACTAAGTGATGAGCCGGATAACACAGTTTTGTGTTGGCAAATGGTCGCAAGACGGTGCTTGCTATAAGCGCTCTTCGGCTATGAACTGATAGTGTAACAAAAAAAAAAAAACAAAAGCTATTGCAATATTTTATAGCCAGAAGCAATGAACTGCACTTTAAATGACACCTACGCTTGCTTAGGGACAACAAAAAAACATTTTCATTAAATTCTTAAAAAACTTCATACTGTGAAAGTACCTACTCTCGCAAGAGCGTTAACTTTAAGGTCAGAGCGACACGTGTTAACATGGTCGTAAAAAAAATAAAATGCACGACTGGGGTCGCACGTACTTGCTCTTGCAGTTCAAAGCACTTTTATGTTAGTCTACTTGTAGATATTAAAAGCTGCCTCTAAATTAAAAAAAAAAAAATGATATTGGGGAAGAGCCGACATTTAGGGCAAAAATTTTGTGAAATGAAAAAAATTTTTTTTGTTATTTGACTTTTTTGAGAAAAAATAAAAATGCAGTTTTATTGCCACTGCACTAAATATTACGTATACAAAGTTTAATCAAAATCGTTAGAGCCGTTTTCGAGAAATTTGCAATATCGTATTTTTTTGTATGGGAGGTATACGTTCTAAACGAGATAGAAAAAAACAAAAAAAAACCAACTTTCAGAATTTCATAAAAATCATCTGTACCAAATTTGAAGAAAATCCGTCCACCCGTTTAGGCTGTGGAAATGTGTACAGATGGACGCACAGACGCACAGACGCACAGACGCACAGACGCACAGACGCACGGACGGAATTGCGAGACCCACTTTTTCGGAATTCTCCATCATCGTAATGTTGGTTTTGATTAAAACCTCAATTTTTTTTTTCGACACGAAACCAATACTTGCCCTATAGAGCAAGTAAAAAATAGGATAGTGTTTTAAGATGTAAAGGAACAAAAAAATAGGGTGCTCAGTAAAATTGCTCGACTTTTAAAAATAACGACCACCCTAATTGTCCACTGCTTCAACTCTTCCTTGAAAATAAAATGTCCCCCTGGTTTCATAATAAGGCTTTCATATTCTAAAATATATGAATATAAATGAATTACTGAACTACTTTTAAGATAAATGTCTGATCTGAATACACTACCTTATGCTGTGAAGATCAACATCTGAACGCACCTTTAAAAAAAGTGAACATATCTTTAATTAATATCTGAACGCATTCATTTGTGAGAAACTGAATACCACAAATACCATTGCAACTGGAAGTGCGATAAATAACAACCTATCCCTTCTAGAAATAAAAACATCTAGAAGCTAAGACGAGAACCTAAGAAGAAATTTTCGAATTTCGAACTAAAGACATTGGGACTTGAGAAATAGCTTTGACTGCTTTTACATGAAGACGCAAGGCGCAGAAATTATCTTCGAATTTCCTTTTGATTTTCCCTTCGGTAAGTCGCGCGCTTCTACACGTAGTCTGCTTTTACATGAAGACGCAAGAGTCAAGATGCAATGAAGAGTAAGGGAGAAAGAAAGTTCGAAAAAGAGGGATGGAAGATTTTTTACCCTGTGAGTCTCCGGTCGAAAATTTTGAGACTCATTTTGACGTCTCTCTTTGATCTTGTTCTTTTTTTTGCTGTTTTGCTTTAATTGATTTCGTCGGTGGCAGAGTTCGCTTCGTCGGATGTATATTATTTGGGTGTATACTAACTTTTATTAATTTATTTAAATGTTTTTGTTGCACATAGAGCCCCCTGATGTTGTTTTTTGTATATTTTGGTGCTTTTTTTTAAATAAAAATAGATACGAAAACGAGAACAAGATAAAATAAAAAAAATAGCTGTCAAATTTGCGTCTTATAAAAATTACTACGTGTAGAAGCGCGCGACTTACCGAAGGGAAAATCAAAAGGAAATTCGAAGATAATTTCTGCGCCTTGCGTCTTCATGTAAAAGCAGACGTAGTAATTTTTATAAGACGCAAATTTAACAGCTATTTTTTTTATTTTATCTTGTTCTCGTTTTCGTATCTATTTTTATTTAAAAAAAAGCACCAAAATATACAAAAAACAACATCAGGGGGCTCTATGTGCAACAAAAACATTTAAATAAATTAATAAAAGTTAGTATACACCCAAATAATATACATCCGACGAAGCGAACTCTGCCACCGACGAAATCAATTAAAGCAAAACAGCAAAAAAAAGAACAAGATCAAAGAGAGACGTCAAAATGAGTCTCAAAATTTTCGACCGGAGACTCACAGGGTAAAAAATCTTCCATCCCTCTTTTTCGAACTTTCTTTCTCCCTTACTCTTCATTGAATCTTGACTCTTGCGTCTTCATGTAAAAGCAGACTTTCCGATTTTTTTCGTTATGACGTTCAATGTTTCTATATGGAAAAAAAAAACAAAAAAAAAAGACCTCGAAAAACAATTATTTTCCGAAACAATTTTATAATTATATGAACCAATATCAATGTTATGATTGTAAAATGATAATAATAGCTGTGTTTTATTTTCCTCGTGATCCAGATCAGATCATGAATTTATTTGCGAAACAATACCAAACAAAATCCTACTTTTGTTGTAAAGCTAATAAAAACAATGATCTGATCTGGAGCACGAGGAAAATAAAACACACCTAATATGTGTTTATATCTAAATCAGGTTTAAAATATATCAAAACGTAGGTATAATAATTCCTGTGTATTTTGTCTTCAAAAAGTGTAGCAAATCGCAAGAACACAACAACAAATACTTTACAAAATAGAGAAACTATTATTGTCTAATTTTGTTCAAAGTTGTTGCAAATAAAAAAAATTGAATAAAGAAATTTGCACTCGAATTTCGAGGGCTGGGTCGGCTAGTTATTGTAATTTGTGATTAACTAATTAATACCCAGTGGACTATATTTGCTTAAGTGACTTGACTATTCTTTTAACTTCATATTTATAACTACCTAATCTTACAAGCAATTTACAATTTCAATTTTATTTCGTTTACTTAATATCTTATAAGCTAGTGAGAAGCTATTATTACAAATATATAAGGATAATATAAAATAGTTAAAAAATTTCAAAAGTTAATTAAGTTAATTTTAAATAAAGATTAAACATTACTTGTTTGTAGGTTACTTGTCTGTTCAAACATTTTAAGATGATAGATAATTTTTAAATTCTTTCTTCACTTTTCGCGCATCTTTGATTCTTCTTATATCGCGTGGAAGATTATTCCATAGATGAACACTATTTATAAAAAACTGACGTTCCGATGTTTAGGATGAGTATCGTAGATGTATGAGTGATGAGATCTACTCGACGAGGCCATTTGTAGTCTTTCATACAGATAGTGGGGTTCATGAGTCAGCAAGATATCGAAAAACAGAAATAGGGTAGGTACGAAGCTCAAGGAAACTGTTTATTTATTTAGTTTATTTCGTTAATTACTAACGATATATAGTCACATTTTTCTTAAAAACTAAAATTATAATTATATATTATACATTACATTATTGCAAAGGAAAAATAAAAGAAAAATTTACATCTAATGAAGGTACATTATGGATTATTTTGAAAAAAGAATATTTTTCTAAAGTTTAGTGATTTAACATTGTCATAGCTGCAGTTATTTATATTTGAATTTTTATTGTAAATATTGATTAAAAGATTTAAAGGACTATTAGCACCGTAGTCTGATCTACTGTAAATGTTAGAAATTGGCAACTGCCTTCTCAAACTATACTGACTAGCAATGAAATTCAATCGACAAAGGATCGATGGAGCTGAAATCGATCCTTCTCAAACTATACTGACTAGCAATGAAATTCAATCGACAAAGGATCGATGGAGCTGAAATCGATCCATTGATTATACCGACAATAAAACAAAATTGTAGATACGCTCTGTGACTAGGTAGAGATGGAAGATTAGTTTAATACGTTGAGCGTAAGGTGGCAAGTTAATTTGATTTGACCATGGTAGAAATCTTAAGCAAAATCTCATAAATCTTCTTTGAACGGACTCCAATCTATTTATATGAACCGCATAATATGGAGCCCATATAAAGCAACCATATTCTAAAATGGATCTTACGAATGAGACATATAGAGTTTTCAAAACATAAGGATCACGAAATTCTCGAGCAAATCTTTTGATAAAACCAAGAGTCATGTTAGATTTTTTAATAATGTAGTCAAAATGGTCAATAAAAGTTAATTTTGAGTCCAACACTATCCCAAGGTCAGTAAAACTAGACAGATTACACAATGATGACAAATTAATAGATTAATTATAGACAATCACATTTTTCTTGCGTGTAAAACACATTGTTTTACACTTGTCAATATTTAAAACTAGACAATTAATATTGCACCATTCCCAGAAACTTTGAAGTTCTTTTTGTAAAATATCACAGTCTTCAACAGAGTTAATTGTACGAAAAATTTTTACATCATCGGCATATATAAGAGACATAGAATTAACAAGAACTGACGGAAGATCATTAATAAATAGTACAAATAATAACGGACCAAGATGGCTACCCTGAGGAACACCGGAGTTAACTGTAAAACATTTAGAACGTTCACTCTTAAAAACAACACTATATAACCTATCTTTTAGATATGAAGATATCCATAGCACAAATCTGTCGCTAAGACCTATTTTTTTAAGTTTACTTAACAATACATGGTGGCTAAGTTTGTCGAATGCTTTGCTAAAGTCAGTAAAAATACAGTCAACTTGTTGTTTTTTTTTCAAACGCGTCAATAGAAAATGTAGTAAACATTTTGAAAACTAACAAATTTGTTACAGTCGATTTCTTTTTAACAAAGCCATGTTGATTGTCACATAAAACGGAGGTACAATGAAAAGACAAAGTATCACAAATAATAGATTCAAACATTTTAGGAATAGCAGATAGTTTAGCTATTGGTCTGTAATTTAAAACTAAGTTTTTTTTACCTTTCTTGTGAGTAGGGATAAGAAGTGCATTTTTCCAAAGGGTCGGAAATTTACAGTTTTTTAAAGATTGATTAAAGAGTATATATAACGGGTATGACATATCGTCGCCCTAGTATTGGAGTGCCGTATACGCCAAATTGCATTTTTTGAACTAGGTATGCAGTCGTATGTTTTCGAAGTTGCTCTTTTCAAATCTGCTATCCGTTTTTTTTTTTATCTTTTTTCTTTGCCCAGATATTCACTATTGTTTTGACAAAAACAAGAAATTTTGGCATTTACGTCAAATTTTTCATGCAATGCAAGAAAATTTTGAGAATTGTTTTGACGTACGTTATGTTTTTTTTGACATATGAATAAAAGAAACTTGTGATTTTCATGGCGTATACGGCAAACTCATTTTGGACAAAAATTTAAATATTTTGAAAACTAAACGAATTGCAGATGTCCAATAACATGTATATAAAAGACACATTTTAATTATATATCATACTAAAATTTCAAAAAATACCAGCGGTTAGTTCTTTCGCAATTATCTTCCGAACATTTAAATGCGATTTCCCAAAAATGTAAAAATGGCGTATACGGCACTTCAATACTAGGACAACGATATATATTGCACATTTTTTTAACATAAAAGCGGGAAAACCATCAGGACCGAGACTTAAACAATCATCTATTTTTTTAATGTACTCTAAGATAGTTGCCTCAGAAATAGCAAAGTCAATTGAATTAAGATGTAAAAACTCATCAACAGTAGAAGTATTACAATAAGTATCACAAGAAGAAGAAGATGCATCAAAAGCAGATTTAAAATATTCGGCAAACATATTTGCTATGTCCTCTGGGTAATGACTTTCTACATTTTGGTAGCTCATATTAGTTGGGTAACCATCAGATTTTCTCTTAAGATTTACAAATTTCCAGAAATTTCGTGGATTAGATTTAAGATCATCTTCAGTTCTAAATATGAAGTCCGAATAAAGGAAATTAGAGTAGTTAATAAATTCATCTTTAAGTCTATCATATTCATTTTGAGCTTCATCACTCCAGGATCGATTTAACTTCACCCAAGACTTGTTTCTTTTATTTTTAAGAGTTTTAATATGTTGATCAAACCACGGTGGAGTATTACTTAAATGTCTAATTTTTCGTAACGGAATAGTTTCTAAGAAACAATCAAACAAGATTTTATAAAAACGAAACACCATTTCATCAAGACTAACATTCAAAAACAAGATATTCCAGTTAATCTCATTCAGTAAGTCGTAGAGTACGGAAAAATTACATTTTTTAAAGTTGAATTCATGCATATTCTTACAATTATGACTTACATTAATAATATTTAAGTTTAACGAAATAGATAACGCAGGATGATAACGATCTTCTTCAATGAGCTTCGTATCAGCGAGTAATGTAGTTCCATCAGAATTATTGAGGTCAGAAAAGTACACAAGGTCTAAGATTCTACCAAATTGGTTTTTGACATTGCTTAATTGATGAAGTCCAAATGAAGTCATTCCATCGATAAAAAGAGCTTCGTTGTTACTCGACGCATTAACGGCATGATAACATTCTAGTTCCGGCGATTTTGTCCATTCAAGATTTGGTAGATTAAAGTCACCAATAACAAAAAGTTCATCAGAAGGCTCAATTTTGTCGCTTATAGATTCTAAGCAATCGATAAGTTTGTTGTAGACATCACAAGTGGAAGAAGGAGGGATGTAACAAACAACAACATATAAATATCCAGCCGGAGTTGATATTTTAACGCAAATTATTTCAAGACTGGAGTCCAAAAAATCGTCGACAAGATTACAAAATAGATGATTACGAACGGCTATTAACAAACCTCCTCCAACAGTTACTATAATATTGTCGTTATGGCGAAAATTGGAATCGAATAATTCTGTGTCAGCAAAAGAATTATTTAGCCAGGTTTCTGTGAGTATGAGAACATCATGAGGCATATTATTTATATTTTTATAGACCTTGTTGGTCTTAGTCCGGAGGCCATTTACGTTCTGGTAATAAATCATTAATTTTTGTAGCTGCTTTGGCTGCGCATTGTCAATCGTTTTCGAAAATTTTGAGAGTTGTGGTTTGATTTTCTATTTTGATACTCATGCATGACTATTCCATTCGGCCAGAAAGAAATTGAGTTTAGGATGTAGAAAATTGAGTCAGGAACTTTAATTTTAAATGATGAATATTTAGAAAAGTTGCGATGGAGAATTTTTTCAACGATTACAGAATTTAATGTTCCAATCTTAGATTTAGTATGGCATTTCACATCAAAAGCGTTTGTAGATGGAGCAAGTTTCGAAATAAAAAGTGTTCTGTGTCCTTCAACTATTTTTAAACCTGACTCAATAGGTGAAATAAAATGTCCATCAGTAACTGGGCCCGTACAAGGAAATGTGTTGATAGGATTAGCAATTATTTCTAAAGATTGCTGTTAAATGTCATGTTGAATAGCCTAAATGAAAATGCTGAAATATGTTCATATCTACGTTTACCATATATATATATAACGAATTGAGCTGTTGAAAGCAACATTTAATCGACGCTTGCTTTCAAAACTGCACGAACTATATACTTCACGGCCATAAGTAAGAATTGGCACTATCAATGTTTTCAGCAGCATAATTCGAGTTTTGATAGGGGTAAAAGACTGGGTCGCCCCAAGGGATCATAAAGCATCGTATGTTTTACCAATAACTGCATTTATATGATTATCCCATGTTAGACTGCGATTAAAGAGAATACCCAGATTTCTAGCTGTCTCGGAGTACGGAATTGGAATATTGTTTAGTACAATCAAAGGAAAGTAAGATAAATCTAATGGTTTTCGTGAAACGACAAGTCAATTTGATTTTAAAGGGATTAATAAGAGGCCATGATATTGAGACCAACGTGAAATGCTCTCCAAGTCTTCGTTTATACAAGTAACGTGATGTTCAATGAGACCAACTGGACAGCTTAGGTACCCTTCTGTACCCTTGAATTACAGATGTTTTATTCATCTTGTGGAGCTTGCAAATGTAGTTGCTTGCAAGTTCCGCATTACATTTTATTTTATCACAGATAATAAATTATAATTACTATTATTAAATTTATTATCTGGGATTTTACATTACAACATACATTGAACATATTCATAGGAAACTTACCTCATAAGTTGAAGTCAATTGTAAATTACAAAAGACTGGCAGGAAGATGTACCATGAAATAAATGCAGCAATACTAATAGCAATAAATATAAAGGCATATTGTGTTCCATAGACATAAATTTCGGTTGATGTTCCTAATAAAGAAATTCCTGAGACGAAACTGTAAATAATAGAAAACAAAATAGTAAGTACCAAACTAAATATTTTTGCGCAAAAATTTCACGCAAAATTAAATAAAACATGAGGCGATAGTTACTCCTTTTTTTAATATTACTTATTAAAACTTTGTTTATATTTTACTTTAAATATTGTGATCGTGAACCGTGAAATTTGTATAGACACTTTAGATTCTTGTTTCTAATCTCAAAAGTAACATAATTGGTGAATTGCAATAGGGTACCACTAATACTACTCTTGTATTACTCATTTTTTCAAATATACCCATATTTTCTCTATACCTTAAAAAAAACATCCTTTTAAATGAAAAAAATTTATACACTTGTTTTATTCGTATTTCCTATGGGAAAGACAACATTTTTTAATAAATTTCGTAAGGGTACCATTTATACCACTGATTTTATCGGACTTATAGCGGATTTTCCCTTTTTCCCAAAAAAACACCCTTTAACCTAAAATATTTGTATAGACTGCTTAGATTCTTGGTTTCTGTCATAAATGAAACATTTTTACCAATTTTCATTGGTGTAACAATTTGTTCCCAGTTTTTGTGGTCATATTTCCGAATTTCATCATTTCTTAAAAAAAACACCCTTTCACTCAAAATAATTTTGTACACTTTATAGATTCTTAATTCTTATTACAAACAACACTTTTTCACCAAGTTTAGAAAATTAACAAAATTTAAGTCAGCTATTATGATACCTTTCTCACACATAACTGAGCCCATCAAAAAAACACCATTTCACCAAAAATATAATTAAGAACTTTATGAATTCTTTGTCCCTGCTTTATCTAAAACCTTTATCCCGAATTCCATCAGTGTAAAATGTTTTTCACATGGGTTTCGGTTATATTTTACATACCTGTTGAGGTCAAAAAACAAGCACGCTTGTTTTTAAACGGCAATAACTTGTCTTAGAGCAATCGTATTGACTTTATTTTTATGTCATTAGATTCAGCATCAAAAAATACCTAAAAAACATGTGTCATATGATGATATTCCACAAACAATTTTCTTCACTATATTTTTGACCTTCACCCCCGCCCTTTTGTCTGCGAAAAAACACCCTTCCACACAACTTTTTCTTATAGACTTTTTTATCCTTGATTCTTATCCTTAATTCTTATCCTTAGTTTCATGAGTGTAAAAATTTTTACTTTTTTAAACGCTTATATTACCTGTACTAATAAGATATAAAATATCTTTTATTTCCAAATTGGTGACCCCGACTTAGAATAAGTACCAACCATTAGACAAGAATTCAAAATGTTCATATGATTAAGTTTTAGATACTGTATGTAGCTATCATAGCCGTAGCTAGGATTTCATTTCGGGGGGGGTTAGCCCACACCAAAGAAAATTTTTTTTTAGAAATCACAATACTTTGTATCAACAATATCTAACTGCAGTCGATTCTAAATCCCGCTAAATCAAATAGTCATTTGAACTGTGTAGAAGCGAAAAATTTGCCAATATCCTTTTTAAGTATTTTTTAGGAGAGGAATTCGTAGTTAAAAGTTTAAAAAAGCCCTGCTTACGGTAAACGAATTTAAAAATGGCCGAATATTCAGCGGCATCTCTAGTTTTGTAGGTACAAAGAGTGATAAGTTGGTTGATATAAATTGCGAGCGTGAGCGAGCAAGAAAATTTTTTTTAAGAAACAAATTTTAACCATTCTAAGGCTTTATAAAAAAAATTATTTCGTACAATTTAATATATAAAACATTGAAAAATTGACTTTTTCTTGCACTGAAATTTTGTAGCAGAAAATTGACAGGTACATTCTATCTATTGAGTTCTAAATGAAATTAGCAATACTTAAAAACCAAAATTTTAAATAATCCAAGTTGTTTGACATGAGCTAATTACATTGGTCAACAAGGTTTTTGTTACAGAAACCAGGGTATACTTTTCTATAGGCTGAGCTCGAATCCGAAGTCAGAAAAATTCTATCACATCACGTTTTTGAGATATTCCCGTTAGAAAATCGAAAATCCCGCTTTTTACCAGTTTTCGAGATTATTTCCTAGCGTTGGTCTCTGAATAAATCGATACATTTATTTTCGCTTACATACTGGATTTAAGGTTAACATAGAACAAAAGTGGGTAATAAGCAACTGAAGATATCTCGGACAGTGGAAAAGATGTCTGAAAGATTTAAATAGATTTAAGGGTAATATTTCAAAAACGAGATGTGATCGAATAAGTCCGTCTTTGGATTCGAGTTCGGCCACCGAAACCCTTTGAAAAAGCATAGTTTAGTCTCGGCACCAAAAACCCTGCATAAGTAATTGTGGTATTTAAAGGGTTCTTAAAAGAGCATTTTAAGGTGTTAACATAGTGCTTAAGGAAATGGTCAAAGAGATAAAAACTCTTTGTAATGGACCAAACAATTTTTGTTTTCCTTTATACAAACTTCATCGACAGCTTCTGCAACGATGCAAAATTGGTAGTGATTTTAAGGGAGATTTTCATATAGGTAATCAAATCACTAAAATACAAAAACAAATCATTTAGTGCTGCACATATTAGACTTGTATATATTTATAATATAGGTATCTTTTGATTTTCTGAAAAAAATTTTCGGGGGGGGTTAAACACCCAAAACCCCCCCCCTAAATACGGCTATGGTAGCTATGGATACAAGAACTAAAGTATCTGCGACGACAGAAACATAGTTCGTGTGTCCGGATGCGACACTACATGGAAATTAAGACACTGATAGATTTGCAGGACACGATTCATTGAGAAGTTAATCTCTTATAGAAGGGCAGCTGTGGCACCCAAATCTATGCCATAGCCTTGGTGCTAAATTTCTTAATAGGGTTTCAGCTAAACAAATTCACGAGTTCCTTATTAAGGGTCAAATAACACTGTGTTACAAAAATCAGGTTTTAAAATATACGCGGGAGGAGACCTATCACGTTTTATAGAGCTAGTCACACTGATTACGAAACGGTATTTAAAAAGTCCCTAACACCTCCAAAATCTGGAGTTAGGGGCAATAAACGGTTTTTTGGACCTTCACCCATTGAAAAATTTCTAGCTTCGTCAAATTTTTACCCATTTTTGATTTTTAAATAATTTTATCAGATTTTGTCTTTTTCCAAATTATTTTTATTTTATTTTTTTTTTTATTTTTCAATTTTCTCAAAACCTAGAAGGCATAGAATAGGAATCAATTGAGGCAGTTTTCAATATGAGTCAATTTTTTATTAAAATTCACACTCTGGACAAAAATAGTAATTAATGAGTTTTTTAATTTTTTTTTGTCTATTTTTAACTTTGAAATCGATTATTTCAACAAAAAAAAAAAATAAGTTGAAATATATGAAGGATCCAGTGGAAAAACAGCACAAGTCCATTCGAACTCATTTCGAGAAAAACGCAATTTAAACCGCTATCAATTTATTACGTGCCAAAATAACATTTTTTTCGATGCCCAAACGTTCGAATTTCTGTGCCTGTGTTGAAATCAAAATTTTTTTTTCTAAGCCATTTTTGAATTGATTTTCATTGATTGAGGCTCTTAGGGTGAAGTCAAACATGGTATAAAAAGAGAAGGTATGATCATTATATTAGAAAAAAGTCTGTATCGAGAACTGTCAGATAAAAGACAAAAAGATGGCTTCCTAAGTTTTTGACGCTGCCCTATTGAAATTGTTGTTGTTAAAAATTTTTTCTTGGAAAATGTTGTTGCTTTTGAATTTGCCAAATTAAACGTCAAAAACTTATTACTCCATTTTGTAAAATGGCGACTCTAATGATCATACCTTATCTTCTTAGACCATAGAAGCCAAATTCTTCGATGTAAAATAATCTTCCTCTAGTTGCTGTTTCCAATCCTTGAGCATTACCTGAGGAAAAAAGAAAGGGAGTGTGATTAATATTAACCCTCTACTGCATGAATTATGACAGAAATGAAATAATTTTTTTTAACAATTGTTTAGCTTTATTAAGGGTTGAAAAAAGGTATTACATAGAAATTTTTATTTTTTTACACATTTTTACGACTTTCTGATGTCTTCCAGATAGAATTCTGTAAAAAAACTTTCCAATGACTTTTTTCTCTTATTAGTCATTGCACATTCCATATTCTAGACTAAAATAGCAAGTTCCCCGCCCCTCAACTAGTAATCGGCATCTGCGCCTTTAGCCCATACTTTGTATGAGAAAATCCCCCATATTACGTTAGTCGTTTGTATACTTAAATGCTTGCTCTGGGAGGTACAATTTGTCTTAAATTTGAAATTTATCTTGGCAGTCCCCTTCGCTCTTCGCCCCTCTTTCCTATGACACGATAATTGCTTTACTTAAGCTTAGATTTAGGCGTCCAGAGTGAGTCGTTTTTTGTGTCGTTTTAGTACAAACGACTTACGTTATAGGGGTGAATGTATTCCCCTTTTCCCACTAACAATCCATACATGCCAGTCCAACAACTGGTTGGAGGCTACGAACTGGCTTGTTTATAAATAACAGGGTGTCCCAAAAGTTAACGTCGAAACGAAAACGGTAGATAGGGTAGGTGGTGACAGTTATCAGAAAAATAATTAAAAAAATCGCAGCCATATATTTTGTGAGTTATGGGCATTCGAAAAAAAATCGAAAAATTTGTCACCCTGTGACGGTTTTTCATGTGCCATGACTACAAATCTTGCCCAACTAAGTACTAAAAATTTTTACACGGCTCTAATTCAATGAATCGTAGTGTAAAAAAAATGCACTACGATGTTTCGGCAAGTTAACTAAAAAGTTGGTGTGTTCAATTCTCTTTTCAAAATGGTATAACATTGTTGAGAATATTCCATAAATAACCGAGATAAAATTTTTTTTCTTAAGAAATCCGCCATTTAGGGTAAAATTTTATAAAATGAAAATTTTTTTGTTATTTGACTTATTTGAGATTGCTTTGAGTATTACGTCTGCAAAGTTAAATCAAAATCGTTAGAGCCGTTTTCGAGTAATTTGCTATATCGTAAAAATTTGTATGAGTGGTATAAAAAAAAAATAACTGGCAAGGGCGGCAAAAACTGGAAAGCCTATACCTTGAAAATTTGTAAATCCGCCTCTGCATTTTCTACACATTGTGTACGTCTTCAGTCCGCAAATTTGACATATTAGCGTTTTTGTTTGCCATTGAGGGATATGGTCGATGTTTTCAGTTCGCACTGAATTCAACGGGTTTTGCCCTTGGTTGTTGTGAGTGATTTGGAGTTTCGGGATTAGGTGGGGCTGGACTTCCGTAACTTATATATAACTCCGTCAGCTTTGTTTTGTTCCATATCTGCTTTGATCACCTGCCAAAGTTAAAGGGCATCCTCTTGAACCATTTTTTTTTATTTTTGTACATATTTATTGAAAGGTGGGTGTCTGGAGTGAGCTATTTGAGCTATTCAAGTTCATGTACAAACCAAAATCATGTTTAAATTCAAAGCACAAACCTGTTTGTGAGGACATCTACTGGTGAAAGGAAGGTATTAAACGCATTATACCTTTCACACGTATTCACAGATAGGAAAACAAGAGAAAAATAAGAGAGATATATATGTACATACCAATTATCTGAAATTAAATTTGCGGGTGTTTTAGGCAAGGAGGGTACGAGTCGGCTCTCTAGGTATTCCTTCCTCTATGTATACAGATTTGCATAAGTGCTCGGATATGGCTTGTTTGATGTTAAGAAGGGCCAGAATCTGAAGCTAGATCGTTATCACTTCGAAAGCAATCACCTTCACCAGTTTTAGCATTTACACACAACACACTTATTTTATCCATAGAAAGTCTTCGAATTCATTTTACAAAAAAAAACAATAAAAATCGCACAAAAATCAGTAATGTAAGTCGCCAACGCATGATAACCCATATATGGTGTTTTGGAAAAAACGCAAAAAAAAAAAGAAAAAATTATTATAAAAACAAAAAACAAACTTCGTAAACATATAAAAGTATAATAAACACATACGAAACTTTTTTAATTGGATGCTACTTACTTATTTATTATAGTAATAAGATAAATTCATAGGTACTTACCTGTTTCATGTGTTTTTGTTCAAATGTTGGCCACAAAATGTTTATTTTTGTCATAGAGGAAGGAATACCTAGAGAACCGACTCGTACCCCCCTTGCCTAAAACACCCGCAAATTTAATTTCAGATAATTGGTATACAGGGCCGTCTTTAACTATCTTGGGGCCCTTGGGGACACAAGAATTTGGGGCCCTTTTGGAAAGTAAAATAGGTACAATGGTTGGCTAAAAAGCAATGGTTGGTTAAAAAGGGCTGCCAATATATCGTTCCATATAAAGTACCTAGTGTCTTTATTATTGGTAGGGGGTGCCAATAATACGCGCATTGAGACATCAAACGTTGCCAATGCCAATAATTGTACATTTTATACTGCCAATAATTTCCCTGTACCGGTTATAAGTTTCTGTTTGAAGAATTGGAAAAAAGAGCTCAAACGGATTGATAGATTCGCTAAAAACTCGGTATAGACGATTTGTACGTGATTTCCAAGAGCCGTTATCTTATTTTATTTTATTTTATTTTATTTTATTTTATTTTATTTTATTTTATTTTATTTTATTTTATTTTATTTTATTTTATTTTATTTTATTTTATTCTATTTTATTTTATTTTATTTTATTTTATTTTATTTTATTTTATTTTATTTTATTTTATTTTATTTTATTTTATTTTATTTTATTTTATTTTATTTTATTTTATTTTATTTTATTTTATTTTATTTTATTTTATTTTATTTTATTTTATTTTATTTTATTTTATTTTATTTTATTTTATTTTATTTTATTTTATTTTATTTTATTTTATTTTATTTTATTTTATTTTATTTTATTTTATTTTATTTTATTTTATTTTATTTTATTTTATTTTATTTTATTTTATTTTATTTTATTTTATTTTATTTTATTTTATTTTATTTTATTTTATTTTATTTTATTTTATTTTATTTTATTTTATTTTATTTTATTTTATTTTATTTTATTTTATTTTATTTTATTTTATTTTATTTTATTTTATTTTATTTTATTTTATTTTATTTTATTTTATTTTATATTATTTTATTTTATTTTATTTTATTGTATTGTATTTTATTTTATTTTATTTTATTTTATTTCATTTTATTTTATTTTATTTTATTTTATTTTATTTTATTTTATTTTATTTTATTTTATTTTATTTTATTTTATTTTATTTTATTTTATTTTAATGTCTCCTTTTTAACGGATATCTCCAATATAAAGTTTTCGAGATGTTGCAATTTTCTCAAAAACGGATAAGGATTTTGCTTTGAAAAAAAAACATGTAATGCTGCAAATAATTACGCACTTTTGAAATAAGAAAAATATTTTTTTGGACCGTTATTAACGGTACCTACTTGCCATAGAACCGATTTCTTAATGTAAACGACACAACCGATTTTTATGAATATTTTGACATAAAAAGGTTTATACAAATATTAAAATTAAGAAAACTTAAAAAAAAAAAAATTATCACAACATTGATGTACCGTCGATGAGCCGGCAGTAGTTTTTTTTAAACGTTTTCCAACGGAAAAAATATTGATGTTTTTTTGCCAACGAATTGATTCTTTTTTCGTCTTTTAATACGAATCTACACATATTTTTACACTGATTTGAACACGCACTACAAATTTGACAGTTTTGCTAATTGCGAACTTCCAACGAAATTATTATTTAAGGATAATGGAAGAGAATTCGTTGTTTTTATCAATAATAAATAATCTTACCTACAGTGGAAAAAAAAGTTATTTTTCTTGTTTTTTGAAAATATTATTGTCTTATTTTTTGGAAAATTTAATTTGGGTTTGGTCGTTTAAATTTAAATTTTTGTCCGCATACAACGCCACATAATTTGTTTTCATTTTGAAAACATATTGTATTTTCCGTATAGGTGTAGAAAAAACTTTATTTGGTTGCCATATAAAAACTAAAATTTTTTGGTAGATGGTCTGCCCGACAAAAATGTTTTGAAAATAAATGTGTGAGAGAAATTTTCGTTCCTTCGGGGCCCCCCTGAGAATGGGGGCCCTGGGCACGGGCCCCGTGTGCCCTTATGGTAAAGACGGCATTGTTGGTATACATCTCTCTTATTTTCCTATCTGTGAATACGTGTGCATTGTATATATATTTCTAAGAATATATATACAATGACGTGTGAAAGCTATAATGTTCCTTTCACCAGTAGATGTCCTCACAAATTTTGAATTTAAACAAGATTTTGGTTTGTACATGAACTTGAATAGCTCAAATAGCTCACTCCAGACACCCACCTTTCAATAAATATGTACAGAAATAAAAAAAAGGGTTCGTGTTTTGAATTTATTATATTATTTTTTTATGAATTAATTCCTCTACTGAGCACTTAAATTGTTTTTAATTGTTTTGAGCTCAATTCCACAGTTGAATGTGTTGGTGCCATTTAAAATGCACGGAAAAACTACCACATATAAGCACTGTGGAGTTTTTCCTCTCATTGCAGCTTGTAGGGTGGAAGAGAAAAACCAACCGAAGTCGCGTCTCTAGGTATTCCTTCCTCTATGATTTTTGTTAAGAAATAAAAATAAATTGCTAAGAAACCTTCCACGCACGCGGAGCAATTTAACCAAAATAAAACACAAAACAGAGATGAATGCGTTCAGAAGTGAAGTCAATTAGGTACAAATCTGTCTACGATCCATTGAGATCGTAGGTTATCTGCCATACCGACTACCGGGGTGAATTTAAGAATAAGGTTTTTGGATTTGATAACACTGGTCAACAAAATTAACTTTTTTTTTTGTTACAGAAACCAAGGTATACTTTTCTATAGGATTTTGGTGTGCTGAGCTCGAATCCGAAGTCAAAAAAATTCTATCACATCACGTTTTTGAGATAATCCCGTTAGAAAATCGAAAATTCCGCTTTTTACCAGTTTTCGAGATTATTTCTTAGCTTTTATTTATTTGTTTTAAATAAATTTGTAACGGTTTCTAATAGAACTAAATCTTGTCTTTCTAAATCCGTTTAAATCTTTTAAATATCTCTTTTCTTCTTTGAAAAATCTGAAATTGAAATCAACGTGTTTGGTATATCTCATGTTTATTTGCTTTTAATAGCAAATCTCGAAATGTTCTTTGCCAATCGCTTTCAAATTTTGACGCAACGTTTCGTTTACATTCCATTAAGTTCTTATCACAACAAAAACATTACTGTTAAAAAAGAGCCAAGTTCTCCTATGTTGAAATTATGCTGGCACAAAAAGTACTGAGATGTAAAAGTGTACCAAGTTCTAAAGTTTGGGTTCAAATTCGTATCAATAAAATTTTGATTGTTCTCTTGACAATTTTTCTTAATTATCGATTTTTAAAGTTATTTCAAAAATTGCCAAGTAAACAATCAAAATTTTATTGATACGAATTTGAACCCAAAGTTTAGAACTTGGTACACTTTTACATCTCAGTACTTTTTGTGCCAGCATAATTTCAACATAGGAGAACTTGGCTCTTTTTTTAACAGTAATGTTTTTGTTGTGATTTCACTACTTTTTGCAATGTATGGCTGTAGAATATAAAATCTCTATATTTGATGAAAATTCAGTGAAAATGGGTGGTTGCCACGCCCCCTGCCTGAAATTCTCAAACTTTAAATTTTTTCCTTTGTGTAAACTACCAGCTCTACTATTCTACCAAATTTCAAGATTCTACGACAATCAGAAGTGCTCTATAATATTTGATGAAAATTCAGCGGGAATGCCGGTTGCCACGCCCCCTGGCTGAAATTCTAAAATTTAAAATTTTTTCCTTTGTATAAACTACCAGCTCTACCATTCTACCAAATTTCAAGATTCTACGACAATCAGAAGTGCTCTATAATAATTTATGAAAACTCAGCGGAAATGGGCGGTTGCCACGCCCCCTGGCTGAAATTCTCAAGTTTTAAATTTTTTCCTTTGTATTAACTACCAGCTCTACTATTCTACCAAATTTCAAAATTCTACGATAATCAGAAGTGCTCTATAATATATGATGAAAATTCAGCGGAAATGGGCGGATGCCACGCCCCCTGAATTGAAAATCTCAAACTTTCGATTTTTTCCTTTGTATACACCACAAGTCCTATCACCGTGTAAAATTTCAAGTTTCTACGATATCGGGAAGTTCTCCATAATTTTGATGATCTGTCAGTGAGTCAGTGAGTCAGTTACGGTTTTTGCAATTTTTGAAGCCCTATATCTCAGAAACTACTCATCGTAGGAAGCTGAAATTTTGTGAGGAGTTTGGTTTTTACGAGCTCAACAAATGTAGTGTTTGAAATTTCTAGCATCTTTGGTGTGGAAGTTAGAGGGGGGTCGAAAATGGCCTGAGTTGTTTCCTGTAAATAAGGGTGTAGTGCCAAAGTTGCTAGAGAACTTGGCTGGGCACTACCGTGCCTGTATGATATAAATGTAAATAAAATATAAAGAATATGTTAGAAATTTATTTTTATATTTTTTATAATTTTATTTAATTTTAAAAAATTTTAAATTATCACAACATTAAATTAAAAAATTTTATTTAAAAAATTTATTTAAAAAAAATTTAATTCAGCGACGCGTTTCGGTTTTATAAACCATCATCGGGCTCAATCTACTACCGTGCCCCTTGATCTTGTTTTCAACAAGAAAAAATTTATATTTTTCTCACTAGTAATTATTTAGCATAACTTATCTGACACAGTAACGCTTTGATGTATCTCACCGCGATTCACCACTTTCGCAAATATAAAAACTTCCAAGATTCTAAATGGAACGTTGTGTCAAAATTTGAAAGCGATTGTCAAAGAACTTTTCGAGATTCGCTATTTAAAGTTAATAAATATAAGATATACCAAACACGTTGATTTCAACTTCAGATTTCTCAAAGAAGAAAAGGGATTTTTAAAAGATTTAAACGGATTTAGAAAGACAAGATTTAGTTCTATTAGAAACCGTTACAAATTTATTTAAAACAAATAACCAAAAGCTAAGAAATAATCTCGAAAACTGGTAAAAAGCGGAATTTTCGATTTTCTAACGGGATTATCTCAAAAACGTTATGTGATAGAATTTTTTTGACTTCGGATTCGAGCTCAGCAGCCAAAAAACCTATAGAAAAGTATGTCTTGATGTCTGTAACAAAAACCTTGTTGACCAGTGTAATTTGAGCTTAGAACCCATTTCGAAAATTGAAATTATAGATGATAGAGGACGAGGTAGATTCATGTATGAGAAATAAAATGCACGACTGGGTCGCACGAACTTGCTCTTAGAGTTAAAGTTGCTTAAATTTTAAGACTTTTTATATAGAAATTTGGAAAAAAAATAAAATTCGTTTAAAAAAAAAAACAAAAATAAAATTAAATCTGAAATTAAATTGCCCTCCAAAACAAGTATGCAGTTTTGATTGATATATTAACACGGTATTTTTAGAAAAAAAAATTCAAAATTGTTAGAGCCGTTTTTTAAAAAACTAATTTTTTATAAATAATTTTTTGGAAAAAAAGTTTAAAAATAAAATTGGTATGCCATTTTGTAGAAATCACTAATCAACATCTAAAAACAAAATTTCAAAAAAATTAAATGTCCCGTTTTCGAAAATTTGATTTTTCAAAAAAAAATTTTCAAATTTTTTTTAAAAATCCAAAAATTATTTTTTTCAAAATTTTATTTTTGGCTTATATTTAAATTATATAAATGCTTCTTCACAAAAAGTTTCGTTGAAATCGCAAAAGCAGTTTTGGAGATAATCGGATTTAAAAAAAAAACGGTTCTATGGCAGGTACCGTTAATAATGATTTTCAAAAAAAATTAGAAGATAGACCTTAACTTTAAACTAACACTTGAATTTTTTAAATAAAATCGTTAGAGCCGTTTTCGAGATATTACAATTTTACTAAAATCGGTATATGACAAGTACCGTTATTTTTGGTCCAAAAAAATTAATTCCAAAAACCCCTCTGGAGAGTCGCCAAATAACGCTACATACCAGGTTTGGCATTATCTACTATCGTAATGTCATGGAAAAATGTTATCTCAACTTTTTTTTTGTACGTATGCATAACTTGATATATAGTACCTATATCGCAAGTAAAAAAAGATAATGTGATGTCAATTGCCCATGGGTAAGCTAATTGGGGATAATGTATGTTAATAAAACAGCTAATAGCGCATGATGGTCATGGTTTGAGTATACCATTGCATGATGGCCATTTCTGTTTCAACCTCCAATTAGATAGTGTGGAGTAGTCTGTTTTTCTTTAAAAGCTGAAAGTGGTAAGCTTTACTTACGATATAAAAAAAAGTTTGAGAAAGTGCAGTGCGGCAATTTTGTTATATTCTTTTTAACGAAATAGTAGTCGTATCCGACGGAAATAAAAAAAAAAAGTTACATACTCTAAGGAGAAAATTCAAAAGTTGGGAACAGGAAATTTTTTTTTTTTTTTTCAAAAAATAGAGTAAGTGATATCTTGTTAAGATTTATTAAAGACATGACCTAACCCCAAATCCAGTTAATAGGGAATTGGGGGTCACAGACAAGGTCACCGAGGCCGCCGAGGTTTTATTCTTCTTGAAGGATTTTTGTAATCATCAACAGATAAGTTCCTTATCAGAAGGAACTAACGACCTTCGGAGATTCATTCAACTGAAAAAAAAAAAAAAATCAAATGTCAAATCGCAGCAATAAGGCTGTGAGAGCTATCCGATTCATCGAAGACCAAGGCATATTAGATTAGAGAGATCAAAAGTGGAGCTTAAATTTGGAAAATAGTTTATCAACGGCCCACGTTTATTGAAAGATGCTACGTTTGCGAAGCCAGGTGGTGTTGAGATGACCTCCCCTTCAAGCAAGAAAACAGAGCTCAGAATAGACACTCCGACCTCAAAACGCGAAATATGAGTAAAAACGAGGTTACACTCACACACTTGCAACACAAAGCCGAAGTTCTCCTTCGTGATGAAAAGTGCGAAAAGGAGAAATGACGAAAGAAAGACAAAGGCAAGAAAATGACAAAGCGCCATTTTGTTATTTATTTGTTGACTGTTGCAGTTCCTCGCGTGTCGCGTATCGTGCTAGTGACTCGTCATAAGTATTAATAATATTGTTATTAATATTAATTGGAATAAAAAAAGGTATGCATTGCTGAAAAATGTAGCTTAGCAATTTTCTAATCAATAAATAGTTAATCTTTTTTTGTTTTTCGTAGGAAATCTTCTTCTTCGGCAAACCAACGCGTGAAGCCACCAGCAACATTTATCAGCAATAATTTTTTTCATCAATTTGTTGAACTGCATCCAATGCTACTCCAGTTGCTGTATCAAAAGAAAATTGTGAAAATATTTTTGTTTGTGAAAATAAAATAAAAAAAAAATAAATCATGTTCTTTTTTTGGTTGCAAATGGCTTCAAATACCATACGTCATTCCTTTTTTCGATTCTTTTTGTGGTTCTTTTTGTGCTCCGACTTGGCTACGAGCTCGGCTCCGTTTATTCGGAATGGAGAATTTCACCACACCAATTTATTTTAATTTTTCTTAATTTACATAGGTATACATTATACATATATATATTTATTTCGTATTTTCAATTTTTTTTTGTTCAATTGTTTTTTTTTGTTGGAAGTGTCGTAGGGCATTAAAACCGTGAATTGCCTTTTCCTCCTTCGTTGGCGAAATTGGTACTTGTTTGAGCATATAAAAACCGCTATAGACTACTATACAGAGCTTTATATAGGTAGGGAAATTATCGTGAACGCGGGCGGAAAAGTAAGGTCATATTTTTGATTAAAAAGGGGCTAGAGGATTGCCATAAGGATTAATGCCATATGCCAAATTTGTAAATTTCTTAAATTATAATCATTTTTTTTTTGTTTTCACATTTTTTAGTTCTGCCAATAATTTTGATTTGTTTCTGCTCATTGAATTGTTTTGTTTTAAGTTTCAAATTCAAGTTATTATTTTTTTTCAAATCCAATGCGACCACAAATTGATTCTGATGATTTTCTTATTTACTAAATATCGAAATTGTGCTTTAAAGCTATGAAATAAATTATTGTAAATCACGCCAACGCACATAGGGGTATTTACCAATTTTAAGCGGACAAAATTATTTTTCCGGTTTATCTTCATCAACAAGGTAAAAGCTTGTATTTAGTACTGGAATAAAGTGTTTTAAGTGTTAATTTTAATGAAAATATTTTTTTTCCTAAACCACTATTTGATCAAACAAAAAAGTGTAAGGAATGGATCCCAATGGTTTGTTAGAACTCTTATAAATGGAGTTCTTAAAATTTAGGAAAAATCATAAGGATTCAGGTTCTGTAATTCAAAAAGTTGAATCTTTAAAAAAACTTAAAATATGGATGCTGAATGCAGGGTAACCATTTTTTAAAACCTAAAACCTTTAAGAAGGGCAAATGTGTCGAAGTTGAACTTAGTTGCACTTATTTTTTACAGATTCAATTAGATAAGAGTTTAACCTTTGGAAAACATTAAATTTTATCACACAATAATGTGAAATTGTATAACTTATCTCCTTACCAACACAGAAATTTACTTTTTTTACGATTAATTTATATTAAGATTCAACATATCACTTTTTTATTTATAAAGTAATACAACATTTAGATACAACATCTAGTAGACAGTTTCGTATCTCCTTATCAATATTCCATAAAACTTTTTTTCTAAATCCACTTAAAAAAAAAGTACTTACTTAAGCACAGTCGCTTAATTACAAAAAAAAATTAATTTTATCTTTGGGCTGAAAACCTTGAACTCTAGACCGCTGCTGTTAGTCACCTTAAGTGATAATCAATTTTAAAACTATAAGAAAATGCTAAGCAAGTTATCTACTTTTATCAGGAAGTTGATTTTTTACATTTGGATCAGTTTAAAATTTCGAGTTTTGTCCGCCTAAATTGACTACCCCTATGTGCAACGTGATTTTTTTTTTCAAACTTAAAAAAGTTTGATATGGCTTGGTAAAGATTTTTCAGGGGTTGGAATTACCTTATTATATGTACATTAGGGTGGACCAAAAAAATTATATTTCATTATTTTGATTTGCTCTACCGAAAACTTGTTTTCTCGACACAAAATAATGCTACCCTAATTTTTTCAGAATTTTTCGATGATGTTTAGGGGTTGCGCGCACCCCTTTTATAAAAAAAATAAGCTCTTTTAGTTTTTAATTTTTTTAAAGCTTAAATAATTTTTTAATCGAAAAGCTGTTTGAGGGAAAAGTATTGAGTATCAATAGATCTACTTACATCAATTTTTCTTTTTTCAAAAAAAAATATTTTTGACTGATTCCCAGGCGTTAGAAGTCGAAATTACTGGTAAATGCTGGGAAAAAAGCCTAAAAACTATGTTTTACTGTTGTTTATAACGGTTAAAATTATTTTTATCGTATTCCTCATCAAATTTACTTTAAAAACCGTGCTTTTATATTGCTAAATTCTTCTTAGATTGATAAAAGAAAAATAATTTTTAAAAAAGATCGTACCAAAACAAGTGAAGGAAAAATGGGGGAGGGTACTATATCTTGCGCGACGAGATTTGATAACAGTATTTTGTAGAGGAGTTAAATACGATCCTTTTTCATTATGGGAGGGGTGGTCTATCTGGCTCCGTTTAGGCGGGAATGGCAATTTCCTAAAAAATGACTTAAAATGATAAAAAATATATTAAAATACAATGGCAACACTTACAGTTATGAATGATAGCTTTTTCAAAAGCTGGAACTGTACACTTTATTCTAATTTTGAAGTAAAGTTATTTCAATCAATTGTTTTTGAAATAATCGATTAAAAAGTAAAAAATTGGGAAAAAAAAGTTTAAAAAACACATTAAATACTGTTTTTTGTCAATTGTGGATTACAATACAAAAAATGGCTGATAAAATAAAGTGTCACAATTGATTCCTTATCAAATACTGAAGTCCATAAGTTTTAATACTTGCTAGTTTTTGATAAAGTTGAAAAATAAAAAAAACTTCTTTTTTATCAGACCTACTCGAGATCGTCCTTCTGGTTCCACGAAATTTTATTTTGATATAACTATCCATATTTTTTAATGATGTTGTTGTTGATGCAGCGCCTTATAATATTGAATATCGGATATGTTTTTTGATGGTGGCAAAAATATTAAAAACAGCCATAAAAATTATAATCTGATAAAAAGAATTTGTTTTATTTTTCAATTTTCTCAAAAACTAGAAAGCATTAAAACATATGGACTTCAGTATTTGATAAGGAATCAATTGTGACACTTTATTTTATCAGCCATTTTTTGTATTGTAATCCACAATTGACAAAAAACAGTATTTAATGTGTTTTTTAAACTTTTTTTTCCCAATTTTTTACTTTTTAATCGATTATTTCAAAAACAATTGATTGAAATAACTTTACTTCAAAATTAGAATAAAGTGTACAGTTCCAGCTTTTGAAAAAGCTATCATTCATAACTGTAAGTGTTGCCATTGTATTTTAATATATTTTTTATCATTTTAAGTCATTTTTTAGGAAATTGCCATTCCCGCCTAAACGGAGCCAGATAGACCACCCCTCCCATAATGAAAAAGGATCGTATTTAACTCCTCTACAAAATACTGTTATCAAATCTCGTCGCGCAAGATATAGTACCCTCCCCCATTTTTCCTTCACTTGTTTTGGTACGATCTTTTTTAAAAATTATTTTTCTTTTATCAATCTAAGAAGAATTTAGCAATATAAAAGCACGGTTTTTAAAGTAAATTTGATGAGGAATACGATAAAAATAATTTTAACCGTTATAAACAACAGTAAAACATAGTTTTTAGGCTTTTTTCCCAGCATTTACCAGTAATTTCGACTTCTAACGCCTGGGAATCAGTCAAAAATATTTTTTTTTGAAAAAAGAAAAATTGATGTAAGTAGATCTATTGATACTCAATACTTTTCCCTCAAACAGCTTTTCGATTAAAAAATTATTTAAGCTTTAAAAAAATTAAAAACTAAAAGAGCTTATTTTTTTTATAAAAGGGGTGCGCGCAACCCCTAAACATCATCGAAAAATTCTGAAAAAATTAGGGTAGCATTATTTTGTGTCGAGAAAACAAGTTTTCGGTAGAGCAAATCAAAATAATGAAAAAATGATTTTTTTGGTCCACTCTAATGTACATATGTATATTGAATTATTTTTTCTCAACACTCTTGACTATTAAAACATTTTTGTTTTAAAATTTTGACAATTAAACATGAAATATTAAATTTATTTTTTTTGTTCATTTTAAATTTTTTTTATTTTGCATAGATATAATAAATGCTTGTACTAAGCACTCCCAATCTTTGACCTTCCTTTGATATTCGTATCACCATTCTCTTTACTTATTTAGTTCTTTTTAATTTGTTTTTACCTTCAAAAAACACTAAAAAGTGCCGATACGATAATCATCCGCAAATGACTTCGTACTCGGTGAAAATGGACCCCAGGGCGTGCGGTATCTGGAGGGGAAAGAGGCGTGGGAATTAAAAAAAAAAAAAAGAAAGGGGCGGATAAATTATATTCAAATAGGATGAAGTGAAGGCGAGAAGGAAATGCCTATTGAGGGGAGTCCCAATGGTCATTATATAGGCTCCAGGCTGGAAGCGGGCAATGCTGCAAAACATCTGCAGCACAACGGACTGGTCATGGTTGGAATGGTAAGCAAAGTAAGGTAAGTGTTTTTTCTTTTGAAAGAATAAGCAGAAACACAATCACACTTTGCCGTCGATTTTGACAACTGCTAAAAGTTCAACCATACGAAATTGGTGTAACCTCACAATGACGCTTTTTCTACGTATACGCTTTTTGACAAACGTAAGGAAACGTAAGAAAGCGAGTAAAAGTTCAGCTAGGCTCAACTTTTGCTCGCTTTCTGACATTTATCAGACATAGTTACAGTCATCCACATACATAATTATTGGGCCAAATGTGAATACAAAAAAAAAAAATTAATTATTACAATACTAAGTGTGCTTTTTTGTTTCTATATATAAAAAACGACATCGAGATATTTTAAATCAAAACAATTTACGTATTAAAGATAACAATAATTTAATGATGTGGTAGATTGAGTTTAATTGCTAGTTCTCTTTAAAAAAGAATTTATTTTGATTGGTTTTGCTTTTATAACTTTTCCAACACATTATAATATCCATCTTCATTTTTCCTAATTTAAATCAAGATAAAGACTTGGCCCAATAATTTTGTGAGTGGCTGTGTTTTTTTTATTTGACAGCATATTTTATGTTTCAATCAGCTGTTCAAAGTCAAAGTGACAGAAGCGCGCTTTGAGGATTTCTCAACGTAACGCGACGACGCGTCTGGCAAAGCGTGATTGTGTTTCGGCTTTAAATGGTACGGTTTATGTTTTTTTGTTGTGGTTTTTTTTTTATCCGAGGATCCCCCCATAACCGGCGAGCTAAGCCGTGTGTCGCCAGCATGCCAGTCTTGAGTTTCGAATCTCCTATTTCTTTGTTTTCCCTATCTGCCATACACTCCTACCTAATGTAAAATTTTGTCTTAGTCGCACCGGCCATTCTACCTATCCTATACCCAGCTCACTTCCTATCCCTAATCCTTCAATCCTTTGAAACTTAATCCGCAACAAATGGAGAATAGGAAGCTGAACTCGCTGCCCTCAGAGATGAAAATTTTCGACTTCTGCAACAATGTGGACAGAATCAACAACAAAACGCAAGACCTCCACCACAAGCACAACCAACAATCAACCGTGTGGCAGTGAAACTTCCACCGTTTTGGGCTGAACGGCCTAACTTATGGTTTTCTGAAGCTAAGTCCCAATTCATTATCTCGGACATAACTAACGAAGATACTAAAAATCATTATGTTGTTCCGCAACATATTCGCGTGGTGAAATTCTCCACTCCAAGAAAACGGAGCCGAAGTCGTACCCGAGTCGCAGCAGCGAAAACCTACCACAAAAAGGAACAAAAAAGGAATGACGTTTCGCATTTGAAGCCATTTGCAACAAAAAAAGAACACGATTTATTTTTTTTACACTAAAAGTTTTTTGTTTTATTTTCACAATCATTAAATTATTTTCATCATTTTCTGTTGCTGTTGACACTGGCCAGCGCACACTAAGGCCTACTATATGGGAGAGATGCCCAAAAGTCAATTTCATAAATTATAACTTTTACGTTTGTTTTTTTTTTTATTTCATAAGTATATGTTGTTCCCTATCTATTTCTTAGCTTTATATTATAAACTGAGCATAACAGGTCGAAAAGTGAAGCATCAAAGTGCTGATGATGGCCGAATATCTTAAAATGAGGGTTACATATATATTGTATTAACAATCCTATTAATTTGATCCCTTGCTGCACAATTATTTTACATACTTTTACTTTTGCACCTCACTCCTTCAAAACTATAATTTGTATGAAAACTCAATGATAAAATAAAAGCAGGCTCTTTTAGTTTGTCATTAAAATTAAATATTCCATGGAAAATATAATAAGTTCGTTTTTTATTTTTTATCTTCATAGTATGTATAACATTTGTATGCAATTCAAAAAAATGCATAAATTTCCCATGTGGTGCAATGGTACCATTTCAAAAGTGTTCTTTCCGAATCGAACTTACTCGAACTGGAAAGGAAATGTTCATAGTGTTCGAGGGTGGTTTTTCTTGTAGCGTAAATAAAAAGAGAATCAGTTTGGTATTTTGTGAATTCACGCTCGTTGTTGTATTTTCATTCATAAAATCCTGGGCATTCCCAGTTAATTACTTTTTTATTTACTCAGTCATTGATAAACCTTTTTTAAAACCACAATTGTAAAATTAAAATAACCTGCTTTAATTGCAGTTGTACCGCAAACAACCAACCCTCAAAACCTAAATAAAAGTAAAATATGCAACAGGTACCTATAGGACGTAGAAATTAGAAGTGGTTGTTTTCATTGTTCAAACTGTTCATGATTTTTCGATCACTTCGATCACTTTCGATCATTTCGAGTAAAGCCTAGTGTTTATGAACAGTCGATCTGTTTACGAGTAATTTTGTCCGTGGGTATTGAGCATCGAGTAAACTCAAGAGTTCAAACAATTTGTATGGTTTTGTTTGTGAGTATTTTTGTTTATGAGTAAAATGATTTACGAGTATAGAGAGAAAACGATCGAGTACGAACGATCATTTTAAAAAATTGAAATTGTTCGAACAGGTTCGAACATACTCATTTGGATCTCTGGTATCTACCCTTCCAGATGGAATACAAAGTGGCCCAATATCTCAAAATAACTCTTATATTGAGTAGGATCAATGTGGGTAAATGTAAACAGGGGTAAATGAAAACATGGCTCATAACAAGCTTCAGTTAAATCCCTTTGATGCATACATAAGTACAAATCGCGGACGCATGTATGTTTTAACTTATACGTCAAGCTCATCGCTGTCAAGAGAGAATTCATTCGACGAGCGTATTTTTCGTGAAAGATAATTTTTTAAAGTGCCAAACAAGTCGTTAGTCTTTCATAAAAATTAACTATTTTTGCAGATTCAATTAAGTCACTATAATTTGCAAATACTTTTTTGTTTTTAATTTTGATGTAGATTCTATGTGAAACAAAGAAATTTTAAAATACAGGACATTTATGTCGATTTGCATGTGTTTACATTTACCCCAGAATATTTTTCATAATGGATAAATGTAAACAACGTATTTTGGGGGTAAATATAAACATATATTTTTGCTGAAATTATTGGTTTTAATAAAAAAAACGTATTTTTAGTGAATTACCATTGCCAAAGTGCCGCGGAGTCCAATTAAAGTAGCCAACAAGCCAAGTAGCCGATGTTGCAAAATCGGTCTTTGACGTAAAAAAAAAAAAATATGACGTTCAGAGCTGCTCACAATGCATTTTGGGTGCCTATATAAAGATTCAAAGGAAGAAAACAAAAACTTTTATTGGAATTTGAAAAAGTTTTTGTAAAGTACCTTCTTGAACGTTTTTCAAGTTTTTATCCATATGATAAAGAGGAATTTCTAAATTTTAAACCACCGTTTACATTTACCCCGAATTTGTAAAAAAACACAAACATGGTGGGGTATTTGTAAACATGCCATATTTGACAGTAATTTAAACAATTTGGGAAATATTTGTTTATATTTATAAAGAAGAATTGCCATCATTTCATATTTGCATTTGAAGATACCATTCAAGTTGTTCCATGAAAACATATAAAAATCTCAAGTCGAAAGAAAAAAAAGACATGAAATTGTTTACATTTACCCACATTGACCCTACTACCAATGATGTAAGTTTCATGCTTTTATCACAAAGTGGCTAAGCCGCCTCACTAAAACATAAATTGAAACTTCAATTTCATTTTCCTCAAAATTACCTTTTCTGACATAACACCTTTGTAACCAGCGCCAAAGAATTCTAACGTGTATTCCATGCTATACTCTCACAAGTCAAGTTGCCGAACTATATTCGAATAGAATTTTGGTGTTTAGAGTGTTCAATTTTATACACGAAAATGATTTAATCTGGCCTTTTTGATAAAAAGTTATAAAATTCCAAACTCAAAAACAGTATCTTTCCCATGTAAATCATATATGGGAAATAGAAATTTGCGATGCGGCAGAACCTACTTAAGGGCTGTAACTTTTACAGGATTTTTTTCACCATTTCCAATAACATTTTCGAAATAAGTGGGGAAAGATGCGAACAGTGAGAAAGTGCAAACAGTGAGACTATCCATTTTTCTCTTTTGTGAAAGCAGGCGTGATTTAATTTTGTTCTCTTTTCCCCTTCTGTGTGTTTTGATTTTGTTCCGATTGAATTTAGTTTGTCCATTTTTCTATACCAGAAAATATCACAAAAAAACAAAAGTATTTTTTGGAGTGTTATGAAAAGAGTGTATAACATAACAAAATCAGGTTAATGGACAGAACTTTTTTAACATATGAATTAAATTTATATGTTCTTTCATAAAAAAAATAACAAGAACTAAGAACTCCTTGTCCTTGTCGTTTTTTGCAATTTTATATTTTTCCAAGAAATGACAAAAAGCAAACAGTGAGACATAGAATTTAAAAAAATTTATGAATTGAAAATGATTTCAACATGATTTTGTGGTGTTTTTTCTTTTGTTTTTTTCCTGTTTTTTTTTTTAACTTTTTGAAGAAATTATTGAAAAAATTATTGAATTATACACTAGGAACTTAATTATTTCACGTTTTCGTTAATTTTTGTATGTCTTATACGTCCTTCTTACTGTCCGCACCTCAGCAAACAGTGAGACGTTTTGACTTTTTAGTTAAGTGCGATGCTCTGATTCATTCTTTAATTATACCTTTTTCTGCAACATTAAGATAAAATATGTCTTAAAATGACTTTGGTTAAGATAGCTTGGAAATATTCTAAAATATATGTATTTAAAAGAAACGTGTCACGCACCTTTCCCCTACATATGAACCAAAAAAAATTATTTTTTTTGAATCAGTCCAACGTATATTGTAAATTTGAAGCCAATGCAATTTTTGCAGGGAGCAAAATAATATTTAATAAAAAATTAATATATAAAAAAACATAATTTAAAAAAATACATAAAATCAGAAAAATAAAAAAAAATATAAAATCAGAAAAATTAAAAAAAAAAAACAAAAATTGGATCGTCGGCATCGTCTATTACTTCCTCAACGTGATCCTGGATTTTACAAAGAAAAGACAGTTTTTTTTAGAAAAAGTAAGTGAACACCTTAGTGAAAGCACCACGGCACTTGAACTGTCTGAATTATTTGCAACCAAAAGTCTAATTTGACTGGGCAGTAAGAAATGATAGACCTGTTTACTTTGACATGGTCTAAAACTGATTTCAAAAATTTCTGTTCTATCTTTATATATAAGGCTCATATCAGAGGCCGAAAGGCTCCTTAAAATAATTGTTTTGACGTAGATTTTAATTTAAGGATTTATACAGGGTGATTCAGGAGCAATGTTCCAACATATCAAACAGCGGCATTTGAAAAATAATCTAAGGTTATGGCACATTCGATGCTGAATCTCTTTGAACTAAAACCAAGCCAATGCGACTTCCCTGAAAATAGTTTTGCATAAAAAAAATCTTTTTTTTTTGATAGCAACTTTTGGGGATGGTTTTATGGGAAAAAATTTACTCCAAGTTTCTTAAATAAAATTGTAAAAATAAATTCAGTTCAAGTAAAGCTAAACTCAACACTCAGGGAAAAAAATAGTTATTTTTTAACTATTTGCATAGTCACTTTATAGAATTCAATGAAATCGAATTTTGAAATTCGATTAATTGAAACGTCTTTTTCAAGGCTTCAATTTTTGAATTTTGAAATATTGCAAAAATATAAGATATAAAAAAGAGATAACAGAAAATTAACCAAAACAAATTTTAAGAAACATCTTAAAATTTATAATTTTATAATATTAGTCCTGAAGAAGGGTGTAATCACGCCCGAAACGTCGACAAAATATTAAAATACGAAGACAGACTTACAGTCCACTTAGGATCATAATTTCTAACTATAAACATAGTAGTTAAAATTGACTATTTTAATAGTTACGTAATTACTACTACGGCATATTTTTAATTTTAACTATTTTAATAGTTATTCTTAACTATTTTCTTTTTGCATGTGACTATTTCATGTGCATGTGATTATTTGCATGTGATTATTTCAAAATTCGAATAATTGAAACGTCTTTTTCAAGGCTTCAATTTTTGAATTTTGAAATTATGCAAAAATATAAGAAATAAAAAAGAGATAACAGAAAATTAACCAAAACAAATTTTAAGAAATATCTTAAAATTTATAATTTTATAATATTAGTCCTGAAGAAGGGTGTAATCACGCCCGAAACGTCGACAAAATATTAAAATACGAAGACAGACCTACAGCCCACTTAGGATCATAATTTTGATTCAAAAAAGGTCACGAAAATAGGATAAATTATAGTTAGAAATAACATTCCAAAGCAAAATAGTTAAAAGTAACTATTTTGTATAGTTAAAGAAAACAAGATATCGAATTGTTACCTACAGATGACAAGATGTCGAAGCGTGTCAGTGCGATTACAAGTTGTGCGTTTAATTCTTTTTAAACAAAAATCTCTATTTTCAAGGAAAACCAGTGTCAAATCATTAATTTTTTTTTCATAGTGTTGATCCAAATAAAAGTAAGAAATTAAATAATTAAATATTTATTAACTGTTCAAATTTATTAACTTATATTTCAGTGAAACGAAAATTGTGGAACAGGGAGTGAATGCAAGCTGCCAATTTCCGTGAGCCCTTATGTTGGTCTATCACCATTACTTTTAGGACATAAAAAAAAAATATTTAATATCTATTTTTTCATTTAAAGCGTTTTTTTTATATTTGGAAAATACTTCGATTTACTATTAAAATAGTCACAAATAACTATTTTAAACTATTTAAAATGGTTATCCCGATTTTAACTATGAAAAAAATTAAAAAATAGTTAAAAATAATAACTGTGTGTATTAGGGTGGTCCTTATTTGTATGGGAGAAAAAAATTATTTTTTTTTACTGAGCACCCGATTGTTCCGTGTACAAAAAAATTTCAAGAACATCGGACAATATTAACACGTGTCGCTTTGAGTTTGAAGTTTTAAGAGTTCTCTTCTATTATAAGGCTTAGTAAATAATAATGCAAGCAATGTCTAATTTTTTATTCTTGAATTGATATTTTCGTAAATAGTGTTAGAAAAACAAATATTATTTAAAATAAATGAATTTTTGGATTATAATTTAATAAATAAATTACATTAAATTAGCCTTCGTAACGAGTTTCGAAACTTTCAAGACACATCCTGGGTCCGAAATGTCCGAAAATGTTGAATAAAAATAACACCGTGGAAGTTTTTTTCAAAAAATATTTAAGGCGTCTGCACCATTGACTGTTTCCCCTTATTTCAGACCTGAGAAATCGATAGGAATCATCAGTTTTTCGATTTATCGGAACGACTTCGAACTAATTTCATTTCCGAAGTTCTTTCATTAATTTTAAGCATAAAATAAAGCAAAAATAAAGCTTATATTGCTATTAATTCTGCTCAAACGTTATTTAGTACCAGAATAATGACAATATAAAAATTATTTGAAGAAAAAATTTATATGGGAGCAAAGCACAAGATTTTTGAAAAAAAAAAACAATAATAAAAAAAATTTAATTTGTCTTTTTTCAATTATTTGTGTAGTAAAATATAAATTTTAAGTAATTGTTGGCCACATTTATTGTAAGAAAATTGCCTCTTATCAATTATTTTCCGCTATGTTTTAAATCTTTTAAACAAAGCAATATAAGGTCAAATTTAGATGCGTTGAATACCACTTGAAGAACAATTTCGAAAACGTGATGTCTTAAAGCTAGGTAGAGTATGTCTCGGCCAAATTTTTTTTTCTAAAGAACACAAGCTCCGTCTAAACTCCAAGTGTTAGATGCAGTTGTGTCGAAAACAAAAGCTTTTACTTTGTCAATCAAAGACTAATCTTCCAATATATCGTACACTGCAGACAATACTTCAATCCCAGTTCCAGCTGAAAGTTCTGAAATTCCAAATAGCTTTTCAATCATTAGAGCAGTCGCTATAATTGGAAGTCTGTCTACTTTAGCTTAGCCAGTTGTATCGGGAAGAAGTTTCGAGTCCCAGTGTAGAAAGGCAAAACATAAATTTAATTCAAAAAATTTAGTTCTACTTACTAAAGCTGATTGCTCACGACTATATTGACGGTAGAATCTATAATCGTATAGAGAAGCGGTTAATTACTAATCTTGAAGGATCTAACGAAGTGGTTTCAATACAGGCTGTCAAGAGGTGAACGGCATCTCTGTCACTTACTTTACATTTATTACAGTTCATATAATTCATAGAAAATTTCATACTGTGAAAGTACTCTCGCAACAGTGGCGTAGATAGCTTTTTGCTAAGGGGGGGGATAGATCTAGTTCGCAAATTTTTTTTTAAGTATTAATAATGCTTCTTTGTATTGTTTTTATTCTCTTTAAATTGGAGAAAGTTCTTTCGGTAGTTGACGTAGAAACCAGCAGTGTAGCTAATATCTTTAATAAAATATAAATACCAGGACAACTTTTTTCGGCGCAGCTTTCGAGGGCTTTCAATGAGTTCATAGAGGAAGTATTTTTCCTTCTGATCAAATATCTTTTCTGAGTTTTTAATTCTTCACACAGAGAAAAATATGACCAGGACCACCTAAATACCAACAGATTTCCTTATTGAACTGTTTTATGAAGAAACCTTATTAATATCAACAATTAATAAGGTTTTTCCATAGAGATAAATTATTATTTTCATGTACAAAATCTTTCAAAATTTTTTGTAAAAATTTCATATTTTTTCCAACTTGGCACTAGAACAAAAATTGTGACCAATATTTCTATAGTAAGTTGGAATAGGTGATCCCGTACATGATGGTATTTTTTTATTAAAAAAACAAAACCGACTTCCATGGATCTAAACTGGGTTTTATGGTTTTTCTAATAGTACTGAACAGGCACCAGCTTTTCAATACCTACAAAAAGAATTATCAAAATTGGTTCACTCGGTCCAAAGTTATGAGGTGACAAACACAACAAAAAAAGTACAGACGAATTGAATAACTCCTCCATTTTGGAAGTCGGTAAAACAATTAGGAAATCCCGATTGTTTAAATAATATTTCCTTCTTGGATGAAAACTATAAGGAAGTCTTATTGTTTTTGTTCTATTTTATGTGGTCTAGTTTTTGGTAAAACTCAACAGTTTCATTAAATTTTTTAGCTGCTTTGTCTATTTCAGACGAAGAATCCTTAGAAAGAACCGGAAACCCTTCTAGTGTGTTTTCATGGTTTGTACATTTTTCTCCAAGGCCCATTACATAGAAATCGAGAAAAAGATTGAAAACAGTAACACGAAAATATTCTTTACTGTTCTTTGAACCGAAGGGTTCGAACGATTCTTTTGTCGCTTCACTATTCTCTTATGTTTAACGCCTATGTCAAGGATTTCAGTTAATTTTTCCCATATACAAAAATCTTTCGAAAATGAGTCGTCTTCTGCCCGTTTAATTTTTAGTTGATCCCTTAAATCTTTAGCGAGCTCCATTGCTTGAACCAAGTCTAAATTCACTCTTTGAAACACCGACCTAATGGCAACGAAAGTTGGTAAACCATATTAATAACCTTTAAGCTAATCAAGAACTCGAAATCCATAGCGTTTTTTTTTCAAAGTGCACTTCTTCAACTTATTTATTCATGACTGTTTATACTGCACAATTATCGATCCCAATGGGGGGGGATTTATCCCCCTGATCCCCCCCCTATCTACGCCACTGTCTCGCAAGAGCGTTAACTTTAAGGTCAGAACGACACGTGTTAACACGGACGTAAAAAAAAAAGGATAATGTTTTAAGATGTAAAGGAACAAAATAATAGGGTGCTCAAAAAAATTGCTCAACTTTTAAAAATAACGACCACCCTATTGTGTATGGTCTGCCAAACGATACTGGTTTTCCTGATTTGCTTATTTCAATCTAATTTTTTCTCTCCTAAAAGTTAAGCTCCAGCTGACATTTCTCAAAGAATAAACATCATGTGTAAGATAAGCTCAAGGTCATGATTTGTTCTAGTTTTGTGATGTGCACACACAGAGAAAAAAATAGTCATTTTAACTATTTTTTTAATCGGGATAACTATTTTAAATATGTAGTTAAAAATAGTTATTTGGAGGGATGAGATATGGGGCTATATACAATGCATTTTTTTTTTACAGGGGGAGGAGGGGGGGGGGGGGTGATATACATCCCTCCGCTTCGCTTACGGGAGGGGAAATTAATGCCAAATTTTTTTTTTCGAAAAGTTTTGATGCATAAACTTGAAAATGTGCTCTTTGAATTACACTGGTCAACAAGGTTTTTGCCACAAAAACCAAAATATACTTTTCTAGTAGTTTTTATCGTGCTGAATCCGAATCTGAAGTCAGAAAAATTTAATTGGCCTTCGTTTTTGAAATATTACCGTTAGAAAATGTCAAAAAACGTAATTTTGGCTGTTTTCGAGGTTATGTTTTTATGTGGAGTAATTCATTATGAATAAATTTGTAACGGTGCCTATAAGAGCTAATTTTATTCTTTCAAAAAATGTTTAAATCTTTCCGATATCTCTTTTATTGCCCGAGATATTTAAAATTTAAGTGGCGGTCTTTGAATCAGAAACAACACTGGCCAACCAAATTAAACTTTTTTTGCCACAAGAATCAAAATATACTTTTCTGGGTTGCTGAACTCGAATCCACAGTCAGAAAAATTTTATTAGCCTTCGTTCTTGAAATATTACCGTTATAAAATGCAAAAACAGTTTTTTTTTTATAACGGTTATATTTCAAGAACGGAGGCTAATAGAATTTTTCCAACAGGGGATTTGAGTTCAGCAACTCGAAAACCTTCAGAAAAGTATATATTGGTTCTTGTGGCAAAAATTCTGTGACCAGTGACTTAAACTTTACATTAAGTTTAGTTTCTCTTTGGCTTATTAAATGAAACTTAAGATATCTCGAGCAATAAAAGAGATATCGGGAAAATTTAAACAGTTTTTGAAAGAAGAATATCTGTTCTTATAATAACCGCTACAAATTTGTTTATAATGAACTACCCCACATAAAAACAGAATCTCGAAAACAGCCAAAATGACGTTTTTTTAGCATTTCATAACGGTAATATTTCAAAAACAGAGGCCATTAAAGTTTTTTGACTTCAGATTCGGATTCAGAAAAGTATTTTTTGGTGTTTGTGGCAAAAAAAAAGTTAATTTTGTTGACCAGTGTTATCAAACATTAAAATGTGTGCGTTTTGCATTTCGAATTGAAAAGTTTCGAATATAGTTCTAAAAATAACCAAACAAAAACGGTATGAGATTCGTTTAAGTTTAGCGTTAAGCCTTAAAGCCTAGAACGCTGCTGATGTCAAACGAAATTTTTCGTCGGTCTCCACGAGGACAACGAAATGCTTGCGAAATCTGGACGGAAAAATACTCAAAAATTGCAAAACATAAATAAAAATAAGCAAACACGCATCGCAAAAAGACATGCAATAACAAAATGACAAATGTTTGTGTGGAAGTGGAGACTTTTCAATTTTGTTGTGCCGAACAGCGTACTGCAGAACGAAAAGTTGAACGAAATTTTTGGTTTACCATTTCGTTGTTTCATTTTTGTATGGGATTTTTCGTTTCGCATCAGCATCGTACTAGGCTTTAGTTTTGACCAATTAAGGCTATCCTCTCCTAAAAATAAATTTTACTGTACGAGTACTTCGTTTGAATAATTTGCCTTAAAACAACTGTTCATTGTTTACCGCTAGCCCAGAAAGTTAAAATAAAAATCTTTTTTACTTAAAACCAGTGGTAATTTTTAAATTAAAAGTCTTCCTAACCTCAGGCAAACGAATCGCAAAGTTTTGTAAAAAAATTGCATTTGAAAATATAATTTTTTTAAATCTTGTTTTAAAATTGTATGGGAATTTTAAATACCTTTATCAAAATAGTAAGGACAAAAAAATATGTTTGGCGATATTTTGGAATTCGTCAGTTTTCAGGTATTTATCAGCGGTTTACAATATATGCATTCAGTATTATTTATTAGATTAAGCCCCGCTTTTTCAATCGTCAGTTAGACTATCAGAAGAATAAATGCCAATATAAATAAAATGCACGACTGGGTCGCACGAACTTGCTCTTAGAGTTAAAGTTGCTTAAATTTTTAAGACTTTTTATATAGAAATTTGGAAAAAAAATAAAATTCGTTAAAAAAAAAATAAAATAAAATCTGAAATTGAATTGCCTGCCAAAACAAGTATGCAGTTTTGATTGATATATTAACATGCATTTTTAGAAAAAAAATTTTCAAAATCGTTAGAGCCGTTTTTTAAAAAAACTAATTTTTTATAAATATTTTTTTGGAAAAAAAGTTTTAAAATAAAATTGGTATGCCATTTTGTAGAAATCACTAATCAACATCTAAAAACAAAATTTCAAAAAAATTCAATGTCCCGTTTTCGAAAATTTGATTTTTCAAAAAAAAATTTTCAAAATTTTTTTAAAAATCCAAAAATTATTTTTTTGAAAATTTTATTTTTGGTTTATATTTAAATTGTATAAATGCTTCTTCACAAAAAGTTTCGTTGAAATCGAATATGCAGTTTCGGAGATAATCGGATTTGAGACAAACGGTTCTATGGCAGGTACCGTTAATAATGATTTTCAAAAAAAAATTTTTAAATAAAACGATAGACCTTAGCTTAAAACTAACATTTGAATTTTTTAAACAAAATCGTTGGAGCCGTTGTCAAGATATTTCAATTCTACTAAAATCGGTATATGACAAGTACCGTTATTTTTGGTCCAAAAAAATTAATTCCAAAAACCCCTCTGGAGAGTCGCCAAATAACGCTACATACCAAGTTTTACATCAATCGGCCCATCCGTTTAGGCTGTAGCTTCGTTTACAGACAGACAGACTGACAGACTGACAGACAGACAGACGGACTTCCGGGACCCACTTTTTTGGCATTGTCTACCATCGTAATGTCATGGAAAAATGTTATCACAACTTTTTGAAGTTATACTTCTTATGGGAGGGTGGGTATGAAAATTTACTTTTTGACAAGAATGTCAAAGGGATTATGACGCGATCACCCTGGGTAGCAGGGCTGTCGTTTCACCTTTAGAGTACGCAGTACTTTAGTATTTAAAAATGCAGTACGCCACAGTACGGCAAACATAAAACACACAACACGTAGCAAGTTACATGTTTCATGTGGCAAGTTGCATGTGGCAAGTTGCATGTGGCAAGTTGCATGTGGCAAGTTGCATGTGGCAAGTTGTATGTGGCAAGTTGCATGTGGCAAGTTGCATGTGGCAAGTTGTATGTGGCAAGTTGCGTGTGGCAAGTTGCATGTGGCAAATTGCGTGTGGCAAGTTGCATGTGGCAAGTTACATGTGGCAAGTTGCCAGGGTTGCAAAAAGCTAACATTTCAGCTCAGCTCACAGCTCAGCTCAAATTTGAGCTAGGTACCATAGCTTAGCTCATTTCAGCTGAGCTGAAAGTGAGCGCCCCAACTTCCAACGCCTATATCTCGGAATTTTGAAAAAAATGAAAAAAATTTTTTTGATGCCAAAAGGTAGCGGGGACTCTAACCTACATTTGGGTACAACTTCCATCCCTGTAGGTACACGCGTTCTCAAACCAGGAGAACTTAAAGGTAAAAAAAAAGTTAAGCCCGATTCTGAAAAAAAGGCATGATGTGGCGGTTTAACATGGAAGGCGATTTTTTAAAAATCTGATAATGTGCAAAGCGTAGGCCCATGACACAAGCTATCATTTGGCACCACTCCCAAAAATTGCTCTCAAGCGGCTTAGCTTCCAGGAGCGTTCAAAGATTCGGGGATTTTTCGAAAAAAAAAATTTACCCCAACTTTCAAACACGATTTTCTCGGAATTTTGAAAAAAATCGAAAAACCGGATTATACCACTTTCGGGTAGCTGAGAATATAAGCTTTCATATGGCACCACTCCCCGTCTCTAGATCAAAGCCTTGCAACGCCTATATCTCGGAATTTTGAAAAAAATGAAAAAAAATTTTTTGATGCCAAAAGGTAGCGGGGAATCTAACCTACATTTGGGTACAACTTCCATCCCTGTAGGTACACGCGTTCTCAAACCAGGAGAACTTAAAGGTAAAAAAAAAGTTAAGCCCGATTCTGAAAAAAAAAAGGCATGATGTGGCGGTTTAACATGGAAGGCGATTTTTTAAAAATCTGATAATGTGCAAAGCGTAGGCCCATGACACAAGCTATCATTTGGCACCACTCCCAAAAATTGCTCTCAAGCGGCTTAGCTTCCAGGAGCGTTCAAAGATTCGGGGATTTTTCGAAAAAAAAAATTTACCCCAACTTTCAAACACGATTTTCTCGGAATTTTGAAAAAAATCGAAAAACCGGATTATACCACTTTCGGGTAGCTGAGAATATAAGCTTTCATATGGCACCACTCCCCGTCTCTAGATCAAAGCCTTGCAACGCCTATATCTCGGAATTTTGAAAAAAATGAAAAAAAATTTTTTGATGCCAAAAGGTAGCGGGGAATCTAACCTACATTTGGGTACAACTTCCATCCCTGTAGGTACACGCGTTCTCAAACCAGGAGAACTTAAAGGTAAAAAAAAAGTTAAGCCCGATTCTGAAAAAAAAAGGCATGATGTGGCGGTTTAACATGGAAGGCGATTTTTTAAAAATCTGATAATGTGCAAAGCGTAGGCCCATGACACAAGCTATCATTTGGCACCACTCCCAAAAATTGCTCTCAAGCGGCTTAGCTTCCAGGAGCGTTCAAAGATTCGGGGATTTTTCGAAAAAAAAAATTTACCCCAACTTTCAAACACGATTTTCTCGGAATTTTGAAAAAAATCGAAAAACCGGATTATACCACTTTCGGGTAGCTGAGAATATAGCTTTCATATGGCACCACTCCCCGTCTCTAGATCAAAGCCTTGCAACGCCTATATCTCGGAATTTTGAAAAAAATGAAAAAAAATTTTTTGATGCCAAAAGGTAGCGGGGAATCTAACCTACATTTGGGTACAACTTCCATCCCTGTAGGTACACGCGTTCTCAAACCAGGAGAACTTAAAGGTAAAAAAAAAAGTTAAGCCCGATTCTGAAAAAAAAGGCATGATGTGGCGGTTTAACATGGAAGGCGATTTTTTAAAAATCTGATAATGTGCAAAGCGTAGGCCCATGACACAAGCTATCATTTGGCACCACTCCCAAAAATTGCTCTCAAGCGGCTTAGCTTCCAGGAGCGTTCAAAGATTCGGGGATTTTTCGAAAAAAAAAATTTACCCCAACTTTCAAACACGATTTTCTCGGAATTTTGAAAAAAATCGAAAAACCGGATTATACCACTTTCGGGTAGCTGAGAATATAAGCTTTCATATGGCACCACTCCCCGTCTCTAGATCAAAGCCTTGCAACGCCTATATCTCGGAATTTTGAAAAAAATGAAAAAAAATTTTTTGATGCCAAAAGGTAGCGGGGAATCTAACCTACATTTGGGTACAACTTCCATCCCTGTAGGTACACGCGTTCTCAAACCAGGAGAACTTAAAGGTAAAAAAAAAGTTAAGCCCGATTCTGAAAAAAAAAGGCATGATGTGGCGGTTTAACATGGAAGGCGATTTTTTAAAAATCTGATAATGTGCAAAGCGTAGGCCCATGACACAAGCTATCATTTGGCACCACTCCCAAAAATTGCTCTCAAGCGGCTTAGCTTCCAGGAGCGTTCAAAGATTCGGGGATTTTTCGAAAAAAAAAATTTACCCCAACTTTCAAACACGATTTTCTCGGAATTTTGAAAAAAATCGAAAAACCGGATTATACCACTTTCGGGTAGCTGAGAATATAGCTTTCATATGGCACCACTCCCCGTCTCTAGATCAAAGCCTTGCAACGCCTATATCTCGGAATTTTGAAAAAAATGAAAAAAAATTTTTTGATGCCAAAAGGTAGCGGGGAATCTAACCTACATTTGGGTACAACTTCCATCCCTGTAGGTACACGCGTTCTCAAACCAGGAGAACTTAAAGGTAAAAAAAAAAGTTAAGCCCGATTCTGAAAAAAAAGGCATGATGTGGCGGTTTAACATGGAAGGCGATTTTTTAAAAATCTGATAATGTGCAAAGCGTAGGCCCATGACACAAGCTATCATTTGGCACCACTCCCAAAAATTGCTCTCAAGCGGTTTAGCTTCCAGGAGCGTTCAAAGATTCGAGGATTTTTCGAAAAAAAAATTTACCCCAACTTTCAAACGCGATTTTCTCGGAATTTTGAAAAAAGTCGTAAAACCGGATTGTACCTGATTTTTTTATGATTAAAAAAGAAATATTTTACTAAAAAAAATAAAAATATATTTACTATTAACCCTAGAAAGATAATCTACGTCTGTAAGACGTATGGCGTGTAAAGAACTGTTTTATCTAATTCAATTCAAATTTCTGGGTTTTTGTTAAATTGATTTGATTTATTATATCACCTCTTTAAAATAATCTAAGTAATGAGTTAAATAAATATGACAAAAAGTGTTAACATAAGACCAAAAATCTTTTTTAGAATCATACGTCTCTGAGACGTATATTATGATTATCTTTCTAGGGTTAAAAAAACCAAGAGAAAGATCACGAAAAATTATCTGTTTTATTTATAAAAATATCCATGTGTTAAAATAATTCCATTAATAACTAGAACCAAACATCTTGAGCTATGGTGTTTTATAAAAGTTTAAAATATCTTCATATTTCATTATACTTTCCAAATAAAAATCAATGTATCCTCTCACCCATCACAGCTCAGCTCAGCTCACTTTACTTTAGCTCACCCAACAGCTCAGCTCAACCATCAGCTCAGCTGACTTTCAGCTCAGCTCAAATGAGCTGAGCTATGGTACATAGCTCAAAAGTCAGCTAGCTCAAAATTTGAGCTGAGCTGTGAGCTGACCTCAGCTCACTTTTGAGCTTTGTAGCAACTCTGCAAGTTCCATATTGCTACTACTAGTGCTGAAGCACACACAATTCTCATAAAATAACCATATCGCACATTTTATGCTCAATTCATTTAGTTTCGTTAATCGTATACCGTACGTTCTGAACCGCACAACATGTGTAAATTTCACAGAATAAATTGAAAACTACATGGACGCAAGGAGGATGAAAGAATTAATTTATTGTTCACTTGATAAAAATGTAAAAAAACGATGTGTGGATCAATTAATTTAATAATAGAAATTAAAAATATCAAATGAAATTCATTTACATATACTGAATGAGAAGTATAACTTCAGTCGCGTGTACATGTGTACACACACTCTTTTTTTTTTTTGTACGAATGCATAACTTGATATATAGTACCTATATAGCAAGTAAAAAAACTTTTATTCCTAGGAATAAGCTCTAACTGAGGTTCATCTGACTATTGAATGTATTGAACTGGAACATTGCAAAAAACTAAACAGATTTGAGAAATGATATCCTTCTTTATCCTTTTCATGACCCCGTGACCCCCCCCCCTTTGTATACGCCGTTGTATTGTTTTCTGTAACTTTACAAAATAGTTACTTTTACCTAACTATTTGGCTTTGGCATATTTATGACATATTATAATATAATTCTAACTATAAACATAATAGTGACCCGATATCTGTCACGATTTACAAAATGTCCCGGTTTTGTCCGGACATTCTGTTTCTTAATCAGTGGTCGGTATAAAAATTTGTTTTTTGACAAGAATTTCAAAGGGATTATGACGCGATCGCTATCTCCAAGACGATTGGGCAGCAGGGCTGTCGTTTCACCTTTAGAGTTGATAGTACTTTAGTATTTAAAAATGCAGTACGCCCCAAAAAAAAGACACAACACGTGGCAAGTTTCATGTCGCAAGTTGCATGTGGCATGTGGCAAGTACCATGTGGCATGAATCATGGCGCAAGTGCATGTGGCAAGTAGAACGAGGCATGTGGCATTCAGTATGCAAATGTGGTTGTATGTGGCAAGTTGCGTGTGGAAAGTAGCATGTATCAAGTTGCATGTGGCAAGTTGGAAAAGACTAAAACTAAACTTGTATTGATATAAAGGCCATCAATCGTAGATAAAATTTAATTTTTTTTTCTCAAAAATTTAGCCTCGGAAATTGGTATGAAGATTCTTAATTTCCAATTATAAAGATTTTTTATTGCATAACTATATTCAGGGAAGTCAGATAGTCTTGGGTTAAGGTACGGAGATAGCATTAAAAAAAATTTCCTAAGATCAACATAATAATATAATGAGTGAGAAGTATAACTTCAGTCGCGTGTACATGTGTACACTCACTTTTTTTTGTCTGTTTATACTCACATAAGAGAATTCTTACTTTTTTTTATTTTTTTTTTTAGGAATTTTAGTCCTGGCATTTATTACGTAAAGTGTTTTCAATGCATTTTATTATGTGTTGAAATAATTAAGCACCATAAGAGTTCAGAAAATTGAAATCTGTAAATGCCAGAAGCTTAGGTTTTCTAAAATTTCTCCATTTCAGATCAACAAAAAACTTTTAAGAAAAAATATTTTTAATGCAGGCTTAAAGTAAAAAATAAAATAAAACACAATAAAATAAAATAAAATAAAATAAAATGAAATGAAATGAAATGAAATGAAATGAAATGAAATGAAATGAAATGAAATGAAATGAAATGAAATGAAATGAAATGAAATGAAATGAAATGAAATGAAATGAAATGAAATGAAATGAAATGAAATGAAATGAAATGAAATGAAATGAAATGAAATGAAATGAAATGAAATGAAATGAAATGAAATGAAATGAAATGAAATGAAATGAAATGAAATGAAATGAAATGAAATGAAATGAAATGAAATGAAATGAAATGAAATGAAATGAAATGAAATGAAATGAAATGAAATGAAATGAAATGAAATGAAATGAAATGAAATGAAATGAAATGAAATGAAATGAAATGAAATGAAATGAAATGAAATGAAATGAAATGAAATGAAATGAAATGAAATGAAATGAAATGAAATGAAATGAAATGAAATGAAATGAAATGAAATGAAATGAAATGAAATGAAATGAAATGAAATGAAATGAAATGAAATGAAATGAAATGAAATGAAATGAAATGAAATGAAATGAAATGAAATGAAATGAAATGAAATGAAATGAAATGAAATGAAATGAAATGAAATGAAATGAAATGAAATGAAATGAAATGAAATGAAATGAAATGAAATGAAATGAAATGAAATGAAATGAAATGAAATGAAATGAAATGAAATGAAATGAAATGAAATGAAATGAAATGAAATGAAATGAAATGAAATGAAATGAAATGAAATGAAATGAAATGAAATGAAATGAAATGAAATGAAATGAAATGAAATGAAATGAAATGAAATGAAATGAAATGAAATGAAATGAAATGAAATGAAATGAAATGAAATGAAATGAAATGAAATGAAATGAAATGAAATGAAATGAAATGAAATGAAATGAAATGAAATGAAATGAAATGAAATGAAATGAAATGAAATGAAATGAAATGAAATGAAATGAAATGAAATGAAATGAAATGAAATGAAATGAAATGAAATGAAATGAAATGAGATGAAATGAGATGAAATGAAATTAATTGAATCGAATTGAAATAAAATAAAATAAAATAAAATAAAATAAAATAAAATAAAATAAAATAAAATAAAATAAAATAAAATAAAATAAAATAAAATAAAATAAAATAAAATAAAATAAAATAAAATAAAATAAAATAAAATAATAAAAATAAAATAAAATAAAATAAAATAAAATAAAATAAAATAAAATAAAATAAAATAAAATAAAATAAAATAAAATAAAATAAAATAAAATAAAATAAAATAAAATAAAATAAAATAAAATAAAATAAAATAAAATAAAATAAAATAAAATAAAATAAAATAAAATAAAATAAAATAAAATAAAATAAAATAAAATAAAATAAAATAAAATAAAATAAAATAAAATAAAATAAAATAAAATAAAATAAAATAAAATAAAATAAAATAAAATAAAATAAAATAAAATAAAATAAAATAAAATAAAATAAAATAAAATAAAATAAAATAAAATAAAATAAAATAAAATAAAATAAAATAAAATAAAATAAAATAAAATTTAGTTGGATTTAAGTAGTGAATATTATGGATTTGGATTTATTTTGACATTTGACATTTCTTTACATCCAGATGTATTTTTAAACTAGTGAATAATATGGCCGTAAAAGATCTGTCAATAAACAGTTTTAAAGGGAGTACAAATCTACGATAAATGTTATTTTATTTTATAGATGAAGACTTTATTATTTTTTTCAAACGAAGATTTTCAAAAAATGAAATTTTAACCAACTCATATTTACTTTTGCGAGAAGTCCACATTTAAAAGTTTTTATTTTTTAAAATTTTTAATTTCATGTATTTTTTTATTGTCCCGATTTGTCCCGACTTTTGAGACTTGTTGTCCCGACATTAATACAATTTTATCTGGCAGCCCTAATGGGCCGTTGAGTCAAAAATTAAAGTGACTAAATCTTTTTGGAAGTTTTATAACGTTTAAAGGAAGTCAGTTGGAATGCCCTCTAATCTATGAATTATAATGGAATAGTAAGCAGTGACATTCCTAAGATTTGCAACATGTTTGCAACTTTTTTCCAATCAAATTTTTGTGTTGATACGTTAAAAATTTAGAAGTGGTACAAACTGCAGAGTCAAATTATAAATGCACTGGACTACTAGCATCTACATATAATATCGTCGGCACAAAGCCAAAACCGCGAATCTGCATTTTTTGACATTTTCACTTTAATTCGTCATTTAACTTGGTTATTGGTCCCTCTATTCATTGCGCCGACCCCAATTCTCAATCTATTGCCCAACAGTCTAAACTATGAATGTCCGTTGCATGAGGAATTTGCATGAGTTTCCAAAAATTTGAAGCCGTTTTTCTCATAACCACAATTTTGCAGATTCGTGGTATTGGCTTTGTGCCCAAGATACATATATGCTACTGCCGTGTTGCTTTACATATAAATAACACTTATGTATTTCTAATTCTAACTTACCTACCTTGCAATAAGTGATAACGAAACTGGAAACACCTTCATTTTCCTCCCGCCAACCAGATAATCCAAAGCCTCCGACCCTCTTCGCTGTTCTTTACATTTTCCCTTGCTCTTTTTTTCGATAAAACCAAAATAAAAGCCAATAGCCGCACAAACTACCAACATCATTACAAAAACAGAATAATCCATCCAACCGAAATGTTGCAAAGATGAGCTCAAATCACCCACATTTAAAACTTTCTCACTTGTAACTGTTGAAGTGAAGGTGGGTTCTAATATATCCATGTTTTTTGTAGCCTCCAATTGACTTGAACTGAACACAATATTTGATTTTGTTGTAGGAGTATCCGAATTCCATGATAAAGGTGCCTTTGTTATGGAAGGATTATTATACTTATATATTGTTGATGATTTTGTTGTAGAATACAATGAAGTCGACGAAATGGACTGCACAGTTGCAACAAGTGAAATCATCGCAGTCGTTCTATCTACGTGAGATGCTGGCGACATAGGGGAGTCAGTTATTTAGCACTTAATTGACGAGTTAAAAAAATATATTTATGTTCATTGGATTTGCTTCACCAAGAAAGGGCTTGAAGTACCTACCAGGTTTTTGTTTTTTTTTTTTAAGTTTTACAGCTGATAAATAAAATAATACAGTTGAAAATCGTAAATAAATTTTAACCGAACTGTTCAATTTAAAGTTAAACTTTTTTCAAACGATCTTTAATCAATGTCTTTGAAAAAAATGAAGGGAAATCAAGCTTTTTTTTTAAATCAGTCAATTTCGATGTAAAGGAGTTGTTGTTACTTTTTCAAAAAAAAATTTAATTTATACATTTTGTACAAAATGTTTAAATATTCAGTTTATCAAAAACTAATTTTGTTTAAATATGATCGCAAACTTGGTTGGGCTTTTTTTGTTTATCACTAAAATTTCTACTTGTGTAATAAAGTAGCTATCACCAACTACAATACCAAACTAAGTTAGAATTTAAACATTATGATATGACTATGCATCAGATTGCACAGAATAAACTAAGTGCCACAAATAATTCAATAAACTGCCAACGCCTCGCTTCATTCCATTTACCGCCGTAGTTGGACATGTGTTTGAATTTAATCTTGTTTGCTTGGCAGGGCCGTAGCCCTGTAGGGGTGGGGAGAGGTGGGGCGGGGTAGGCTTGGTTCAAAATCTGAAATGTGGTGAACAATTCTGTTAAAAGAAAAAGACTGCCTGAAAACCACATGCTTAATGTAATAACCGTAGATAACCAACATGAATTTTTTTCTCATAAAACCATCCTCGGAAAAAGCTATGACGATTCTTAATTTCAAATTATGTATGGTGGTTTTAGTTTCATGAGATTCAGCATCGAAATTATAGCTAGCCTAAGATAATGTGCCATAACCTAAGAATATTTTTTTAAATGCTGCTGTTTGCTTGCTTTTATGCAAAATGAACATGATGGACTTAGGATCAGAGTTGCCACAGGGATGCAATAGTATCCCGGGGGATTCTTTTTTTCTAATGGGATTTGGGGATACATATTTTTTAATAGGGACACATTATTTCTACTCAAAGAATAAATAATAATAAAATCAAGACAATCTAACTTCATGCAAATAGTTTTGCAACTTCATGAGATGCATAGGGAAATAATTATTTATATTGATTATAATCAGCCCTATCGAGGTATCCATTCGGAGTTGTCATGGCTAAGTTTATACAGGTATTTAAATCACTTTATTTACTACAAAGAATATCCAACTCTTTATTTTCACCTTGTACTGTAATCTGTCACTTTCAAAATTAAACTGTGTCCGGTCCGTATTTGCGCCATCTATTTGAATCAATTTCAAGTTCTAGAATAACTGGGGAATTTCTGGTCTTCAGCTTCTAGAAATCTCCAGTGGGATATTTTGGGATATTCAACATTCAAGGAAAATTTCAACGGACGTGTTCAGAAGGTAGGTAGTTTCATATTTACTAAAGGTACGATCACAGTAGTAGGTATTGTATGTTCAGATGTTTATCTAAAAAGATGTTAATTAAAAGTAGTGTTTTTACACTTAATTCAAATGCTAAAATGTCTCACTTAAAAAATCTATATTATGTTCAATTTAAATTTTCAGTACTGACCTTCAAAAAGAGCTGAGGTAAAAGAGCTGTTACAATGAAATATGAAACTTTCTATGTTAAAGATTGATGCACTGATCTCTATAATACACTGGATAGTGTATTCATTTTTGAGGCAAATTGAAAGAAGTGTTATATACCTATATGTACCCGCCAACTTTATAAAATTATAACAACTAACATTAACAACTTGTCATTTCATTTGACATAGGTAACCAACTTCACATTATTATTTAAGTATTAGAACCACCTTTATTTTCTCAATAGTAACTCGATAAAACTATGTAAAATTCTATATTTAAAGGCACCAGTGAAGGACATCATCTTTTCTAAAAAATTGCATTTGAAAATGCAAGCCAGCGAGTTAAGGCCCAACTATAATAGGCATATGCGCGCAGGTAACATACCCAGCAACGCTAACTTCCTATATGTGAACATAGAGGAAGGAATACCTAGAGAGCCGACTCGTACCCCCCTTACCTAAAACACCCGCAAATTTAATTTCAGATAATCTCTCTTATTTTTCTCTTGTTTTCCTATCTGTGAATACGTGTGAAAAGTACAATTCGTTTAATACCTTCCTTTCACCAGTAGATGTCCTCACAAATTTTGAATTTAAACATGATTTTGGTTTGTACATGAACTTGAATAGCTCAAATAGCTCACTCCAGACACCCACCTTTCAATAAATTTGTACAGAAATAAAAAAAAAAGGTTCGTGTTTTGAATTTATTATATTATTTTTTTTATGAATTTATTTCCTACTGAGCACTTAAATTGTTTTTAATTGTTTTGAGCTCAACTCCACAGTTGAATGTGTTGGTGCCATTTAAAATGCACGGGAAAACTACCACATATAAGCACTGTGGAGTTTTTCCTCTCATTGCAGCTTGTAGGGTGGAAGAGAAAAACCAACCGAAGTCGCGTCTCTAGGTATTCCTTCCTCTATGTATGTGAAGTTCACGTTCTCGTTCCCTTTTACTTTGTTTTGTTTATTCTTTTTTGACCTGGTTTGATTAAATGCAATCCAGTGTTCCAATAACTTAGCCAGAGGCGGCGGAAGGGGTGTGAGGAGCGTGCCCCGCACACGGCCCCGCGCTTAGAGGGGCCGTGAGAAAATGTCTCAGAAATAATAAAATCCGAAAAACCATGTCTCTTCTCTTTATTCAAAACAATCAAATAATTGAAATTGGCTTGTTTCCACTCGATTTCCATAATTGCATTGAGATGAGTCGAAGCATACATTGGCCACTTTTTGCAAAAGTAGGAAAGAAAAAATAAATTAAACAATTTAAGATTATTGTTTGTTTTTTTTTTTTCTCAAGTGAAGCAGATAATTAGTTTGCCAAGCAACTTGGATTATCTAAAATTTTGCTTTTAAAATTCCAAATTAAATTTAAAACTCAATGAAATGAATCCTTTTTTTGTTACAAAATCTCAGTGATAAAAACAGTTTTTTTTTTCTTTTTTCTATTTTTCAATTTTGTATAGGTATTTAAAATTTTATGAAATAATTTTTTGTAAAGGTTAAGAATGGGTAAACTTTATTTCCCTTAAAAAAAATTCTTTGCTCGCTTACGCTCGCAATTTATATAAACTGATTTTGCACACTTTCTACCAATTTAAACACTTTGTTACTTAGGACTTAAGTACATTTCTGTTTTCCGCCGTCAATTTAATGATTAAAAAGAACTATTTTATTCAGTGGAATTTTCGAAATTCCGTATTCGAACACATTTTGCGGATTCATTGATGTTTCAAAATACGGACGGATTTACAATCCACCAAACTTTAAAAACCCGTTTTAAATCAAAAATTTTGCTCAAACAAACATGCGAATAATTTATGTATTTATCAGTTATTTCGTAAAAAAAAATTAAATGATTGATAAGTATCTAACAGAGGAAAGCAAACATCAACAAAAACAATTTCAATTTTTTATATATCTTCCTGCATTTAGCAGGGAGAGCCCCTTGGTTTTTTTCCGGTCTCTTCTTCTTCTTCAACTCAAAAGCAAAATTGAATCACCAATTGAACCATTTATTTTCAAAATATGATAAGTCCACTTTTTTTCAAAATTCGTTTTTTTGACTAAATTTGTACTCCAGGGATAACCACGTCTGTCTTCATGAAGTATCTACTCCATCTATATCCGATTTTACAGCTACGCGAAATATTTTTTCAGTATCAAAAACAGAATAAGTCCCGGACTTATCATCTTTTGAAAATAAACAACAGCTTCTTTTTGTGTAAATGCTATATTCGACTAATGATTGAAAATCTTAAGTTTAAAGCTACTTTAAAGTTAAATAAGTAGTCCGGACCTCCGGACATTGTATTTTAATCTCTAATACAATTGTTTGATAGACTGGGCCTAAAAGCAAAATTGTATATCCATTTTAAAACTAATTTCACATCCGTTTATTTTCAAAGTATGATAAGTCCAAAAGCGTTTTTATTTTTTATCTTTTGAACTATCGCTCCAAAAATTAAAAACGAAACGGTGTTTTGTAGCTGGGCAAGAGTCCTACAGAATATATTTTTTATACATTTTGTTACGCATATCAAAAGAAAATGCAACGTTTTTTTCTTCTCCTGAAGAATTAAAAATCATGGACTTATCATGTTTTGCAAATAAATGATTCAATTAAAAGAAGCAAAAAGTCCTCAATATTCCTAAAATTACATTTTGATGTAAATCTTGTCTCTATACAAAAGAAAGAAAAAAAAAAACGATTTTCTAATAGAAATCATATAATTATGTATATAAGTGATTTTAAAAAACAATAGTTTAATAGTCAATAAAAGAAGTTGTGCAGATATTTGCGTTTTGCCAACATTAAGATGAGATGGATCTATTCCCTTTTTCCAATTGGTAATTCAATTGATATTTTTATATTCTAAAAAAGAAACCGAGAAACTGACGAAAACAAGAATTTCTACATTAAAATAGGTAAATAGCTATATTATATTATACCAATTTTAGAAAAGTACAATTTACTCAAAAATGACTTTAACAATTTTATGAATAAAAAGCAATCAAGTTTTGGTTTTATTAATTTCTATATTTTGATGAAGAAAGTTTGATTTTTATTTTTTATTTGAATAGTCAAATTTTAGAAAATTTTGCATTTAGTTTTTCTGAAATTTAAAATGTAGATAAAAAAATTTTGCAAAATTTCATATCAATTTTACTTAGAATAGTTTTTTTCCGAAAAATGTTTATAGCGATTTCTAACGATTTTGATTTTTTTCTAAAAACGCGCTCTAATAAAAAAAATCAAATTGCTGAAATTCATTCTAGATGTTGTTATTTTGTTTGATTTGAAGAACGAATCAACTTTTTTTTTATATGTACCTACGTTTTAGAACATTTAACAAAAAATCTTATTTATATAAAAAGTTTTAAAAATTAAAGCAATCTGAAACTTACGAAAAAGTTCGTGAGATCGAGTCGTGCATTTTGTTTTTCATCTACAGCCCTGTCCAGAGAAACAGGGCTTACATTGAAATGAAACGCTTTGTCTTAAGTTTGTTATTAGAATTTTGAACTTGAACTTGGACGGAAGATTTGATACTTTTTTCAAAATGATAGTCCAAATTCATTTTCTCAGGGCCCCGAAAATTTACTCTAGCACACGCCTCATTTTGGTCTAGCGCCGCCTCTGTTTTCACCTAAGAGTTTTTAAACAGCCAGCAATAACTTAGCTAATAAATTCATTGGAAAATTAATTTAATAAATTTCTGTCATGTTCATCAAAGTGGGGGTTGTCAGATTTGGCTTTGACAGATTCGGTTACATCCCTATTATAATAGGGATGTAACCGAATCTGCCTATTAGCTAGGCCTTAAACATCCGCGTTAAAATTTATCTTTGGAGGAAATTTGTATGAAAGATTAATTTTAGCGCGATCTTCGTAGGTACTACGTAGGATTAATAATTTCTAAAAAGTGGCATACCAACTTTATTACAACTTTTTTCAATTTATTTATACAGGGTATAAAGAATGGATAAGCCTGAAATGGCTGACAGCTACACTTATATTATAACTGTTCTAGAGACAAATAGAAAAAAGTTGCTCAGAAAATATACGCGTTTTTTTCGTTCAGTCCAATTTTTTTTCTAAATGCATACTTATTTTTTTGAGCTATATTTTATATGAAGAACGAATTTTATGTTTGAAAAAAAAAAAATTTCCTTATCCCTACATTTACCAAATTTGTATAAAAAAATTCCTTACAAATTTTAGTAATTGGTATTCTAATTACGTGGGACTGTCTTATTTTATTCTGTTAATTTTTTTGTTCATTTTGTCATTGTTTAAAATGTTAAACATTTTCGATATTCTATTGGGCTTGGCCTGACATGAAATGTTTAGGGATGGACCTGTGTGTTTGACGTTTACATAACTTAGATAACTAATCTTAAGGTGTGCTTCTTAGTTTTTTTATTCGTAGCAATAGTCTACGTAGTTTTTAAGATTACAGTGAATTTACGATGAGTTTAGACAATATTGTTTTTTAAGTATTTTCTTTCATTCCTTTAAATCAAAACAAATTTAAATAAAGTCTTTACGTGGGTAGTCTAATAAATAAAGAGCTACTTTACATACTATACCAAACAATAGCGCAGATAACATAGACTTTAAAGTGATTGTCTGCAAAGCCGGTTTACGGACGATGATTATTATTTATCTGTCAACTTTTCTTGTTAAAAATTGTTAAGATAATAAATCTTAAAGTTAAGCACTTAAACTAAAGATAAAGACCTTACATATTTATATCTGTATGTTTTGTAGAAAAACAGAATAACTTTTTGAATCCAAACAAATATTAATTTTTTTTTCTTTTCTCATATCAATTTTTTAAATGAGAAAAATCAGTTCGGAACATAAAGCCAATTTTTGTGTGTCTATTAAGTATCAATTTGAACAAAACGTGAAATTTCTAGGAGACTGAATATTTCTCAACAATCTGTGGCATGGAATTTGAAAAAATTTCGTGAGACCGGGACTACTAGCATTAAAAAAGCTCAGGGAGGCCAAAAAAGACGACCCCAGTGGAAGATCGTTTTTTGGTGTTGTACAGTCGTCGGCATCGGTTCAGGACTTCGGCGGACCTTAAAAACAATCTGTTTGGCATTACAGGCAAAGTTATTTCGTCAAGCTCAATGAGGAAAAAGCTCGTGAAAGCTGAACTTAGAGCACTCAAGCCGGTACTGATTGTATAGACCCTTTTGAATGGAACAAATTCGTTCAAGAGTTGTTATTGCTGACTATGATTCTTTGGCATAAAATAATATTCCAGCCAAAAATGCTACTAAATTCATTGGTGCATTTCTGAGAAAACGGCAACACTGGTCGGTTTTCAGTTTTTGTTTGTTTAACTCGGAAACCACTTTGAAATGGTTCAAAGACACTGTTCATAACAAATTAACCATCAAGTACCTAAAGATGGTTACAAAATTTTAAAAATTATTTTTGACTAAAATTCTATCCTAAAATCAATGAAAAAAAGAATTACAAAATTGAGGATTTCATTTTTTTTTTTCTAAATCAAGGGGCATTTCGTGTATGAAGCCGGTACGTTCAAATTTTGTACTAATAAATATAAAGTAAAGATAAAATCCTTTGATAATATGCAGTTTTTAATTTTTTTTGTAACGAAACGACTGAAATGTACCTTTTCAAAAATTAGCACTTTTTCTATATTTTTTACTTTTTTCGTTGGAAGCAAGTTTTTAAAATTCCATAAGATCGTAATATTTGTTAGTTTTAAACTTTTAAAGTAAACAGACCTCGAGGGATTGCTTTAATATAAACTGAGTATGAAAAACAACAAAATTTATTTGCATCCTTATGTCCTTGTGTGCAATTTTGTGTGTGTGTATTTTTATATATAAGGATTGAATGGGTGGAGCTCCCATGCAAATACGTTTTTTGTTTGTCATACTCAGTTTATATTAAATCAATCTGCTTAAAAAAAACAGCCATTAGACTTTTTCTCTTGCATAGAAAAACCTTTAATACGAACTTTTTAACTATTTTGAAAGGCCTAAAATAACATTTCATGTCAAATCAAAGACCAAGTCTAAGTTTCTCTTGAAAAACGAGAAAAAACCTAAACAAAATTCTTTGGAAAAGTGTGAGTAACATTTATTGCAATGTACTGATTTTTTTAGAAGTTGTTAAAACCAAGTTTGCAGCTTTGAAAGACCACTGCCACTGCTGACATCTCGGTGCACGAAAAACCGCGACACTTTCGGACTTTCTTTCTGTTTTTAGCTTTTAAAATGTAAATGGTGCATATTATGGAAAATGTTTATAAAAACCAGTTAAAGATGATAAATTTTGGTACAATTTGAGATTAACCACAGCTCTGTAGGTCCAATACTTCTTAAAATAAATCCCTCCAAAGATGAATAATTTTCCCACAAAGTAGATTTAGCAAAATTATATGGGACTGGGGCCATATAGACCAGTGCCGAAGCCTTCAAAAACATTAAAAGTAAAAAAAAATCACAGTAGGATGAAACGCATTGGAAAAGGAGGTGAATATGATAAAAATGAAAGGAAAAATAAATTACGGGCGAGCCGTGTTCGGGAAGTGGGTGGGTTGAGTTTTTAATAGTAAAAAATGGTATATCTCGATTTCCGGCCAAACTACAATTCCTATGGAAAAAAGTTATATGGCAAAGTTGTAGGAAATAAAAAGATCTAAAACTTTTGTTTAACAATTTTTTCACATAACCTCAAAATTTAGATGAACAATTAAAAAAACCTAGTTTTTGGTTTTTTATTTTTATCTTAATTTTCTACGAAATTTGGTGACCTTATTATGTTTCGAATACACTTCAATTTACTTGATTTCAAATATTTATTTTTTCACCTTATTTTGACATAATATAAAAAAACACCCTAATTTTCAATCGAAAATTCACGGGTCAAAATATCAGCTTTTTTCAAAAAGTCGGTTTGCATTTTGTTCGTTGAAATATCAACTCTCAGATGATTATAGTACATTTTCTCGGAAAATGCAAAAAATGAAAAAAGCTTGTATTCAAACATTTTTTTATCAATATATGTATATAAAATTTTAGCCTATTTATTAAAATGTACACCTGAATTAATCAAAACCATACGATTTATAAATGCAACATGAAATCTTACGGTCTTTCAGTAATTAAAGTACAAATTTTAATAAATAGGCCAACATTTTAAATAATGATAAAAAAAAATTCGAACTCAAGCTTTTTTCATTTTTTGCATTTTCCGAGAAAATGTACTATAGGTACGGTGACCATATTTCTAGGAGCAAAACCAAGGACAAATAAAAATTCTTTGCATCGTTTTGAAAATATTGATAAAAAAAATTGAAGGGTCCAGGGGAAAAACAGCACTTGGAATGGACTTTCCAACTCATTTCGAGAAAAAACACATTTTAAAATTTTGTTCTCCATACAACTTAGAACTAAAAGCACACAATTGATTTATATTTGCAGCAAGGCTTAAATTTGTTTTATACAAGTAAGGATGCCATCAGATAGTACTCAGTAAATACTACAAGACCTCATCATTAGTTTATTTTTGACAAAAAGTGGATATGTGCCGTTTTTCCTTTGGACCCTTCAATTATATTCTTTAATATGACTTTTCATAATTTTCCTAATTTTGAGGTCTAGATTTCTTAAGCGGTTTTAATAGAACATTTTCGTTGAAATCATTTAAGTCGTTTACAAGGAAGAAAACGGTTTTGTAATAAGTACTGTTGAAAATAAATTCTAAAATATATTTTCTTTATCAAAATCGTGAGAGCTGGTTTTTAAAATTTTATTTTTATTTAAAACGGTTTTGAGGTTCCATATGTTGTTCATTATTCTGCTTTTTAAGCTGGAACAAAGTATGTAATTAAAAACTAAGAATTTTATTTGGAAAATTCCTTAAAAAAAGAATTTAAAAAAACGGACAATCACGAGACAAATTTCAAAATACGGGACACTTATACGTCACGGCTTTCTTAAATAAAAACCCGGGACAAGCTATGGAAATACGGGACAGTCCCGGGTAAACCGGGACGGATGGTCACCGTAACTATAGGGTACTAATGTAAATTTTTTTTTTTCACCATCTGAAACATAGAGAAAGGAAAGGGTTGGGGTCGAAATTCTGTATGTTGCAAAATTCTGTATTCAAAATACTGTATGCCAAAATACTGTATGTCAAAATGCTGTACGAACAAAATTCTGAAAGTCAAAATTCTGTATAGCAAAATTCTGGTTGGTCAAAATACTGTATTTCAAAATTCTGTACATCAAAATTCTGTACATCAAAATTCTGTAAAAATGCTGTAAAAATATCGTTTTGAGTGCGCGCGCACTTTTTTACATTATCAAAACGATATTTTTTACAGCATTTTTACAGAATTTTGAAATACAGATATATGTATTTAAAAGAGGGTTTACTATGAATTTTTAAGAGATCAACTTAATAAAGAGGCAAGCTTCTAATGCTGATTAATCTATGTACTTTATTAGGAGCTACGGAAAAAAGAGAGCGAAAACAAAACTACACTTATTTAAAAAAACAATCTGAATTAAACCACCTTGCATACCTAAAATAGATTGAAAAAAAATTAAATTTATATTGATTTTGACATCTTTTTTGTAAAATGTATTTTGTATGTTTAAGAAAAGTTTGATTTGTGTTCCTAGAATTGATTTACTTTTTTACTTTAATAATTATGTTTGTATAAAATTACAACTTTACTGTCAATAATTATATTTAAAACTACTATTTAGTGTTTTTTTATCAAAGGAAATTTCTTAAAAAATACTGTATTGAAAATACAGTATTTTGCCGTACAGAATTTTACAAAACAGAATTTTGCAAGTCAGTATTTTGTTCATACAGTATTTTGACGTACAGAATTTTGTATTTACAGTATAATGACGTACAGAATTATGGTCTTACAGTACAGAATTTTGTCGTACAGAATTTTGACAAGCAGAATTATGACCCACTCCCGAAAGGAAAACATAGAGAAAGGTATTCCCTCCTGTATGATCTGAAAGTTGATATTTCAACGAACAAAATGCCCAGCGGCTTTTTGAAAAAAGCTGATATTTTGAAAATTAGGGTGTTTTTTTATATTAAGTCAAAATAAAGTGAAAAAATAAATATTTTAAATCAAATAAATTACAGTGTATTTGAGACATAATAAGGTAAGTTGTCACCAAATTTCGTACAAAAAAAAACTTTTTTTGAAATAGATAAAAATAAAAAACTAGTTTTTTTTTAAATTTTGAGGTTATGTGAAAAAATTGTTAAACAAAAGTTGTAGATCTTTTTATTTCCTACAATTTTGCCATATAACTTTTTTCCATAGGATTTGTAGTTTTGCCGGAAATCGAGATATACCATTTTTTACCATTAAAAACTCAACCCACCCACTTCCCGAACTTGGCTCGCCTGAATTTATTTTTCCTTTCATTTTTATCATATTCACCTCCTTTTCCAATGGGTTTCATTCTACTATGATTTTTTTTTGTTTTCTAAAATGATCGACTCTGGGCTAATAGGCTTACAGCCATGAGACTTGTGTCAAATCAAATCTGAAGGCTTATTCATATAAATTGTGTTTTTTTTTGAAAATGGTATGAGTGGTTATAGAGATATTGCCGTGTTTAGATCATATTAAGAATGCATTTTCCAGGAGAAGCATAAGACCTATGTTTGATTATTTGGTATCAAATGGAAGGTACTTTTAAATGTATAAATTAAATTTCAGCTTTAAAAAAAGTAACCAATTTATTTAGTTGTAAGCAACACTCTAGATCAGTGTTTTTCAAAGTGTATGTCACGAACCCCTGAGTTCTTAAGGGGGTATTTTTTTTAATAAATAGGTAATATTGAAATCTTGGATTGATCTTTTATACTTTATTGCGAGGGGCACTAACAACACGGGACAAAATCCGGAGTTTTGAACGGGTACAGTGTATACAGCTATTTAAAAATACGGACACATTCACACATTATAGTGTGAGGGGTCGGCAAAATATTTTCCCTCTCAAGGGGGTCGCGAACTCAGAAAGTTTGTTGGAATATCCACATATAGGTTCTACTGACCTATTAAACGGTATCCATATGTTCCTTCATAAATAATATTCTATACATTGTTATACTCAAAAATATAATATGTAATAATGGGTGCCGTGTCATAACGCCGAGCAAAATAACCCCGAATCCCAAAATTAGGCGTTGTTTCACTCTACGAAAGCGCCCAATTTTCACATTCGGCCTTATTGTACTTTGTCAAAGTAAAAAAACGCCGAGTCCCAACTGCGAATATAGATTAAAAATTGCCGATGTTGCCGTATTGTTTTTTAAAATTAAAATTAAATTTTTTTTAAACAAAACCACTATTTTTGCTTAAATTTCATAAACCAAATGATAGCAAAAGATTCTCTAGGTAATTTAAGATAATCATTTTTAGCAAAAAAACAAAACCGACTTCCAAACTGGGTTTTATTTTCCTATGGCTAAAAGTGAATGAAATTGAAATGGGACCACACTGCAGCCACCAGCTTTCCAATACAAAAAGAATTATCAAAATTGGTTCACTCAGTCCAAAGTTATGCGGTAACAAACATAAAAAAAAAAAAAAAAAATACAGACGAATTGAATACCTCCTCCTTTTTGGAAGTCGGTAAAAAAAATAATATAAGAGAGTAAGGGACAATCGGGATCGGGTCAAAAGTCTGCTTTTTGTATGAAAATTCTGTTTTTCAAAACTCTGCTTTTTTTCTATTCTGTCTTTCAAAATTCTGCTTTTTAAAATTTTTTTTTTTCATAGCATATGCCATAGAGAAAGGAATACCTAGAGACGCGACTTCGGGGGTTTTTCTCTTCCACCCTACAAGCTGCAATGAGAGAAAAAACTCTACAGTGCTTATATCATAGAGAAAGGAATACCTAGAGACGCGACCATAAACAAAAAATTCCAAGACTGGAAACTTTCGTACGTCTTTCCCCCCAAAACCCTTTTGAGTACAATGTTGTCTGTGAATATATGTGAAAGCCACCACGTTGGTAAAGGACGTTAACACGCACATATTTATAGATTCACGACATTCACCACACATCGGACACGAACACAACGATAGGTTCACGACATTCACCACACCTCGCAGCTTGTAGGCAAACGTCAGTTGACCGCCGAATTTCCAGTCTTGGTATTTTTTGTTTATGAACCCGACTTCGGTTGGTTTTTCTCTTCCACCCTACAAGCTGCAATGCATAGAGGAAGGAATACCTAGAGACGCGACTTCGGTTGGTTTTTCTCATAAACAAAAAATACCAAGACTGGAAACTCGGCGGTCAACTGACGTTTTCCCGTGCATTTTAAATGGCACCAACACATTCAACTGTGGAGTTGAGCTCAAAACCATTGTATATATATTCTTATAGTACTCTCATGAAGTAGAATTTTCTATTTTGCGTCGCCACCGCTGGGATCGCGGTGAAGTGCAGATCTACCAAAAGATGTCGCTAAAGTATTTTCATGGATTGATAGTACTTTAGAAATATATATACAATGTCAAAACAATTAAAAACAATTTAAGTGCTCAGTAGGAAATAAATTCATAAAAAAATAATATAATAAATTCAAAACACGAACCTTTTTTTTTTATTTCTGTACATATTTATTGAAAGGTGGGTGTCTGGAGTGAGCTATTTGAGCTATTCAAGTTCATGTACAAACCAAAATCATGTTTAAATTCAAAATTTGTGAGGACATCTACTGGTGAAAGGAAGGTATTAAACGAATTGTACTTTTCACACGTATTCACAGATAGGAAAACAAGAGAAAAATAAGAGAGATTATCTGAAATTAAATTTGCGGGTGTTTTAGGTAAGGGGGGTACGAGTCGGCTCTCTAGGTATTCCTTCCTCTATGGTTTGGGTGAGGTAAATTGATGATTTCTGGTTATGAACACCTGACATTTAGCTCTAAATTAAAAGAAGAGAAGAGAGATGAGATATTTGCGCAATCGAACATTGAAACGTCAAAAAATGTTAAAAAAATATTTTTGTAAGACCCGATTTTTCAATTTTCTAATAAACAGTCAACTAACTGTCTTGTCTGACGAATATAGATATTAGACTCTTTTTCTTCAACAGCTTTGACACTTGACACAATATTTTTGTTGAGATTATTCGCGAATAAATTTTATTCGTCTATGAAAGAAGCAGATAGTTTTGTTTCTCTAATAAATGTTTTATTAGGAATAAGCTACATACATATATCTGACTGTTGAAAAATTGATTTTTTCTGTATCTGGAGACTGGGCAATAAGTACTAACTGAGTATTGACAAATTGGCCCTAAGAAGGAAAAAATCTTTAAAATAATCGGAAGGTTTGTACCAGAGATCCAAATGAGTATGTTCGAACCTGTTCGAACAATTTCAATTTTTTAAAATGATCGTTCGTGCTCGATCGTTTTCTCTCTATACTCGTAAATCATCTTACTCATAAACAAAAATACTCACAAACAAAACCATACAAATTGTTTGAACTCATGAGTATACTCGATCCTCAATACCCACGAACAAAATTACTCGTAAGCAGATCGACTGTTCATAAACACTAGGCTTTACTCGAAATGATCGAAAGTGATCGAAGTGTTTGAACGTGATCGAAAAATCATGAACAGTTTGAACAATGAAAACAACCACTTCCAATTTCTACGTCCTATAGGTACCTGTTGCATATTTTACTTTTATTTAGGTTTTGAGGGTTGGTTGTTAACGACTAATTACTTTTTTATTTACTCAGTCGTTGAAAATCCCTTTCTAAAACCACAATTGTAAAATTAAAATAACCTGCTTTAATTGCAGTTGTACCGCAAACAACCAACCCTCAAAACCTAAATAATAAAAAAAATATAGGTACCTATCTATAGGACGTAGAAATTGGAAGTGGTTGTTTTCATTGTTCAAACTGTTCATGAGTTTTCGATCACGTTCAAACACTTCGATCACTTTCGATCATTTCGAGTAAAGCCTAGTGTTTATGAACAGTCGATCTGCTTACGAGTAATTTTGTTCGTGGGTATTGAGGATCGAGTATACTCATGAGTTCAAACAATTTGTATGGTTTTGTTTGTGAGTATTTTTGTTTATGAGTAAGATGATTTACGAGTATAGAGAGAAAACGATCGAGCACGAACGATCATTTTAAAAAATTGAAATTGTTCGAACAGGTTCGAACATACTCATTTGGATCTCTGGTAAGTACTCGATGTTCGTAAACTATACTCGACTCGTTTGGTTCTCTGATAAAGACATCCCTCGAAACACATTCCATGAAAAAAATTTTGTCCCGCGAAAAATGCGATTTGATTTACTAATTTCCCTGGGCTAATTTGAAAGATAATAAAGTAAAGTAAAGGATTTTCAAAAATTCCGTCATTTAGTAGGGTAATTTAGTAGGTAATTGCAAAAAATTTTCTATTTTCTAAACGCGACGATGAAAAGAGGGGGGCCCCGAAGGAGCGAAAATTTCTTTCACACATTTATTCTCAAAACATTTTTGTCGGGCAGACAAATTTGTGAAAACAAATTATGTGGCGTTGTTTGCGGACAAAATTTTAAATCCAAACCCAAATTCAATTTTCCAAAAAATAAGACAATGATATTTTCAAAAAAAAAACAAGAAAAATATATTTTTTTCCATTGTGAGGTTCATGTTATTTATTATTTATTAATAAAAACAACGAATTCTCTTCCATTTTCTTTTTCCATAAATAATAATTTCGTCTGAAGTTTGCAAAACTGTCAAATTTGTAGTGTGTGTTAAAATCAGTGTAATATATGTGTAGATTCGTATTAAAAGACGAAAAAAGTATCAATCCGTCGGCAAAAAAACACCAACACTTTTTCCGTTGGAAAACGTTAAAGACAAACTATTGCCGGCTCGTCGGTACATCAATGTTATGATTCAATGGAAAACGCCATATGGAACAATGGTTGACACCCCCAAACATTTTTTCACTTTGAATTGTGAATTGCTCTCGTATTCAAAGATTGACACATAAAATTCATTAAATAACTTTAAAAATTTTTTTTTTTTTTTCAAAATCCAGAAATATTTTTTTTTAAGTTTTCTTAATTTTAATATCAGTATAAACCTTTTTATATCAAAATTTTCATTAAAATCGGTTGTGTCGTTTACATTAAGAAATCGGTTCTATAGCAAGTGGGTACCGTTAATAACGGTCCAAAAAAATATTTTTCTTATTTCAAAAATGCGGCCTTATTAATTTGCAGCATTAAATTTTTTTTCAAAGCAAAGTCGTTATCCGTTTTTGAGAAAATTGCAATAACTCGAAAACTTTATATTGAAGATATCCGTTAAAAAGGAGACATTAAAATAAAACAAAAAAATGGGTGCCTTTTGTTTCGCCTTTTTTACTTCGATTTCTGTTATTTCGTTTTTGACACAATTTTTTTGATTCCCATCCTTTATTTGGGTTTTGGTTAACTTCGTATTTCGATCACTTCGCCTAACTAAAACCTCGCCTTGTGTCTTCTTGATTTTTATTTATTTCGCATTTTCATTACAAGTCCAATGAGTTGTTTCGCCAAGGTTCATTTCGCTTTTAGTTTATTTTGGCATCTGGTTATTCCGTCTCAGTTTTGTGGGTTTGAAGAATTTTGGATTAAAGATAAGCAAATCTTTATAATATAAGAGATCTGTTACCTTAAAATGTTGTTTTTTTCTTTTTTGGGCATTTTTAAAATTAACAGGCACTCAAAATGACGCGAATTATTCGCCACCATTTGTTTCGCCATTTTTTGTGGATGTTAATAGCGTAAGGGCGTTAAAATTCGCGCGAAACAAATGGTGGCGAAATAATTAAAGTCCAAGTGAACTAAAGGTGACTTAATTCCAAAACGAAATAATGAAACAACGAAGTAATCAATAACAAAATAACCAAAAACGAAGTCATAAGAAAACGGGGTATAGGTACGTTTGTCGAAATAAGGAAAAACGAAATAAATAAAATACTAAACAACAAAAATACGAAACAATAAAATAGCGAATCGACTAAGACGAAACAATCAAAAACCGAAATAAAAAAAGCGAAACAAACCGTACCCCAAAAAAACGTACAAATTGTCTGTGCCGTTTGAGCTCTTTTTTTCCAATTCTTCAAACTGAAACTTATAACGGATACAGGGTATAATTTATTGGCAGTATAAAAAGTACAATTATTGGCAGTGGCAACGATTGATGACTCAATGCACGTCTAAGGCACCCCCCGCCAATAATAAAGCCACTGGTACTTTATATGGAACGATATATTGGCACTCCTTTTTAACTAACAATTGCCTTTTAGCCAACCATTGTACTTATTTTACTTTCCAAAAGGGCCCCAAATTCTTGTGTGCTCAAGGGCCCCAGGATAGGTAAAGATGGCCCTAGAGGTAGACCTTTGACAAAGTAGTGATTATAGGTAGGGGAAATTTTTGTTGACAATTTGAAAAACGTCATTCAAAAAATAATAAAAAAAGATTATGATGATGGATTTTTTTTCAGTCTCTGCGTTTCGAAATATGAATTTTTGAAAAACACCTACTTTTTTGGGGTATTTTTGGGCGAGTTTTTATTTTTTTTAAACTTATAGAACATGTAGTCATAACCGTGCGCATTAGAGTGACCGCAAGAAATCGATTTTCGAAATTCGGTCGGTTATTAAAATTATACGAGAAGCAATTCGATCAGATACCTTACATCAATCTATAACATAGAAAATTTCTTTGTTAACAGAGTTTGCACTCAGCTCTTTTTTGAGTTCAGTACTGAAAACTTAAATTTAGTACAAAAATTTTTTTTAGTTAAGACTAAACAAATTAAGCATATTAATTATTATTAATTAATTTAATTTAATATATAAATAGTGAAAATAGCCCCATCTGTTTGGGAGCTAGAGCTAATTTTCTTCGCAAAACAGTGAAAAAACAAAGATTTTTGATACTTTGAGCGAGTGTCGGCACCATTTAGACTTATCCAATGGAGCTTAAATTTGGCTATCTTAAAATCTGCAAAGGCTGAACATTTTATGGGGTTCCCCCGAAAAAAGTTCGACAAAAAATTTTTTCTATGGGAGTTGCGGTCACTCTAGTGCGCATGCATGCACAAAAAATTGATACTTAAAAATGATTTTTGACTGAATAACGGGAAAAACAAGTTTTTTTTGTCATAAGTTTTTGACCGTTTTTAACGGTTTTTTATTTTTATCTTTTTTTCAACAGATAAATGAATGAAATTTATATTGTAAATAGGTATTAAGAAGGGCTATATTTGTGCAAAATTTCAATCACTTTTGTAGTCACAATTTTGAGATAACGGTAAAATAAAGTTTTATTTTTCAACATGTTCTTTCTCTTGATCTAGAGCAGATAAAATTTAATTTAACTTTATTGAGCATGCTGATAATATTACCTTACATTTGATATATCACACATAACAGTACATTCACTACAAGCTACACAATTTATGTTAAATTAAGAAACTTGCGAAATACCTCAAAACACCTGTGGAGATCTGTTGCCCCATGAACAGCCACAAGTGTAGGAGTACCGTAATCTCAGTTTGGACTTTCGACATGGTTGGCTTTAAAAAATTCTAACTTTCCTTGTATGTATCTTAGAAATATAATTGAAAGGTAAAATAATAAGCTTTCACATGATATAAAATTTTTTATAGGTTGTCATTGAAAAAAAAAAAAATGATTCAATAGCGTGAGAAGATAAAAATACACGGTGTAACACTCAAAATATACGCGGGCGGAGAGATATCACGTTTTGTAGAGCTAGTCGCACTGATTACGAAACGGTATTTAAAAAGTCCCTAACACCCCCAAAATCCGGAGTTAGGGGCAAAAAACGGTTTTTTGACTTTCACCTATTGAAAAAAAAAGCGTGTGTGTACACATGTACACGCGATTGAAGTTATACTTCTGTCTCACAGAAATTCACTAAGGTTCAGACCATAATTGATTTACTGATTTACTTTGATATTTCTTTTTAAAAAGTAAATGTTTGGTCGCGACGCGTCGTAAAAGAAATATAACTTCAAAAAGGCAAAATCCACAAGATCATATCCCTGCACTTTCAAATATGGCAATGTTATATCACCCTTAGCTTAATGGTAGGAAATAAAATAAGGATGATGTAAAAAAATGTCTTATTACATAATTTCTAAAGAAGCAAATGTCGGTGGTTTTTCGTTTTGTGGAAAATTAATTATTAAATTATAAAAATTGAATAATAAATTTGATCGATAAGTGTGCACACAGTGGCGTAGATAGGGGGGGGATCAGGGGGATATATCCCCCCCCATTGGGATCGATATAAACAGTCATGAATAAATAAGTTGAAGAAGTGCACTTTGAAAAAAAAAACGCTATGGATTTCGAGTTCTTGATTAGCTTAAAGGTTATAAATATGGTTTACCAACTTTCGTTGCCATTAAGTCGGTGTTTCAAAGAGTGAATTTAGACTTGGTCCAAGCAATGGAGCTCGCTAAAGATTTAAGGGATCAACTAAAAATTAAACGGGCAGACTCATTTTCGAAAGTTTTTTGTATATGGGAAAAATTAGCTGAAATCCTTGACATATGCGTTAAACATAAGAGAATAGTGAAGCGACAAAAGAATCGTTCGAACCCTTCGGTTCAAAGTACAGTAAAGAATATTTTCGTGTTACTGTTTTCAATCTTTTTCTCGATTTCTATGTAATGGGCCTTGGAGAAAAATGTACAAACCATGAAAACACACTAGAAGGGTTTTCGGTTCCTTCTAAGGATTCTTCGTCTGAAATAGACAAAGCAGCTAAAAAATTTAATGAAACTGTTGAGTTTTACCAAAAACTAGACCACATAAAATTGAACAAAAACAATAAGATTTCCTTATAGTTTTCATCCAAGAAGGAAATATTATTTAAACAATCGGGATTTCCTAACTGTTTTACCGACTTCCAAAAAGGAGGAGTTATTCAATTCGTCTGTACTTTTTTTTGTGTTTGTCACCTCATAACTTTGGACCGAGTGAACCAGTTTTGATAATTCTTTTTGTAGGTATTGAAAAGCTGGTGCCTGTTCAGTACTATTAGAAAAACCATAAAACCCAGTTTTGATCCATGGAAGTCGGTTTTGTTTTTTTAATAAAAAAAATACGATCATGTACGGGATCACCTATTCCAACTTACTATAGAAATATTGGTCACAATTTTTGTTCTAGTGCCAAGTTGGAAAAAATATGAAATTTTTACAAAAAAAATTTGAAAGAAAAATACTTCCTCTATGAACTCATTGAAAGCGCTCGAAAGCTGCACCGAAAAAAGTTGTTATGGTATTTATATTTTATTAAAGATATTAGCTACACTGCTGGTTTCTACGTCAACTACCGAAAGAACTTTCTACAATTTAAAGAGAATAAAAACAATACAAAGAAGCATTATTAAAACATAAACAAAAATTTGCGAACTAGATCTATCCCCCCCCTTAGCAAAAAGCTATCTACGCCACTGTGTGCACATGATTATGAAAGTGGACTAAGTCACTTTTTGCATTGTTTAAAGGAAAACTTACATAATAATTTTCTTATAACGATTTAATTATGTTTCTTTTATAAAATCACTAGAGGAGCAATAAAGAAGTTTATTTACTGCAATTTTGCTTTCAAATAAACTTTACCCCTTAAATAATAATTATTTTAAGGCTAGATTTGAGACCATTTTTGAAAGTGACTTAGTCCACTTCATAATTAAGGGCACAAGTGTTGAAGTGAAAAATATTATGTATTTAAAGTGTTAAAATGTTTTTTTTTTTTTTGTGTTTTTCATTATTTTGTTGTTTTTCATTATTTGTTTTCAGAACCATTCAGGCTTGCCATGTGAATTAGTGCTGATTAAATTGCGTTTGTGTGAATCTTGAAAAAAATTCTACTTTATTTGTAAAATTTAAAAAATCGTAGGTATTCCATTTCAAGACAGACTTTGTATTTTTTGTTCAATATTCACACAACAACAATTAAATCAGCACTGATTCCCATGGCAAGCCTGAATGGTTCTGAAAACAAATAATGAAAAACAAAATAAAAAAGCCAATGGAAACAACATTTTACAATGTTGACACACACAAAAAAAAACATTTTAACACTTTGAATAATATTTTTCACTAGCACAACACTTATCATTCAGTTTTATTATTTAACTGTTATTATCTAAAACTAACTTTCCACAAAACGAAAAACCACAGACATTTTTTTTTATTTTGTGCGATAAATAATGCCCTCTCCCTTCCAAAAAATTTAAACTTCTACAGGTTAGGTACAGGCTAAATGAAAAAAAAAAGAAGTGTGATGTGTGAATGACAAATTTGAGTGAAGTTGGTGGAGGTTGAATGATTGAATGATGGAATTTGAACGAATGGAACATGAAACAGGTTGAATTGAATCCTAAAATGCAAGGTGCAAACACAATGCCCTTGAGGCGATTACACTTTGCATTTTCTTTTTCGATACTTTTTTTACGTAGTTGAGCTTAGTTTAAACGTAGTTCAACAAATATATAAATCAGGTTTGAAATATATCAAAAAGTAGGAATATTATATATTCCTGTGTATTTTGTCTTCAAAAAGTGTAGTTACCCAAGTAACAATTTCAAACCTCGGTTACAAAATAACCAAAGTTATAAAATAACTGCAAATAACCGCGGTCATAAAGCGGCTATAAACGGGTTGTTAAAAGTCTGTGGTTAATTTTAGGTTAGAAAAAAAACCCAGTATTTTTGAAGGTTTGTTTTGGGTTAAAATTATACGTGAAATAAACTTTTTAGTTATAAATTAGTTTCAAAAATTCCATTTTTAAACTTAGGAAATATTTTGGCTATTTATTTACTTTTATAAAACCCAGGTTACATTCTTGTTATTTTTTCAACCCAATTTTTTTGGTTAAATTATAACCTCAGTTTGAAGTTGGTTTTAAAATAACCAAATTTCTTCAAAAGTTTCAGAAAAGTATTTTAATAACTCGTTTTTGACACAAAGTCATAAATAAGTTTTTAAATAACTTCAAGATTTGTGTTTTAAGGGTTAAAAAATAACCAAATTTTGACTCCAAGTTTGAAGTAAGTATTTTAATAACTTTTTTTTCTCACAAAAAGTTGTTTTTAGGTTAGAATTTAACCTAATCTGATCTCAAAGTTTTAAATAAGTATTTAAATAACTCTTTTTTTACCCAAAAAGTTATTTATTGGTTATAAATTAACCAAATTTTATCTATAGTTTGAAACGAGTTTTTAAATTACTCACTTTAAGATGGAAGTTGTTTATTGGTTTAAAATTAACCCATTATAAATCCTAAGTTTAAAGTAAGTGTCTAATTAACTTCTTTATTTGTCTTTTATGGGCTAAAAAATAACCAAATTTTCATTACAAGTTTCAAGTAAGTATTTAAATAACTCCTTTTTTACACAAAAAGCTATTTATAGACTAGAAATTAAGCAAATTTGACCTTAAGTTTGAAACGAGATTTTAAATTACTGACTTTTTACCATTAAAGTTGTTTAGTGGTTTAAAATTAACCCATTATAAATCCTTAGTTTAAAGTAAGTTTCTAATTAACTTCTTTATTTGTCTTTTATGGGCTAAAAAATAACCAAATTTTCATTACAAGTTTCAAGTAAGTATTTAAATAACTCCTTTTTTACACAAAAAGCTATTTATAGACTAGAAATTAACCAAATTTGACCTTAAGTATGAAACGAGATTTTAAATTACTGACTTTTTACCATGAAAGTTGTTTACTGGTTTAAAATTAACCCATTATAAATCCTAAGTTTAAAGTAAGTTTTTAAATAACTACTATAAGTACGTATAAGTTTTTAATCAACTCGTTATTTACCTTTTAATAACCCTGGTAATTTTTCAACTAAGTTCCAACCCAATTTCAACTAACCAACAACTCTCCACACATACACATTCACCATACTCGAGCGTCGCCCATCATATTTTTGTCTCTCATTTTTCTCAGATCTCTCAGTATTCTTTTGTGGCTGGTGGTGACAAGTTATTGTGCGCGAAAGTTATTGTGAAAAAATATAAATTAAATTAAAAAAAAATATATATCTGTGAAAAATTATTAAGAGGTAAGTTATTTGTTTATAATTTATTTTAAATATTAAATATTGTTGTTAATGTTGAATCGGGCTTTTTTGATCACTTCCTTTTATATGCAAATAAAAATCTTTATTTCATTCTATTTTATTTTTTATTTTATTTGCATATAAAAGGAAGTGACCAAAAAAGCCCGATTCAACATAAACATTAATAGTTCAAATAATTGGTCAAACTATAATTAATTTAATTAATATTAAATATTGTTATTTGTTTATAATTTATTTTAAATATTGTTTGAAAAATAACTTCTGAGTTTGAAAAATATCTTCTGAGTTTAAAAAATAACTTCTGAGTTTGAAAAATATCTTCTGAGTTTAAAAAATAACTTCTGAGTTTGAAAAATATCTTCTGAGTTTGAAAAATAACTTCTGAGTTTGAAAAATAACTTCTGAGTTTGAAAAATATCTTCTGAGTTTGAAAAATAACTTCTGAGTTTGGAAAATATCTTCTGAGTTTGGAAAATAACTTCTGAGTTTGAAAAATATCTTCTGAGTTTGAAAAATAACTTCTGAGTTTGAAAAATATCTTCTGAGTTTGGAAAATAACTTCTGAGTTTGAAAAATAACTTCTGAGTTTGAAAAATATCTTCTGATTTTAAAAAATAACTTCTGAGTTTGGAAAATATCTTCTGAGTTTGGAAAATTTTCAAGACGTTTCCCCGTTCACCCCCCCAAATGAAGATGTTACCATCACTAATGTCATTTCCGAGTTATACACGCATGAAGGTAAAAAATGTATTTTAACACTAGTACCATTTTCAAAGTCGTTTTTAAACTCCAGCTTATATTAGACTGGGGTTTATCCAATGTTATTTGAATAGGATAAACCCCAGTCCCTCTAAGTAACAGCTGAGATAGCATATTAGTTCTTTCACTAACTTACTTTTTTTTTGTATTTTACTATATGTAACTCTTATTTTAAATTGTTTATAGGCCCCAGCACCAGTACCCAATTCAATAAACTGTCGTCCAAAATAGACGAAATTTTGGAAAGACAGCGTTCCACTGAGGTGAAGGTGCAGGCCATGCAAGGAATGCTGGAGGCATTCATGGCGAAGTCCGAAGTTTCGGTCAATTTGTTGGCGTCCAAAATTGGAAAAGACAATGCAGAGGAAGTGGATGAGGAACTGCAACTTGATGAAATTTTCCCACTTACCTCTGTCCAACAAATTGAGGAAATGGAGGAAAAACTCCATCAAAATGGATTGTTAAAAAAAAATGGTAAGTACCAAAATTAAATTAAAGAATTATAGGCCTATCTCGAAACTATCCTGCATTCCAAAGGTTTTTGAGCAAGTTGTTTGTGATAGTCTAGCATTTTATAGTAAAAATCTGATAAGTGAAAAGCAGCATGGCTTTGTAAGAAAAAGATCTACTACAACTAATCTTCTTAGCTTCTTAAATAAATGTTCAAATGCATTAGAAAAAGGTAATGAAGTTGACTGCGTTTACACTGACTTTTCAAAGGCATTTGATCAACTTAGTCATAAAATAATAATCTTCAAATTAAAAGCTTTTGGTTTTCCACGTATTTTTATTGCCTGGGTAGAATCTTATCTTAACCAAAGATCCTATCAGGTCAAATTTAGAAACTGTCTTTCAGATCTTTTTATAGCCAACTCTGGCGTCCCTCAGGGAAGTCACCTAGGCCCATTTTTATTCATTTTAGCTATAAACGACGTAATCTCGTGCATAACTTCAAGTGATATTCTCATATTTGCTGATGATATGAAGATTTTTAAAGAAATTAAGTCTGACAATGACCGTATCCTTCTACAAAGCGATATTAACAGTTTTAATGTTTGGTGTGGTAAAAATGGCCTTTCACTTAACCCAGCTAAATGCCAAACAATTACATTCTCGAGAAAACGAGTCATTAATATTTTTGATTACTACATCTTGCAACATAAGCTATGTAGAGTATTTAGCTTCAAAGACTTGGGTGTCCAATTTAGTTCAAATTTAGGATTTACTGAACACATCAATTTTATAGTAAATAAAGCGAGCTCAATGCTTGGTTTTATTAAACGTTGGGCAAAGGAATTTGATGATCCATTTGTTACTCTATCTTTGTACAACTGCTACGTTCGACCCCATCTTGAGTACGCTTCTCAAGTATGGAGTCCTTTTTATGAAGTTCATAAAAACCGAATCGAATCTATTCAACACAATTTTGTACGCTTCGCTCTAAAAGGTCTTCCTTGGACCGACCCTTTCAACTTGCCACCTTATGAACATCGCATTCAACTTCTTCAGATACAAACTTTAGCACAGAGACGTGTAAATAATGATTTAATCTTTCTTCATCAGCTTATTAATTCCCAAATTGACGCCCCTGATCTATTAGCTTGTATTGGTATAAATTATCCGGGTGGATCTCACCTCCTACGAAGATTTGAACCTTTGCATATCGACTTTCATAGAACAAACTATGGTATTAATGAGCCTCTTAGTCGCATGAGTAAACTTTTTAACTTGAACCATTCATCCTTAGACTTTAATTTGACGAAAATGGGTTTAAAAACATTGTTTCGAACCAGTGCTCCACAATCGTGACTGTTAATCAATGTTTTAAATAAATGTTGGATTTTTTGTACTTATAATTTTATAACTTGTAAATTTGTTTGTAATTATTTTGTTTTTATATTGTGCATGTGGGAGGTTGTATTTTTTGTCTACTAACCACTAACATGCACTTATGATGAGCCTCTGATTGTAGTTAAAAGCTTGTTCTAAGCTTACTACATCAAAGAATCTGAAGTGAAAAAAAAAAAAAAAAAAAAAACATGAAATATTTGAATTTATAAGATATCAATAGATTCTATATTGATTTCATTTTCATTTGTTACTTCTCTAAAAATATTAAGTTTATGTTGATAGGTTATTTTTATCCTGAAATCTTTGAATGCAATATGACACAGACCAATAAAATTGATTTTTTTTAAATTTTCTTAAACAAAGCCACTTATGCTTTTGATGTGCTGAACTAGAATTCGAAATCAGAATCTTCCTGCCAGCCCTCGTTTTTGGGATACAGGTATTCCATTAGAAAATTAAAATAATAACCTGGAATAGTATCTCAAAACGAGAGCTGGGACTGTGCCTACATCACCTACATTTATTTCAACAAATGATTTTGACAACTTAGGTAAATAATTATGTCACACTTGTCGTCTCCTTTCTTCAGAGAGGTATTTAGCTTCAGAAAATTTAAAAGTTTAGGGGTCTGTGTCATATTGCACTCAAAGATGCGAAACTTAACACACTTTAAAGCACATTATTTTTAAAACATATTTTTGTTTTCTTTCAGGTCCGTAAGTTGAGCTCATATGGGGGGGGTCAACGGAACGAAAACGATCCGCACTATATGCAAGTGCATTTTTACAGATGCACTACTGGCAGAACACTCTTGGCTGGGGACTAATGCCAAAAAAAGTTTCAGCCAATACAAGTTTCTATATAAAACTATATTGGAAGCTGTCCGATAGAGTGGAGCGTTTTTGGACTTTTCTTTCAGATCACTGCGTGCAACTCATGGTTTATGCCTTGTGCTCTTCTGAGCATATTCTGATACTTTTTTTTTATTCGACAATGGAAAAATAAAAATCGGGAAGCCTTTGAAGATTGCTCGTATTTCACGAAAATCGATATTTTATGGGGCGTTAGAACCCATCTGAATTGACTTAATCTTTTTCATTTCACTACCAACTGCTCATAACTTATGCTGAGTGATCTCTAGTACCAGATCTGAATCCCTATTTTGAGTCGTTAATGGAAAAAACAAAATCGGGAAGGCTCCGAAAAATGCACATTTTCGCAAAAATTCAGATTTTTTAAATTGTATAAAATCCCACCCAGAAAAAATTTCTTTTACAACTTGTTTGTATTTGCTATATTTGTGAGAACCTCATTGAACCTTATAAGCTATGGAGCACTCAAACTGAGAACTTTTCTGTAATATTGACGTCGTTTATGGGGGATTTAAGAAAATGCTACTTTGACATCCCCTGACCCATTTCAATAGAATTTTAAACTCTAATACTACACTTAAAAGCTTCGTCAATAAATTTAATTTTTATATATAACACTAACCTTTGTAACTGCGTTTAATTTATGTCGATATCTTAGTTCAATCCTTAGATATTTGACATTTAGGTGTTTCCATAATTCTTGCCTATACTATTTTCTTGCCCATGCTAAATTTTTATTTCGAAGTCGAAATGGCGTAATAATTAAACCGTTTAACAATTTATTTTTATGAAGTTAACAATATTAAAAACAAAAGTTTGTGGAAAACAAAAGATTGTATGGTATTTGAGAAAACCGTCTGCAGGTAAAGTTAAAAAAAAAATTAAGCATGGGCAAGAATTATGGAAACACCTAAATGTCAAATATCTAAGGATTGAACTAAGATATCGACATAAATTAAACGCAGTTACAAAGGTTAGTGTTATATATAAAAATTAAATTTATTGACGAAGCTTTTAAGTGTAGTATTAGAGTTTAAAATTCTATTGAAATGGGTCAGGGGATGTCAAAGTAGCATTTTCTTAAATCCCCCATAAACGACGTCAATATTACAGAAAAGTTCTCAGTTTAGTTTTAGTTTTAGTTTTACTTTTAATAACCCTGGTAATTTTTCAACTAAGTTCCAACCCAATTTCAACTAACCAACAACTCTCCACACATACACATTCACCATACTCGAGCGTCGCCCATCATATTTTTGTCTCTCATTTTTCTCAGATCTCTCAGTATTCTTTTGTGGCTGGTGGTGACAAGTTATTGTGCGCGAAAGTTATTGTGAAAAAATATAAATTAAATTAAAAAAAAATATATATCTGTGAAAAATTATTAAGAGGTAAGTTATTTGTTTATAATTTATTTTAAATATTAAATATTGTTGTTAATGTTGAATCGGGCTTTTTTGATCACTTCCTTTTATATGCAAATAAAAATCTTTATTTCATTCTATTTTATTTTTTATTTTATTTGCATATAAAAGGAAGTGACCAAAAAAGCCCGATTCAACATAAACATTAATAGTTCAAATAATTGGTCAAACTATAATTAATTTAATTAATATTAAATATTGTTATTTGTTTATAATTTATTTTAAATATTGTTTGAAAAATAACTTCTGAGTTTGAAAAATATCTTCTGAGTTTAAAAAATAACTTCTGAGTTTGAAAAATATCTTCTGAGTTTAAAAAATATCTTCTGAGTTTAAAAAATAACTTCTGAGTTTGAAAAATATCTTCTGAGTTTGAAAAATAACTTCTGAGTTTGAAAAATAACTTCTGAGTTTGAAAAATAACTTCTGAGTTTGGAAAATATCTTCTGAGTTTGGAAAATAACTTCTGAGTTTGAAAAATATCTTCTGAGTTTGAAAAATAACTTCTGAGTTTGAAAAATATCTTCTGAGTTTGGAAAATAACTTCTGAGTTTGAAAAATAACTTCTGAGTTTGAAAAATATCTTCTGATTTTAAAAAATAACTTCTGAGTTTGGAAAATATCTTCTGAGTTTGGAAAATTTTCAAGACGTTTCCCCGTTCACCCCCCCAAATGAAGATGTTACCATCACTAATGTCATTTCCGAGTTATACACGCATGAAGGTAAAAAATGTATTTTAACACTAGTACCATTTTCAAAGTCGTTTTTAAACTCCAGCTTATATTAGACTGGGGTTTATCCAATGTTATTTGAATAGGATAAACCCCAGTCCCTCTAAGTAACAGCTGAGATAGCATATTAGTTCTTTCACTAACTTACTTTTTTTTTGTATTTTACTATATGTAACTCTTATTTTAAATTGTTTATAGGCCCCAGCACCAGTACCCAATTCAATAAACTGTCGTCCAAAATAGACGAAATTTTGGAAAGACAGCGTTCCACTGAGGTGAAGGTGCAGGCCATGCAAGGAATGCTGGAGGCATTCATGGCGAAGTCCGAAGTTTCGGTCAATTTGTTGGCGTCCAAAATTGGAAAAGACAATGCAGAGGAAGTGGATGAGGAACTGCAACTTGATGAAATTTTCCCACTTACCTCTGTCCAACAAATTGAGGAAATGGAGGAAAAACTCCATCAAAATGGATTGTTAAAAAAAAATGGTAAGTACCAAAATACATGAAATATTTGAATTTATAAGATATCAATAGATTCTATATTGATTTCATTTTCATTTGTTACTTCTCTAAAAATATTAAGTTTATGTTGATAGGTTATTTTTATCCTGAAATCTTTGAATGCAATATGACACAGACCAATAAAATTGATTTTTTTTAAATTTTCTTAAACAAAGCCACTTATGCTTTTGATGTGCTGAACTAGAATTCGAAATCAGAATCTTCCTGCCAGCCCTCGTTTTTGGGATACAGGTATTCCATTAGAAAATTAAAATAATAACCTGGAATAGTATCTCAAAACGAGAGCTGGGACTGTGCCTACATCACCTACATTTATTTCAACAAATGATTTTGACAACTTAGGTAAATAATTATGTCACACTTGTCGTCTCCTTTCTTCAGAGAGGTATTTAGCTTCAGAAAATTTAAAAGTTTAGGGGTCTGTGTCATATTGCACTCAAAGATGCGAAACTTAACACACTTTAAAGCACATTATTTTTAAAACATATTTTTGTTTTCTTTCAGGTCCGTAAGTTGAGCTCATATGGGGGGGGGTCAACGGAACGAAAACGATCCGCACTATATGCAAGTGCATTTTTACAGATGCACTACTGGCAGAACACTCTTGGCTGGGGACTAATGCCAAAAAAAGTTTCAGCCAATACAAGTTTCTATATAAAACTATATTGGAAGCTGTCCGATAGAGTGGAGCGTTTTTGGACTTTTCTTTCAGATCACTGCGTGCAACTCATGGTTTATGCCTTGTGCTCTTCTGAACATATTCTGATACTTTTTTTTTATTCGACAATGGAAAAATAAAAATCGGGAAGCCTTTGAAGATTGCTCGTATTTCACGAAAATCGATATTTTATGGGGCGTTAGAACCCATCTGAATTGACTTAATCTTTTTCATTTCACTACCAACTGCTCATAACTTATGCTGAGTGATCTTTAGTACCAGATCTGAATCCCTATTTTGAGTCGTTAATGGAAAAAACAAAATCGGGAAGGCTCCGAAAAATGCACATTTTCGCAAAAATTCAGATTTTTTAAATTGTATAAAATCCCACCCAGAAAAAATTTCTTTTACAACTTGTTTGTATTTGCTATATTTGTGAGAACCTCATTGAACCTTATAAGCTATGGAGCACTCAAACTGAGAACTTTTCTGTAATATTGACGTCGTTTATGGGGGATTTAAGAAAATGCTACTTTGACATCCCCTGACCCATTTCAATAGAATTTTAAACTCTAATACTACACTTAAAAGCTTCGTCAATAAATTTAATTTTTATATATAACACTAACCTTTGTAACTGCGTTTAATTTATGTCGATATCTTAGTTCAATCCTTAGATATTTGACATTTAGGTGTTTCCATAATTCTTGCCTATACTATTTTCTTGCCCATGCTAAATTTTTATTTCGAAGTCGAAATGGCGTAATAATTAAACCGTTTAACAATTTATTTTTATGAAGTTAACAATATTAAAAACAAAAGTTTGTGGAAAACAAAAGATTGTATGGTATTTGAGAAAACCGTCTGCAGGTAAAGTTAAAAAAAAAATTAAGCATGGGCAAGAATTATGGAAACACCTAAATGTCAAATATCTAAGGATTGAACTAAGATATCGACATAAATTAAACGCAGTTACAAAGGTTAGTGTTATATATAAAAATTAAATTTATTGACGAAGCTTTTAAGTGTAGTATTAGAGTTTAAAATTCTATTGAAATGGGTCAGGGGATGTCAAAGTAGCATTTTCTTAAATCCCCCATAAACGACGTCAATATTACAGAAAAGTTCTCAGTTTGAGTGCTCCATAGCTTATAAGGTTCAATGAGGTTCTCACAAATATAGCAAATACAAACAAGTTGTAAAAGAAATTTTTTCTGGGTGGGATTTTATACAATTTAAAAAATCTGAATTTTTGCGAAAATGTGCATTTTTCGGAGCCTTCCCGATTTTGTTTTTTCCATTAACGACTCAAAATAGGGATTCAGATCTGGTACTAGAGATCACTCAGCATAAGTTATGAGCAGTTGGTAGTGAAATGAAAAAGATTAAGTCAATTCAGATGGGTTCTAACGCCCCATAAAATATCGATTTTCGTGAAATACGAGCAATCTTCAAAGGCTTCCCGATTTTTATTTTTCCATTGTCGAATAAAAAAAAAGTATCAGAATATGTTCAAAAGAGCACAAGGCATAAACCATGAGTTGCACGCAGTGATCTGAAAGAAAAGTCCAAAAACGCTCCACTCTACTGTCCGATCAAGGTACCCCACTTATAGTGAAGCCGAGGGTGCTTCATTTTTTAAAGGCTTTTTGAAGCAAGCCCCATTTCGAATGGGAAAACCGTCCACGTAAGTTAAAAAAAAATTATAATCAACATTTAAGTTAACATTTTTCTCTTTACAGAAACACCAGTTCCAACACCAGCTCCTCTGCCTCTGACGGGCAATCCACAACATAAGTTAAGCTATTTTTTATTTTTAGTTTTAGTTTTAGTTTTACTTTTAGTTTTAGTTTTAGTTTTAGTTTTAGTTTTACTGCATTAAATAATGTTTCACTAAACTTAAATTTCAGCGTTCTTATTTAAAATATTAAATTTTCAGCTGGGAAGAATCTTATGGTTTGCAGCATGTTGGTAAGCAAACATTTTATAGGTTTTTTAAAATTTGTAAATAACCGGTTATAAAAAAGCCGTGAAGTAACGTTTATTACAGGTTTTATAAGAACTTGCACGAAGTTATTCACAGGTTTTATAGAAACCTATAGGTAAGCGGTTATAAAAAAAACCGTCAAATAACGTTTGTTATAGGTTTTATAAAAACCTGTACGACGTTTATTACAGGTTTTAAAATAACTCGAAGAAAACGGTTATAAAAAAAACCGTCAAATAACGTTTATTAGAGGTTTTATAAAACCTATAGGTAAGAGGTTATAAAAAAACCGTAAAATAACGTTTAATACAGGTTTTATAAGAACTTGTTATATTACAGGTTTCAAAAAAACCTGTAATAACGTTAATTACAGGTTTTATAATAACCGTAGTAAAACGGTTATAAAAAAAACCGTCAAATAACTCAGTACAGGTTTTTTTTAAACTGTATAATAACGGTTTGTAAACGGTTATAAAATAGCCGTAAATGGTTTATTTCATGTTCTTCTTTAACTAAAAATAAACAGTTATTTAATAACCGTAAAAATTAGGTTTTTAAAAACCCAGTATTTGTAGAAAAAAGTGGGTTTTTTAAAAACCCGATTTAGACGAAGTTAAAAAATAACTGACCATTTTCGGTTGTGGAGACGTTTCTGGAACGTCTTTAATACGTTTATTTAACGAGTTTAGTAACTTATCCGTTAAATAACCAGAGTAAATATCCGGTTTATTTTCCGATTTCTAACCACAAAATGTTATTTGGGTAATCGAAAGAAAACAACAACAAATACAATAAAAAAAAAGAAACTATTTTGGTATAATTGTGTTCAAAATTGTTGCAAATAAAAACAAAATAAAGAAATTAGCACTCGAATTTCGAAGGCTGGGTCGGCTTGTACATACAAATGCACAAGCACATACATAAATCTTGAAAAACTCACTTTTCTCACTTTTCTTCGGAGATTTCTGAGACGAACATTTTTTGGATTCATTTCTCAGTTTTCTTTCCCTTTCTTTAAATTGTTTCCTTATTGTTTTGACGTTTGTTTTTAGGTGGTGTGTTCTCAAAAACCAGAAGACATAGAAACATATAGTTTTCACCCATCGATAAGGAATCAATTGATCCAGTTTTCTATGTGAGTAATTTTTTTATTAAAATTCACAGTCTGGACAAAAATAGTATAAAATGAGTTTTTAAAAAAAAAATTTTGTCGCCAATTTTTAACTTTGAAATCGATTATTTCAAAAACTATTAGTTATAATATATTGATTTAAAAATTAGAATTAAATGTACATTTTTGCCTTTCGGAAATGGTATAATTTATCACTGTAAGTGTTGCCGTTGTTTTTTAATAATTTTTTTTTGTTTTGATTTTTTTTTAGAAAACTGCCCCTCCCAAAGAAAAAAAATGATTGTATTGAACTCCTCTACAAAAACCCGTTATCAAATCCTGGCGCCCAAGTTACCCTACTACGTGCCAAAACAACATTTTTGTTCTATACCTAAAAGTTCGAATTTCTGTATCTGGGTTGAAATCGCAAAATTTTTTTTTCTAAGCCAATTTTAAACTGATTTTCATAAAAAATACCTCGTTTGAATTGGAAATAAATATTATTTTAGAATATGTTTTTAAAACAGCATGTTGTTGTGAAAATATATACTTTAATTTGATGTCGAAGTTGGGTAAATGACGAAAAAAATTGAATTTTTGAACTTTGACAGCTTATAAATTGTAGCTGGTTTAACCGAGTTATTTGTTTTATACATTGTTTAAAAGGTATATTTATCTCCTGTTTTTTGCCCCTTACTCCCGATTTTGTGGGTGTTAGAGACTTTTTAAATACCGTTTCGTAATCAGTGCGACTAGCTCTACAAAACGTGATAGGTCTCTGCCCGCGTATATTTTAAAACCTCATTTTTGTAACACCGTGTTATATATTTGTTTTTGCTTTTTTTGATGAAAACTGGGGTCGAATTACGGCACACGATTACGATCATACGCTAACGTTTTGACTATTTCTGTCTCTATTTAATTATTAGAAAACGATAGGGACACATAGCAACCATTCGTTAACGAACGTATGCCGTAGTTCGACCCCTGATTGGGTTCAAAAAATTCTAGCTCTTTTTGCAGACCGTCGCACAGACATGGGCTAAAATAATAAGCTTTCTGATGGTATAAAATTTTACTTACTTCTGTTCTGAGTTATAGAGGGAAACAGTAAGGCCCATTTCACACGTCGCCGAGAACCGGATAAACGGCCCGGATAGCCGGTTGCTAGGTACACGTTCTTATGGGCGCCTTCACACGTACAAACCAAAATGAAACCAACTGCGCTTACTACAACCAGAGACAGAAGAATTATTATATCTCTCTTGTCTTTGCTTCAACTTAGCTGCCGTTCTGGTTTTCTTCTCATGTGCTGTAGTCAAGAAAGGGGTTTTATGTTTTTATATTGTGAGGTAGTGTGAGGTTGTTTTTTTTTTGTTTAGGTATATCAAGATCAAGTCGAAGTGAAACCTACAAGAAACATTCTTGTTTCATCCCTTGTTCTGCAGCTGCAGCCGACCGGCTTTTTTGACAAAACCGTGTATCCGGGCCGGATAGCTGGTCTCGGTTATGTGTGAAATGGGCCTAAATCTAATATCTCAATTTGCATACAATGGTCGGAAGAAGTATTTTGACAAAATGAATGAGAATAATCTGTAACGGTTAAACATAAAGTAGGGAAGTTGACGGTTATTTAATAAGTATATTATGGTGAGTCTCATGATGGTCAATGTCAGTCAAATAGTTGGTATTATGCTTCGAGACTGCATTTTTTGTATAAAAAGTGCTAATTTTTGAGGGAAAAAAGTATTTTGACAAACGTTCTTTTTGAATGTTGGTAAGGTAAGGTAATGCATTTTACATTTTTCAAGCACGTATAAAACTGACAGATTTGTTAAGGCTCCGATTTGTAAAAAAGTGGGTAAAACGGCGGAACTTAACATTGAAATTAGTGCATCTTCTGTTGCAAGTCATAATTTCGGTGTGTCTGTTAAAAAAATCTGTGGAGAACTGAATTTTTCGCGGAAAACTATAAATTACCAAATATAAAAACACAAAAATATAATTATACTATCCAAAACATACTACGAATGGACCAAAAATGAAAAAAATGCCCTAAAAAAACAGAAGCAATTTGAGGAATTCACTTTAAATCGCGGACCGACTCCAAAATGCCTGGATTTGGAAATGCAATTCTTTCATAAAAAACTTTGTTAGAAAAAGTACAATTCGCATTGAGCTCGAAGAAGACAATTTGGCCATATTTATGGGAAGATAACACAGCATTTACGTCATAAAACAAAAATTGAAAAAAACTAAATTCTCATAGGAACATATTGGTATGCTTCTTTCATTCAAAAACAAAGTTTTATGGACCACATTCCCACAAATTTCCATCTCAATGATCCATTAAACGCAAAGGAACTGTTAAAGCTCTGTACAAATTTGGTCAAGTTTGTTCCAGAAGCGAAAAGCACAACAACATGTACCTTTGAGAATTCAATTGTTTTTTTTTCAATTTTTGTCTTATGACGAAAATGCTGTGTTATCTTCCCATAAATATGGCCAAATTGTCTTCTTCTGGAAGCTTTCAATTCGAAGTAACCAAAATGCTAAAAAATACAATTAAAAATGTGATTTGTAAAATGGATATAAGGTTTACTTTTTGAATGGCGTAACACTATTCTGTGGAATGGACAACATAAATACACGCATTTGACAATTAATAGTGTTGCACACTAAAACAATATCGAAGCAAGTTTCGTTGCACTTATGGACACCGGATCGAGCACAGTTACTATTTCAAATTGCAATTTCGTTGAGTCTTTGGGAGGCAAATTAACAACAGAGTGGTCTTCTTTTATATCTCGTGGAAAATTAAATCTAGCTTTTGTTGCCCTGGTCAATAAAGTTGACAAGACCTTCAGAAGTGTGTCGCTCGAAATGTAAATAACAAGTTCAATAACAGCCATATTATTGACTCTATATAAAACTTGTTTTAAATCAAAACAAGTTCTATAAAGTTTCAATTTTCAAAATCGGTAGGTATTATTCACAAACATTTTCTTAAACATGAATTTTTAAAACATGTTTTGAATAAAACAGGATTTTCAAAAGCAGGAAAAAGTTTGTTTTGTGAATAGCAAAACAAGTTTTGAAACTTTTTGATATAATTGATCAGCGCAGAATTTTGTCAATAATTCAAATAAAAATTAAAGCGATGGCACGTAGGCAGTAAAATGTTTACAATAATTCAAATTAAATCATAAAACAAATGGCATGCATGTAATGCAGTTTCTTTTGAAAAGGATTTCAAAAATATGTATGTTCAACAATGTCTAAGAATTTCAAACTTTTTTTTTTTAATTAATTTATAAAAAAATATTTTTTTAAAAAAACGGCTCAAACAATTTTGAATTTTTTTTAACTGCTTGCATTTTTTGGAGCTCAATTTCATTTAGCCCTGATTTTTTCCATCTTCAGTTAGACTATCAGAAGAATAAATGTCAATATAAAAAATCTTTTTTCGTATGATGTAGTTTTATCTGGCTATTGAAAAATTGGTTCTTAAAGAAATGTTTTTTTTATTTGGAGAACGAATCTTATGTTTTAAAATTGCAAGCAAGTACGTTCATTTTATTTTTTATTACTCAGTACTAAAAAGTGCAAAAAATAATACCTTTGCACCATTTTTCAAAAGTACAATCCAATCTCTAAAAATTTGATTTTTTTTAAATTTTTAAGGCTAGAAATTTTCAAACCATGTTTAGTTTTTCAGAGCATGAAACTCTTTTGAAAACGTAAACTTGTTTTGTTTTTTAGTGGAGTAACTTAAGCTCAAAAATTGGCAATATTAGGGAGCCCGGCCGAACAGTTTAGATTATGATGATCTTTTTTTCCAAACGTCGGTAATTAAAAATACTTTAAGGTCTATTGATTAAAAATTGCCGGTGCTACCATATTGATTTTTTAAATTTAATTGAAGATTTTTGTGAACAAAATATTTTTTTTTTCAAAAATTTTTCTTCAATTTCATAAATTAACTAATGCCAAAAGATTGTCCAGAAAGTTCAAGGAAAAAAAATATATGGGAGTGAGGGACAATCTTCTATCGTTCAAGCGATAGATGCAATTTTCTTATTAATTGACTTCACAACACAAAAAAAAATATTTGAACACAGCGGCAACACCTACAATATTTAAATATACACTTTTAAAAAGCTAGAAACTTAGTCACATTTGTAAAATTAAAATTAAGTTAATTGAATGAAGGGCTTTTGAAAGAATGGTAATTGAACTCAGATTTTTGAAAAAATAATTATTGACAAAATTTTAACATGTCGTTTTTAAAACTTTTTCGTAATATAAAATGCATTTATTTTTAAAATTTTTTAGGTCACATTTATTATGATTTGAAATTATAAAGGAAATGTCAATATGTACCTATTACAGTTTATGAAAAAAATTTAAAAGTATTTCATTTTCGAAGAATTTTTGAAAAAAAATTATTTTTTTTTTTTAAGTTCAACATTTAAATATAAAGTTATTTTTTATTTATTCAATAGCCCTTATCGTTGAAAGTTAAATAGCAAAAGTTTAAAGTTCTTATTTGCCAAAATATTTAAGAAAATACATTATTTAAATGCAAAAATTCAGTTATTATCAAAAAAAACCCATTGAAATTGAAGTAATTTTTAATATTTTTTTCAAAAGTGTGATACATTTTACCTTTTCTGCTTCGGAATTCAACTGATAATAATTATGGCCAAAAATTTTTTTTAAATAAATTCATATTTTATTAGAAAAACTATGGAAAAAAGTCATTTTAAATTTTTTTAATTACAATTTTGAGTTTGAAGTCAGATTGTCAGAAAATTGCATTTATCGCTTAAACGATAGAAGATTGTTCCTTACTCCCTTATATTTTTTTTCCTTAAATTACCTAGAAAATCTTTTGCTGTCATTTGTTTTATGAAATTTAAGCAAAAATAATATTTTTTTTTAAACAATAGGTACGGCAACATCGGCAATTTTTAATCTATAGACTTTAAAGTATTTTTAATTACCTACGTTTGAAAAAAAAATCGTCAAAATCAGAGCTGTTGGGCCGGGTTCTCTAATAATTTGCTTTAGTTACTCCACTAAAATATGAATAATATGGGCGTAAACTTAATTGAAAATTGAATTGTGTGGCTCGAAAAGTCGAACCTGATCGAACCTTCTTCATGATTGTTTTGCAAAGCCTTTCTTAACGTATCTCCATACTGATGAGCAGGAATAGGATGTTGTGGACCTAAAAACTTAAAAAAAGGCAAAATAAAACTCTAAAAAAGTTAATTGTAGTAATTTTGAACAATCATGAGTTTTTTAAATTATCAGGTAACAAGCGCCTGCGATTGTCCCTTATTGGGGACTTTTCACAAGTTGATTATTGCCGTGTGGCCAAGCTTTTCAACTCGTGTGAACGTAAGCTGCAAATCGTGCGACATATCGCGCGACTAAAATCGATTCGTGAAAAGTCGTCATCAGTGCTTTAAAGGAGCTAAAGATTAAATTAATTAATTAAAGCACTCGACATCACCCACTTCAACATTTGCCGGGAGCTCTTGATTTGTGTTACCATTTATTACTCAATTTACTTGTTCAACTCTCTTGAGTCCCTTGTTGCCCAAAAAACTGATTTGTACTTCTCAACAACATCTTTTGCGACTACCCTTTTCGCGGCTTTTAAATCTCTCTTGATTTTCAAAATCTGGAGAACTTCTCCAATCGAATATTGTAAATTGAGTAAGTTAGTTTTTGAACCCTGATACGTGTCGGTTGCCGGCCGCGCAATATAAAATAGAACGCATTAAATGGTAGCAATAGCATACAAACAAGTTGCATAGGTAGATCCTTAATATAGATATATTGAGTAAGTTAGTTATCTTTTTGTTTGTATTTGAGTGTTTTGTGTGTACGCATTACTTTAAAGACGTTAAAAAGATAAAAAAAAACATAGAAAAAGGCAATAACAAGAGAAAAGACAAAAAAAGGCAAAAACGTAAGAAAAGGCAAAAAAAAGCAAAATAAAATATATATACTTGGCACGAGGTGGACGTGAAACGTGTTTATTTTTAATCTATAGTGTCGTACGATTGAGCAAGAAAAAAAGGCAAATTCCACAACATCCTATCCCCGCTGATGATTGTTGCAGCTTGCAGCGGTCCACCAAACAAAAATAATCAATATTAAACTGTTCTTTTTCTTTTCTAGAGGACCAAACATTTTTCAACTTGCAATAACCATCCGTTCAGATTCATTTTTATTAATAAAGGCCTACTATACTATAATAGGCATATGCGCGCATAGGCTTATGTCAAAATCGAACGAACTGCTTCGTCCTGTTTCTGAAAACATGAGGAGTAGCCATAATGAACATACGCGGGCATAGCCTTCTGTCACAATTTACATTTTTGTTTTCCATATTTTTTGTAAAAAACGCGTTGAATAACACAAAAATATTTTTTAAACTGGTTTTATTCAATTTACAATTCGTTTTATCACATTTTTAATGAGTGAAAATTAATTTAATTTTTCCATCCCCCTTGCATCCATGTTGTTTACAACATAGCATTATGGCTATCCCCATAAGAATTGTGTATTTACGACAACTCACTCATGCCATTTTGACATAAGCCCATGCTAGACAACTTATCGGTTTAAAAATGAAAGACAATTCAATTCTTCTTGGTTTTCCAAGAATAAAAAAAAGAATAACTATATTTCTTAATAGTTACTTACGGTCATATTATTCACCAGTTTAAAAAATACATCTGGATGTAAAAAAATTGAAATGTCAAAAATAAATCAAAACCCATAATATTCACTATCACACAGAGAAAACAATAGTCATTTTTTAACTATTTTTCAACTATTTTCATAGTTAAAATCGTGATTACTACTTTGGATTTGGATTTATTTTTGACATTTGACAATTTAACATCCAGATGTATTTTTTAAACTAGTGAATAATATGGCCGTTAAAGACTAAAAACAACACAACATTTAAACGACTTCGAATCAATGTATAAATATGCTGAATTGCCAAAGAGCAATTCAGGTTAAGAAGTGTTTCTTATTATTACTCAACAATAGGTGTGTTTTTTATTACAACCGGTCTTAACTGGACAAAAAAAAACGCAGTCTGGGCTAAGCAATTTACATGCTAAATACAACAACACCTTAGCCCCTTGGGCTTAGTTGTTTAGCCCGGAGATTTCTCTGGGCTTAACTTTTTGAAGAGTTTTAAATCTGTGCTACCAAACTAATTTTTTCATAAATTGTTTGGAATTTGTTAAAAAACGTGAAAACTCACGTTTGGAAGGACAAATTGTATAAAAATAGTTTTGCTAGCATACATTTTTGTATCTCTTTGTAAAACATACATGAAAAATACAAGAAAATGACTAAAGCGAAAAATATGACAACTCTAAATTTTTGTTGTGTCTGCTGTTTTCGGAACATTCAATATACAGTGCTGCCAAGATTTCAGGTTAAGCCCCGAGGCGTTTTTTTTGTCCAGTTAAGACCGGTGGTAATAAAAAACACACCTAATGTAGGTTGAGTAATGTAAGTTATTATTTAATAGGCTAAGTTCAGAGGCGGCGCTAGACCAAAATGAGGCGTGTGCGAGAGTAAATTTGCGGGGCCCCTAGGAAAATAGTTTTGGACTATCATTTCCGTCCAAGTTCAAGTAAAAAATTGTTATAATAAACTTATAGGTGTTTCATTTCAATGTAGATGAAAAACAAAATGCACGACTCGATCTCACGAACTTGTTCTTAAATTTCAAATTGCTTTAATTTTTTAAACTTTTATATAAATAAGATTTGTTAAATATACGTATGCAGATATCAGAAAAAAAAAATTAATTCGTTCTTCAACGATGTTTTTTTATACATACAAAGTATTTTTAAAATCATTACAATACAAGGAAAAATTAGACAAAAGGTGTTATGCAAATGTTATTATTAATATAGGAATTAATGACTCAGTGATGTCAAAATAAAGGTTATAACATCTTCTTTCAAAATTGAGAGGGCTGTCGGATCGAAGCTTGGCATTTCACCCTCAAGCCTGTGGGAACGTTAGAAGTGAAAAACGCTCCTAACTTTAAAACAGGCTGCATGACCTAAGTTTCAATTTCTGACTTGAAAAACCTCTGGTTGTCAAAAGTAGACATTATTAACTTTAATTCGAGATTAAATTTGCCTTTTAACTCCATAAGTTCAACGGGCGGCGCAGCGTATTATATGAGACTTTTTCCTGAATTATTCGTAGTTTTTTCATATACTTTGGGTCGTTGTTAAGAATCTATCAAGCTTTTTCCAAAACACCATTTTGTATTTTAATGCTAATTCCTTAACTGTCGACAAACATACCAAAAAAACGCACTTCCATCGCTTCTAACCTTAAAACAGGCTGCTTTATGAAACTGACAACCTTTGACCCGAAAAACATCTGAATTTGAGAAGAAGATGGCATTACCTTTAATTTGACACCAATATCGTCTTTAAGCACTACGCACTTTAACACGTTTCTGCAGTGGAAGCCCTGCCTAACAAAATCTTGAATGAATTTGAGCAATTTGATTTATTAAGGCGCATTTGTAGAAAAAAAAATCAAAATCATTAGAAACCGTTATAAACATTTTTCGGAAAAAAACTATTTTAAGTAAAATCGGTATGAAATTTTGCAGAAATTATTTATCTACATTCCAAATTTCAGAAAAATTTAAATGTAACATTTTCTAAAATTTTACTTTTTAAATAAAAAATAAAAATCAAACTTTCTTCATCAAAATATAGAAACTAATGAAAACTAACACTTTTTTCATAAAATCGTTAAGGGCCCAACCCATAGAATCCGTTGCGTCCGTTCCGTCGAAGTTTTCAACTGACAGCTCGATAAAATACACACGTTCCTATGGGAAGCGACCTATAAGCGACGGATCGGACGGAGACGGATGGATTCGACGGAAGAAGTAGCCCAACTTTCTACTTTTTCATCCGTCGTATCCTTTCACATTGGTTGTCATAAATAGATCAGTTCGATTTTCTGTTTCTGAGTGCACACCGGTGAATTTCAGAACTAAGAACTGTGTTCTTTTCTTCTCCGATTTTATAAATTGTGAACTTTAATTGTTCATTTGTGAAGAAAATGTAATAAAAATAACATTTGATGATATATCTAATCATGTATATGAATTAAATATCTAAATTCTGTTGTAGAGTTCAATTTAACAATAACAAAGTCATACCTACAACTGATAATTTGTTATTGAAAATTGTTTTTGATGAAGAGCAAGTACCTACCTACATGAAATCTAGTCGGGCATTTTATTTCATAAGAAAAAACAACGATAATAGTTAACAATTTTTTGCATCAGAACTTCCTTAGTGCACATTCAGCGAGAAAATATCGAACACACCTTCGAATTTGAAGTGAGCTGTCAAAAAGCTCTATGGGTCACCCCTTTCTGTCCCATCAACTTCAACGGATGGATTGACGGAACGGACGCAACTTATTCTATGGGTTGGGCCTTTAGTCATTTTTGAGTAAATTCTACTTTTCTAAAATTGGATATTTTATTTTATAATGTAAAAATTCTTGTTTTCGCCAGTTTGTTCTCGGCTTCTTTTTTAGAATATAAAAATATCAATTGAATCACCAATTGGAAAAAGGGAATAAGTCCATCTCATCTTATTGTTGGCAAAACGCAAATAACTGCATAACTTCTTTATTTGAAGGTTCTAAGAATGTGGTTAGGCTAGTCTCACGTTAGTCTTAAAATTTGAAAATTGACACTTTTCAAACAAACTGTAATATCGCTGAGTGCCATTGCTATATTGACATACAACAAAAACACTTGCTTATGATTTCCATAAAAAAAAGAGGCCGGAAAAAACCAAGGGGCTTTCCCTGCTAGATGCAGGAAGATATACAGGGTGATTCAGGAGTAATGTGCCAAAAAGCTAGAGCGTGTAGGATAGGTCGAGACAAGAAAAAAATCGTATGGGGCGGCGAGCACCCCAGACATAGAAAGAAAAATTCTCAGGTAAGTTTTCAGGTGTTATCAATGAAAAAAGTTGATCAACTCAGGGTGAATCCAATACTGTATCACTTTATTGCATCCTTATTTAAGTCTGTATAAAAAAGTTGTGCGACCATTCTACGTTTGTTTTTATCCATCATCTAGTTGGAAGTTTTTCAATGAAGTTATAATGACTAATGGGAATTGTTTTTGTTGATGTTTGCTTTCCTCTGTTAGATATGTATACTTATCAATAATTTAATATTTGTTTTTTAAGAAATAACTAATAAATACATAAATTATTCACATTTTTCTTTGAGCAAAATTGTTGATTTAAAAAGGGAAAAGTTTGGTGGATTGTGAATCCCTCCGTATTTTGAAACATCAATGATTCCGCAAAATGTGTTCGAATACGGGATTTCGAAAAGCGAAAATTCAAAAATTCCACTTAATAAGATTGTCCTTTTTAATTATTTTTCAGGAGATCAACAAATTGGCGGCGGAAAACAGCGGTCGAATCACCGCACACGATTACGATCAAACGTTAACGTTTTGACTATTGCTCTCCCTATTAAGTCAGTAGAAAAAGAAAGGGACACATACCAAACATACGTTAACGAGCGTATGCCGTAGTTCGAACCCATAAAAGTTCTAAGTCCTAAGTTTAAATTGGTACGGAGTTTGAAAAATCAGTCTATATAAATTGCGAGCGTTAGCGCGAAAACAATTTTTTTTACAGGAAATAAAGTTTACCCATTCTTAAGCTCTATACAAAAAATTATTTCATCCAATTTTAAATACCTTTACAATATTGAAAAATAGAAAAAAGAGAAAAAAGTTTTTATAACTGAGATTTTGTAAAAAAAAATGTATACATTTCATTGTTTTAAATTATGTTGGGAATCTTAAGGCAAACATTTCAGATAATCCAAGGTGCTTGGCAAACTAAATATGTGCTTCACTTTAGAAAAAAAGTTAAACAATAATCTTAAATTGTTTAATTTTCTTTTTCTATCGAGTGGAAACAAGCCAATTTCAATTATTTATTTTTGTTTGATTGTTATAAATAAAGAAAAGAGACATGGTTTTTCGGATTTTATTATTAGCGAGACATTTTCATTTGGCGCCCGCGGGGCCCACAGTGCGGCGACTAGTGGAAAAAAATCAAAAAAAAGAATTTGCCAAAAATGTGAAGCAAGTATGCCAAATTCAAGGTAATAAGTCTGAATGAATAAACCGACAGTTAATTTATGATAAAGTTCAATTTTCTGTTGTCAGAGATCCTCAGAAGATCAATAAAAAAAACAAACAATTAGAGTAAGATTTGTAGTTACCGGTTAAAAGACCATTTACTGAAGAAAAAAGGAACATATGTATGATATTTTTTTTGCTAGGTTCACATTCAGGAGAGAAAATATAATTATTCTAACTGCATATTTTTGTTTCTCCATGTAAATTTAAATTTTTTTTGAGAGTCCAAATCAAAGCTTCTTTGTTCGTGGTAAGTACTAACTTTGATAAGCCATATATTTTGAGAGGGGTCAGATGGGAAAAAATTGTTTTTGTTTAAAGAAAGAAAACAATTATATCTTTTAAAAAAAGTAAGTTTTGTCTGCAGAAACTTGCGCTTTCTCTTGCAACAAGTGTTTGTTTACGAGTATTTTTTACATAATGTGTTCCGCTAGGGAGCTTTTTGATGTTTGTTTTTCCAACCCAACAGCCTGATTGCGTGGTGTTTTGCAGTTAATGAAGTCAAAACTAAATATGCAATCAAATTTAGAGCCTAAAAATCAAGAAATCTTAGCAAAACACTTGTTTTTTTTTATTTTTTTTCCCGAATTCCCATACATACAAGTTCCTGGATCGAATCATGTATACAAAAGTAGGCGTGGCAGGGGGCGAATAGGGTCGACACGAAAAAAAAAATACTGTAAGAGTTTCAGCCCTTAATGTTAACATTTAGTACCGCCGCATCGCAGATTTCTATTTCCCATACGATTTGTATGAGAAAGATTGAGTATTTGTGTTTAGAATTTTTTGGTGCCGTGAAATAACGCCGAATTCCAAAATTCGGCGTTATTTCACTTTACAAAAGCGAAATAACGCCGAATTTCAACATTCGGCCTTATTGCGCTTTGTCAAAGTGAAATAACGCCGAGTCCCAAGTGAGAAATAAGGCCGAATGCTAGAAAAGTGAGCATAGAAGTGGACCTAAGTTAACCCGTATATTAAATTGCTAACCTTTTTTATTTTTAAAGGCATATAAGGCCCTAATTTATTAAGGCAGAATGGCCCCAATACCAATTCGGGACTTATGTCCATCCAATCGAGGTATAGGTTCCAAAAAAGTTTTTTGTCTTATGTGCCTCTTATTTATTCATTAACAGATTAGTCTTAAGAATGTACAAAAACATGGCGCAGGGACAAAAGGCCCAGGGATATAGCACCCACTTTTTTTTATTGGAGTTATGTTCAACTTGAGTGGGTTGACATTTAATTTAAAAATTATATCCCACTTGAGTGGGACATAAGCTCCATATATTTTGCATTCAAGTGGGACATAAGCCCCACACTTTTCGCAATATAATTTTGAGGTGTGAAAATAAAAATTCGCGCGAATTTTTATTTTCACACCTCAAAATTGATTCTCCCGTGGGCAAAATTTTTTTCCGCTTCGCGTTCGGGTTCCAAAAATTAAATAGATTCTTATGTAAGAATTTATTTTTCGCTTCGCGTTTGCCAAGTTATAACACAAACATATCTCTGTTTTGTTTGGTATGCACATAAATAAAACAATAAAACCCAAGACTTAGATTTATAAACAGTGAAATAGGTTTGGAGGCTGGGAGCATGCTGCTCTGCTGCAATCCCCTTGATTGGATACACTATTGAATCGGCTTATTTGCCAATAAGGTGGGACATAAGTGCAAAATCGAATTATGTAACTATCCCAAATACAGTTATCCAGTTGGGAGATAATTTTATAATTTGTAAATTCTTTGTTAGTGAGACATAACGCCCATCCTTTATTTGTGGGTCTTTTGTCCAACCTGAGTTTGACATAAGCCCCACATTTAATTTGAAACTTATGTCTCACTTAAGCGGGACGTAAGCCCCACAAATAAATAGTGGCTTTTATTCCATGGGCCTTATGTCCCTGTGCCAAAAATATGGCATTTCAATACCAAACTGACTGCAGGTGGTAACATAGAAATTTTTCCTAAGCTCCACTTAGCAGGAAAAAGTGAAGTAACGCCGAATCGGCGTAATTTCACTTTATCATTGCGAAATAAGGCCGAATGTTGAAATTCGGCGTTATTTCGCTTTTGTAAAGTGAAATAACGCCGAATTTCGGAATTCGGCGTTATTTCGCTCGGCGTTATTTCACGGCACCGAATTTGGTGCCCGCTTTTCGAAGTTATTCAACTTTAAAATATAAAAAGTAATTTTTTTTTACGATTTTTTATGAAAATATTAGGTTTTTTCAAAAAAATTTGCAAAATTTTCGAATATTCGTATTTTATGATGTGTTTTGGTTTCACAGATCCTTTTATATAACTCTCAAACCCCTAATACTATCATATTAGATTTCTTCAATAAATTCGAATTATTCATTTTTTCAACTTAAAATTATTTTAATAAATTTTTTAAGAAAATGATTAAATCTAGCCTTTTTGATGAACCATTAAAAAGATAAAAAATTCTTAACACAAATACACAATCTTTCCCATACAAATCGTATGGGAAATAGAAATCTGCGATGCGGCGGTACTAAATGTTAACATTAAGGGCTGAAACTTTTACAGTATTTTTTTATCGTCATTTCCAACAATATTTTCAACAATGCTTTGAACAAAAAAAATTTTTTTTTTTGAATCAGTCTAATGTAGGTAATCTGACATGAAACAAATTCAGTAGGTATTTTATTATTCATTTATTTTATTGATGGCATTTCATTGTTTGTTTATTTTTTTTGTTTGTTTTAATTTTTGCTGGTTTGTTTATTATAGGACAGACAGTTTTCTTTTATAACTTAGGTGATAAAGTAAATAAAATGTAATGAGAAAAAAAAACAATAATTAAAATAATAATAACTAAAAACATAAACATATGTTGCATTGCGTATGAAAATGAAAAACGTCAACTAGATTTAAGTTCACAAAGTCTTCTCAATACTGATATCCACTTCCATCATTTTCACCATTTTGCCCTCCAGCACCAAAATCATGATCATGTGAATGTCCATTACTATTGCCATTACGTCCAGCACCATTGTGTTTTCCATTACCATCCCCATTACGGCCGTTTCCATTTGGCCGGCCACTGGAGTAACCGTTTGTGCCCAGATCTTGTCCATTTGGTCGGCCGCTTGAATACCCATTTCCATTATTGTCTTGACCTGAAGATGAGTCATGTCCATGAGAATAACCGTTGCCATTACCATTGGGTTCTCCACTTGAGTAACCATTGGATCCGAGATCTTGTCCGTTTGGCCGGCCACTTGAGTATCCATTGGTGCCTAAGCTTTGTCCATTAGACCCACCACCATTACGACCGTGTCCGTGTCCGTTGCCATTTCCATTACCATTTCCATTTCCATTTGGTCTTCCGCTTGAGTATCCTTGAGCTCCTAAATCTTGGCCGGAGGATGGATATTCGCCTCCATTTTCTCCATTATGACCACTTCCTGGTTGATTATAATCGTAGCCATCAGCACCTCCAGCTCCACCATGTCCATTACCACCTCCTGAGGCTCCACCTTCAATAGCATCCCCTTCATAACGGATCTGTGGTCGATATCCACCTTGATCAGCTTCATACTCAACAATCTAAAAGAATACAAGGAAAAAGTACATCCCGCATAATGTTAAGCTACAGCCAAGCTTTTTAAGCACGTTTGCCATCTCTTACTTGCTTCCTTCCATCTGGCAAAAGAACATTGTACTGACCAGTTGCCAAATCACCATCACGCATCTCGGAATGCCCAAACGACAAACCACTTTGTGCATCTTCAACTTCATAGCTAAATTCATATTTAGCTGGTTCCTATATATAACGGTAGTTTTTGTTTTTGTATAGTAATTTCGGAACAAAATTATGATAGTATGAGTTTCTATTTATGAAATAAATTGTGTATCTTTTGGATGTACTGTTCTGTTCTGAAGCATGAGTAGAAGGAGCCAAGTAAGATATAGAGATGTGAGTAGTTTTCATGTTTTCTATGTTTTTTTTTACACACTACAATTAGGTATAGAAGATTATGATTATAAGTAATTCTAGCTTCTTAAAACTTACATTGTTTCCCTCATCGTCACCTCCATTACCACCTTGAGAATAATCATAGCCATCAGCACCACCATGACCTCCGTTACGGTGACCATTGCCATTGCCGTTGCCATTGCCATTGCCATTGCCATTGCCATTGCCGTTGCCATTTCCATGATGACCCTGACCTGGTGCTAGATATTCCGAGCTTGGGCCACTTCCTGGAGCTCCATAAGTATCCGATGGTCTTCCTCCGTTCCCTCCTCGTCCGTGACCGTTTCCGTTTCGACCATTTCCAGATGCTGGTGGGCCATAGCTGTCAGATGGTCGGTGGGCGTCGCCATTTCCTCCGTTTCCATTCGAAGGTGCTCCGTATGATTCTGATGGTCGTTGAGCTCCATTACCATTAGATGGAGGTCCATATGAGTCAGATGGTCTGCCGTTAGAAGAATCACCATTCCCATTTTGACCAGGGGCACCATAAGTCGATGAAGGCCTTCCTCCTCCATTGCCACCGTTCTTTCCGTTATGTCCGTTGTGTCCGTTATGTCCGTTGTGTCCGTTATGTCCGTTGTGTCCGTTGTGTCCGTTATGTCCGGGAGCTCCATAAGTCGAAGATGGTCTAGACCCGCCATTACCATTTTGTCCCGGTGCTCCATAGGTAGACGATGGTCGCCCACCTCCGTTTCCATTATGTCCTGGTGCTCCATAGGCATCAGACGGAGTTCCACCTCCATTCGAATGAGAACCGCCATTGCTTCCTGTTCCCGGAGCTCCATAATTAGAAGAAGGCCGTTGACTTGAACCATTACCGTTACCATTACCATTAGAACCACCTCCTCTCCCGGGGGGTCCATAAGAGTCTGAGGGTGGCAGGTATGAGTTAACTGGTGGTTCAGGACGGGCCAACACCGTTGACACTATGAGCATGAGGCACACAATCTTTAAATTAAAGAGATTAATATATTCAATGTGATGTCTTTATGGATTTAACAAACCTTAAACATTGTAAACCCAGAATTCTCACAACAAAAAGAAAAGGAGTAGAACTTAAAAAAGAACTTTTTTGAAAAATAGTTTAAGGGTCTTATGAAAATATTGAAATGATATGTCGAAGAATCCTCCTTGCTTTGTGCGATGGCTTATCCAAACAACCAAGATCGAAATCCAAATTCTGACTGACTTTAAGGTTTAAAATGTACCACTATTTATACGGCAATAGACCTAGATGTCTTTTTCGGTGCCCATCATCAAACGCTCAATGCATCTTATGTCTTTTTATTTGGTATTGTGTTTTTTTTTCTAATTCACTTTTCACGATTCTTGTGAAGATGCACACAGTACATACTATTTCAATATTACCTATAAGAGAGAGGAAAGATGACACGTCGCTTCTTACTCGATTTAACTTCAGTTTCAGATTTCTGATTTTAATTCCAAACTAAGACCACCACTGCCACCGGCATCACAGCTTAAGATACCAAAACAAACTCATGGAATGAAGAATGAAGGTAAAACAAAAACGAATGCACATATCAGCCAGCTTTAAGATACTGTGCCAAAACTTCGTGTCAATGTGTGGGGAGAAAGACACAATCTTTGAGAAAAAATCGTGCACAGCTGGGATGATGTAGCTTGTTGGCTTTGTTACTTCATCTTCATCCAAAATCTATGAGCGTGCGGTGCATTACATATAGTGTCTGGGTATAGTATCTGGGACCATCACCAACATCATCAGATCGTTACAAAAAATCATTTTCTCACCTTCAAGAATCCATCTGCCAAATGTGTGTTACCAATTATTCCAAACAGAAGAATATTTAGAGAGACAGGCATTGGAATCGGCATCGGGCATGTCTATCTGTCTGGGTTAAAAAGATGGAACGTGGACCTAAAACCTAGAAAATGAAAAGGATGTAGAGTGTGTCGATTATCTGATTATGCAAACTGTCTGAAGGATGTTTTAACCACGCGTTTTGCAGATGTAGATACAACAAGAGAGATGCATAGTTGATGGTTTAAGTTGTTTCGATTAAGATACACGCGCACGCGCGCGCATTCATTCATTCAGCACTCGGATAAAAGCAGGTTAATTTGTTCGCTGGTGACCTCTTGATGCATTTTAGGTCATATACGCGGTGGAATGCTTCTGTTGTTTTTGATTTTTTTTTTTTAACTTTTTGTATCTTCATATGCCATATGGAGTATGAAGGTATTTCTTAAGGTTTAATTTAAGTTTGATTTTGCAAGTCCACGTACAATGAAGAGTATATGTTTGTTATTTGAAACTAGGCTATTTGGTAGTCGAAAGTTATTGTTATTGTTATAATTTTCATCAGACAAAGTGTCTGGCCACGATGTGGTGGATGTAAAATAACCCAACCGTTGTTTGGCTCATTGAACACATACAAAATGAAGGAAGATATATCATCGCCGTAAAGCAAAATTGTTCTAAGTCACAAAAAGCAAATTTTACAGGGACGATTTTTAAGTTTCAAATTGGTTTAAAGCGACAATTTTCTGCTCGTTTGCCATTCAAGTTATGTTTTTTATAAAGTTTGTTCTCTACTCTTGAATGAAATATACAAGTTTACCTCATTAGTACCTAGGTGCATACTATTTTTAAACAATTTTCAAAACCAAAAACCCAAAATTGGACATAGAACAATTCGTATACAAGTAGGTACGTTTTTTCCTTAAATAAAAAGTGGACTTATAACAAAATATGATGGGACTTAGAACAATCAAAAATGACGATATATTAAATCTTAAAAATTTAAAACTGGATAGATAGTACGCAGTAATAAGTTCTTATTGCAAATGGCCAATGGGCTCTTCCTAACTGATCCAAATCCCCAACTAACAATTTTACTTCCACGAGGTTAAGATTTTTAATTTCTTGCAGCTATTATCTCTACAGGGCTTTTATTTAGTTTGTGAATCGAAAGTTCAAACTTTCGAGGCTTAACTTTCGTTAACCGCTTCCTAGAAACCTAGTGCAAGTGGAATCTAAAAATTTCTACAAGCATTAATGTAAACATTTCGTTTAAATTTCAATACGGCCACATGAAATTCCATTGTAGAAGCACAAGAAATAAAAGCCAATAACTCACTTCTTTTAAATGGCTTTGCAAAAGAAATTGTATTAGAACTGCTTACAAAATCTTTATGAATGCTTTGTATTTTTTGTATCCAATTCGAAAATTATTAGACTCAAAAATGACTTAGGTATGTATTTAAGTATGGTAAAAGTACCTACAACTTATACAATTGCCTTAAATGCATTTATTATTACAATTCTATATTACCGAAATTATGTCAATAGTATATGAGTCGTGATATTCATTAAATAAAAAAAAAAACATTACGTTGAATTTCAAATAAACCGCATTAAACGGTTTTGCCTTTTTAAAAAAATATTCCACAAAATAGATGCGTTATAGTTACTGCATTTTAATATTTGAATTAAAAAATTGTTGAATCATTGTTTTTGATTGAAAATATTTCAAAGTATGTTTTATATTACTTTCAAATAATAACGACTTACATAAATGTTTATTTTGTATCTCTGTATGAGAAAAAAAGAAGTTCAATTTCAGGCGCATGCGCGAAAAGCTTTTAGTTTTATATGTTTGCCTTAGCGAAGTTAGGGGACATTTATTTATATTTGTAGAGATCCTTTAAATACAAGCAAAACATTGTAAAAAGCATTTAATTTTATAAGTTTGCCTAAGCGAACTAATTTTATTTCTAGAAGCCCTGTGAAAGTGAGTAAAAGCTAAATTTTTTAAACTGTCAGGCAAACTCATGAGAATAAGAAATATTTGGATAAGTGCCATTATGGTGACCATTTTTGGTTTTTTTTATTCATTGTTATAAAGAAATAAATAAAAAAGTGAATCTTTTCATATCGGTAATTGGTTTAAAATAGTGATATTAAAAATGGTTTTCTGACCAATTTGGAGTTCATATTCTCAGTAAGTAGAGAAGAAAGGAAAACAAGATTTTAATCTTCTCCACTTATTTAAATATAAAATAGTGATGGACATTTTAGATTTTTTATCTAAGTTCAAAACAAAGTTAATTCTCTTATTTTTAAGAAAAAGCCAAAAGCCCAAAAAAATTAAAAATTTTTTTCTGCTTCGGAAAAATGCAAGTTGACGGTATCCGGGTGAAACCTCTAAAGTCTAAAAAAACCGAATTTTTCAGATATTTTTTTCTGCTCCAGAAAAATTGTTCTTGAGTAAAAAGTTATTCTCTTTCATCTTCTCAATAATGATAAGATTTGACAATCAGAATATAATATTATTAAGTCTTTATTAAATAATTTTTTACAAGACAAAAAAAATCAGAAAATACCTAACCAAAAATAATAACTTTGAAAAAAAACACAAATGGTCACCATATTCTTTAAGATAGTGCAACTCATCAGGAATTAAGTCGAAGCCCTTAGAAAGTTCTGGTTTCAACTAGTCCAAATTTGAAACTCTTTTATTATATACCTGAGTAGCTCGATGGTTAAGGTACCGGACTTTCAATCAGGATGTACGAGGTTCAAATCCAGCAAAATGCGTCAAGTAAGTAGAAGTTTTTTTCTTAATATAATTGTGTTTGGAAATTTAATTTCAGAAACAAAACTTGTCTGGATGGAAAACAAAGAAGAAAATGAAAAAATAAAATGTAGGGTATAGAGTACACAAAAAAAATGAAAAAAAAATATTTTTTTTTCTTTATTCTATTTGGGATATACCTCGTTTAGACTTTCACAATCCTTCCACAAGTCTGCTCCGAGCTTCTAAATAAAATTAAAAGCCTGTAGCAGTAATACAGATTTTTAAATCTTGAATGTTGCTTGTTTCTATAAGGCATTAAACACATGTTTTGAGTCTCTCTAATCAACTTGCATATGACTCTTCTAAAGCCTATCAAGCTTCTCGGGTGGGCCAAAAGGGCTTCTCTATGGTCGTATACAAGCAATATTTCTAAAATCGAAACAGCTTCGTTAGACCCTTGTGGAAGTAAAATTGTTAGTTGGGTCCTTACGTAAATACAACGAAAAAGTTCGTTGAGCCAACGAAAATTTAATTAATTTTCAGCCGGTGAAAAATTTAATTGGCTCAACGAAATGGCTTTCATACGTTAATGAAGAACTTCATCGATTAACGAAAACTGTAGTATTTTAATGAAATTTTTCATAAAAAATTTTGATCGAGAATTAATGAATTTTTACATCACTTTACGAATTTTTTTCATCAATTAACGTAAAATTTAATTAAACATGGTAATATTTTTCGTTAGTCAATCAACTTTCGTAGGCTAACGAACTTTTTCGTAGATTTATGAATATTTTAATTAAATAACGAAAAAAAAAATCGTTAGCTAATGAAACTTTTCATTGAATTATTGAATATTTTCATAAATCAACGTAATTTTTTTGTCAGCTTACGAAACTTTTCGTTGTACTAATTATTCGTTTAGTAGATTATACTTACTTTATTTTCGTAAATCTACGAATTTTTTCGTCCATTTTTCCCTAAATTTTGGAATAAAAAACCTGAAAATAAAAAAAAGTGGAGCGGATAGAAAACTTTTTACCATACAAAAAGAAAATTGTAATTTTCAATTTGAGTTTTAATCATCCTAAATTAAATACATGGAAAACAAAAATTAAATTAATTACATTAAACACTTTAAACTCCTCTTCTTAGAAAGGAGGTAAACGAATACCTAATACCGGCAATATGAAGAGTTCTATCAGGGATTTGATGTCATCTCCTATGCCGATCACGAATAGTTGGCTTGGCGTATAAAGCAAAGCTTCACAGTTTTTTTTTTATGTATTTGTCCTTTAGAACCAGTACCATGGATGACATCTTTGCAATCTGAAAGAAAATATTAAGAGAAAAACAATCAAAAAATTAGAATATTATAAGAGACAAAAATATTGTTTTTTTATTAAATATAGGAAGTAATAATCGTTCATCCACTCTTCCACTCTTTTAAGAACGGTGACAGAAACCTTTTTGAAAGGATGAAACATAATCAAAATTAATGGGAGTTAGATTTTTTACAATTATTTATCCTACCTGTACAATTCTCGAGTAAATGTTCCAAGTTCCAGCTAAAAGGAGTTTTTTTTTAATCTTCTTGTTAAGGATCCGCTTCTTGATCGCTTCTTGTTCCTTTCTAATACATAATTATTTTATTTTTTTCAGCACACAATATTTTTTATATTTATTCCGCGTCATAGGTCTTTGCACTTTGGGGGTTGAATATACACTGTGACTACCAGAAATGCACACAATAAAAGAAAATACAACGTGCTCTGTATGCACGTGAGTCTAGTTTTTTTTCGTAAGCCAACGATTTATTTTCCTTAAGGCCCATTTCACACGTCGCCGAGAACCGAATAAAAGGCCCGGATACACGGTTGCTAGGATACACGTTCTTATGGGCGCCTTCACACGTACAAACCGAAACCGAAACCGTGTACACGGTTCGGCTGCCGAAGGCCCATTTCACACATAACCGAGACCGGCTATCCGGCCCGGATACACGGTTTTGTCAAAAAATGAGTATGCTTTCACACACACCCGGCAGCCGGTCGGCTGCAGCTGCAGAACAAGGGATGAAATAAGAATTTTTCTGGTAGGTTTCACTATGACTTGATCTTGATATACCTAAACAGAAACAAAAAAAAAAAGACTTGTGTCACTCGAGGACTGCCGCGGTAAAGCTATTGCATTGCATTTTTGATCGACTTATGCAATTATAATTTATTTGCCTACACTTCACAAAACCAATGACTATGTTTTTTTTTATCTACCTATCAATTCATATACAACAACAAGGTCACATTTGAAAACATGCATACACACAATCTCATTCATATCATAATCTTCTCCAGACAAAAAAAAAAAAGAAAACACAAGAATACTTTTACTCTTCTGATTTAATATCGCAAGCGCAATGCAACGCTTTACTCGTTCACAATTCACAAATCACAAGAAGTTGAACAAGAAACAGAAGAATGGGAAGAGAAAAAAAAAGAAAATAGAGATAATTTTTTTTGCTTCTGATTTTTTATTCTGCAGACACACAGACACAGCATTTATGGTCTTCTTCCTTACTCCTCTCTTTGTTGTCTAACACAATTTTTATAACCCTCTCTGTCTGACTTAAGGAAGTTGAACAAGAATCATAAGAAAATAATAAAATACATACACACCATACCATACACGTATAGCGAACTATCTATGTGTGGGGTGTACTAATTTTTCGTTACGAAATTTCTTGGTTAGCTCCCCATGCCAGGCCTGCGTTAAAATCTATGCAATAGCTTAAAAAAAACAACCCCTATCTTACCCACAAGTCATGGTATAAAAAGACAAGGTATGATCATTAGAGCCGCCATCTTACAAAATGGGGTAATAAGGTTTTGACGTTTGCATTTGGCAAAGTCAAAAGCAACAACAATTTCCAAGACAAATTGGTTTACAACAACAATTTCAATGGGCTGGGCTGTCAAAACCTTAAGTAGCCATAAGTTTTGACAGTTCTCGATACTGAGTTTTTTCCAATGATCATACCTTCTCTTTTTATACCATGCCCACAAGTCACAATACGAACTGACATCAAAATATAAAAAAACAAAACAACCCCTTTCTTGACTACAGCATATGAGAAGGAAACCAGAACGGCAGCTAAGTTGAAGCAAAGACAAGAGAAATATATATTTCTTCTGTCTCTGGTTGTAGTAAGCGCATTTGGTTTCATTTCGGCAGCCGAACCGTGTCGTGTACACGGTTTCGGTTTGTACGTGTGAAGGCGCTCATAAGAACGTGTATCCTAGCAACCGTGTATCCGGGCCGTTTATCCGGTTCTCGGCGACGCACACAGGTAAATTTTCCCAAATTCATGGCCAAAACTACAAAAAAAAAATTTGCGATTTGTTGTTTTTTTTTAATGCCAAGTTGTTTACAAATAACATAAGCTTAGAACCTGATTGATTATGCGATGCAAATTGTAACTGTTTAATCAGTAGATGCTTTCAAAGTAGAACATTTTAATTAACGAGTGCAGTAGCAAGGTTGGTTTCTTATAAGAAGTAGTTTGCTTTATTTTTTATTTAATTTTTTTTGGCGATTTTAAAAATAATTAACATGGATTCTGTTGCTAGTGGTATGTTAAAAAAAGATAATGACAAAGATAATGCAAAATTTTAAGTCTAAAGTAAATTTTAAAGCTTCTTAAGATAATGTGTTTGAGCAGTAAAAACAAACAAATTTTTTTTCTTTGATAATGAAAAAGTTAAGTTGATTTGCGTTTTTCTGTACTGAAAATAGTGTTGAAAAATAGTTAAATGTTTCCTTTATGGGAAACAATCCTAAAACATTGCGGTTTTTTGCGACTTTTTATAATATTGGCTTCAAAAGGTGTTGGGGACGGTGATTTTTTTTTTTTTTTTTTTAATTAGATTTTTCTTTTTTGACACAGGATCGTAATTAACTTTCATTTTTCTTTCAAGAAATAAGCTTTCTGAATTTTTAAAAAGCTGTTCGTCACGTGACATTACAGAAAAAATTAATTTTTTTGGTGCCAAAGGTTGAAATATTGAAATTTCGGAGCAAATAGAGAAAAATTTAACGGATTTTGATTTTGCATATATGAACATAGAAGAAGATGGCTGAGTGCCTCCAGAAATAACAACACCTTCTTAAAACAAAATATAAATTGGTTGCAATATGAAATATCGTTTCCATGCTGAGCCCATGGCTTTGTTGGACGGCCTCAAATGGATTTTTCAGACCTAAGCGAACGGTCAAAGAGACGTAAAACAGAAGATTTACGTTCTAACTATAATGCCGAAGAATTAAGCTATGCTGCGCCATGCAACTGCGAGAAAAAGGGAAACTTGTTCATCAAATGTAATGAAAAATATAATATTTTCAACTCCTTCACGTGCTGAAAAATATCAAAAGCTTTGAAAAAAATTGACCAGAAAATTATTCCATATACAGCAGAAGAAGCACTTTCAATAGTTGTTGAAGGAAAATTAACTTAGTTTCATAATAACCATAAAATTTATTCATTCATTGGACAGCTCGGCGAAGAAGCCCAAGAATCACGAAACAAAGATATAAAGCGTTTCGAGAAAGTTTCCCAAGAAAATTTTCGAGGCAGCAAAATATGGAAGATGTGTTTTATAATCTCTTGGTGTCTTCTGACCCATTAATAAGTGGTTTGAGAAAACTAAATCCTAAAACAAAAAATGCGTTTCCCTCTGAAATACTTCAGTTTCTAATAGAACCAGAGATCGAGCAAGCAGACTTATAGTTACAGTTTCACAACTCACAAGTCATTGAATGATGTACACACATACAAACTCACACTCATGTTTATTTATGTATATAGTTGTTATCTATGCCTGCATTATTTATTTATTTATAATAACGACTGTTCAACTGTTTTTTTCAATCTATTGAATGTATAAATATTGTATTATTAAATGTCAAATGAAAGAAACCCTATGGCGTAAAGTAAAAAAAACGACTTTTTTCATTTTTTGCTTCTTTTTTGTGAATTTTCGTGTAAATTTACTTAAAAATGGTGAATTTTATGGAAATTATCTTATTTTGATATAATCATGCAATAATAAATTGAATAAAAACAAAAAATAATTTTGGCCATGTTTTTGGGAAAATTTACCTGTGTGCGACGTGTGAAATGGGCCTAAGGGGTTACTCACCGCCAGACACCTTTTTTTGGAGGTCGTCTAGGAGATCTACTACAAAAATAACGGAACCCAATATCTTTTTAAATACACAGCGATTTATTTTATTACATTAAATTTGCTATATTGATATGTATTCGCTATGTTTATATAATAAATGCCTCTTCACAAAAAATCCACAAAAAGGAAGGTTTTTTTTGAACTTACAACTAGATATAACCCCTTAACTGATGAATTTTTTCATATATTGATGTAAAATTTCATAAGGCTATGAAGAATTTTCATAGGCCAATTATTTATATTCATACACTGATGAAGATTTTCGTTAGTTAATGTTGAATTTCATAAGTTGATGAATTTTTTCGTTGATCAATTAAAATTGTGATCAAGTAAAGAACGAATTCTTTTTTGTATTCTCTAAAATGAGTATGAAATTTTTCGTTAAAGCCTGGTACGCTGTTCGAGCTAAATTTTAGCGGAGATAAAATTCCCATACAAGTTATCGATAACTTGTATGGGATCCATTTTATCTCGGCTAAAAATTTTCGATAATTTGTATGGGAGCTAAAATTTAGCGCGAGCAGCGTACCAGGCTTAAGTAATGAATCTTTTCATTAAAATGGATTTTTCGACTCTAATAAGGGAGAAAAACTGTATGAAGAGTTTTCATTAAGTGATGAAGGTTTTCATGTAACGAAAAATTACATATTTTCGTTGAGCCAACGAAAATGTAGTGTATGAAACGATTTTCGCAATTTTACGAAATTTATTATCTTCAGTGACGGTTTCGATGAAAAAACCCCAAAAACAACATGGCAATTATTTTATGTTATCAACAGATCCACATAATGGCTTTCACGGTGGTGGTCTTGAAGACACGGCGACGGCAGGTTTAAAAAAAATGGATCCCTAAAGTAATGATGTAGAATTATTGTTGGGGATGGTTTCAGCATTCTAAATAAGTAACTTCAAAATCCTGATCCCTTTTTTGGGTTGTTTTATTAGCATTTTCCCTCCCATGTATAGGGAGGGAATTTCGACTTAGAATAGGGAAAAAATTGTTCAGAAACATCTAAAAAAGACGCTTTGATTTGTATATGTTTTTCGAAAGCTGTAATATTGTTTTTGAACTTGCTCTTTAATTTAAGTTGGTTGAGCAAATATGTTCTGAGAAATTTAATTTTTTTTTCAAAGATTATAATGGAATTGACGGAATAAATAGCAGCCACTGCAAGAATGGAAACATACGAATACTGACACTTAATGTAAAAATAATCAGGGCCCGCGCCTAACATCTTTCTAATCACTTTCCTCTTTTCGTATATGCAACGAATTGTTGCTATACCTAAGAGTATGAAGAAAAACATGAAAGAGCCGAATAAACAATAATCAGACTTGAAGGAGCTAGTAAAAATGCTAAGTCTATTCATTTGAATGTTGGAAATTGGATGAAGCTAATCATGAGGGTGAGGTAGCGCAGTGCGTAGTGTACTGGCTTCTGAACTCGCTTGGTCTAGGTTCAATACTCAAGTGTGACGGAAAAAGTTTTTCAAATCAAATGAAAAGATTACTAGACTAAGCACCACATACAAAATTAGTTTTAAGGAAAACAGCAAACAAAAGTATGTATGTAATTTAGTATGTAATTGTTACATTTGTTTAACAGGAAGGTCAAGAGCATGCCAAAGTTAAAAACGGAAGAGGGGTTAAACGTAATTTGAAAAGTAATACTAATATAATTTATATAACTAATTGATGGGAAAACAAAGAAAAATTAATTAATTTTCAGTCGGTGAAAAATTTAACTGGCCCAACGAAATGCCTCTCATACGTTAATAAAAAACTTCATCAATTAACGAAATCTGTCGTATTTTAATGAAATTCTTTCATACAAATTTTTGATCGATAATACCTAAATGAATTTTTACATCGTTTTATGAAATTTTTCAACGTAAAATTTAATCAAACTACAGTGCGCTAAATATGATATTTTTCGCTAGTTAATGTATTTTTTGATTAATTCTTGTAAGGAACTTTTGTTAGCTAAATAAACTTTCCATTCAATTTATGAATATTTTCATAAATCAACGTAATTTTTTTTTGTTAGCTAACAAAACTTATTGTAAGCGCGCACTAAAGGGTCTAAAAGTCTACCCTTAAATTGGTGAACAAACTACGAGCATTCCATACTTACCTACTTTATTACGAATTTTTTTAGTAAGCCTATGAAAGCTCTTAATTTTGGAATACAAAACCTGAATTTAAATAAAAATGGAGCGAAGAAAAAATTCTTTAGATACCATAGAAAAAAATATTTGTTATTTTAAATTTGAATTTTTAATCGTCCTAAATTAAATACATCGAATACAAAATTAAATTAAATACCTGGAAAATTTTGAACTCGTAGGAAGGAGGTAAATGAATATTTTATACCGTCGAGGCGTCGAAGAATATATGGAATTCTATCAGGAATTTGATTTCATTTCCTATGTCGATCAGCAGAGGTTAGATGCTGAAAACAGAAGCAGAAAAACTATAACAAATTAGAATGTTTTTAGAGACAAAAATATTTTTTTTTATATAGGTAATATAGGAAGCAATAATCGAATGGTACTTACTCGGTATTTCATTGTTCATCCACTCTTCCAAGACTTAAGTTTAAGTGGGAGTCCAATAAGCATACATTCGGTGCGGATGGTGTTGTGGTACAGGTGAATGTGAGCTTCTCTCGCACTAGCCACTTATTTTTCTTATTGTTTGATTATTTGCTTTGTACTGTTTTTGTCTCTTTATTATTTTTAAGGACTTTAACAATTTGTTTGTTTTTTAGTCAATTAATTGTTTCTCAATATATTATATATATATATAATATTACTTCAAACTTTTTCCTCACACAGTATTTTTTTATTTATTTCACCCACGTGATAGGATTTCGCACTTTCGGGGTTGAATTCAAACTCTGACTTCGACTACCAGAGAAATGCACACAAGAAACGAAAGAACAGATTAGTCTGTATGCATTTTTAGTTAGTCTACGTCTTTGTTTAGTAAGGCAACGATTTATTTTCGTTAACTGATGTGTTTTTGCGTCAGCCGATGTAAAATTTTCATAAACTGATGAAAATTTTCGTTAGTTACGGCCATATTATTCACTAGTTTAATAAATACATCTGGATGTAAAATTGTCAAATATCAAAAATAAATCCAAATCCAAATAGTTATCCCGATATTAACTATGAAAATAGTTAAAAACAGTTAAAAATGACTATTTTGTTCTCTGTGTGGTAGTGAATATCATAGATTTGGATTTATTTTTGACATTTCAATTTCTTTACATCCAGATGTATTTTTTAAACTAGTGAATAATATGGCCGGTAATGTTGAATCATATGGGCCTTCTAATAATAACAAATTTTACATAAATTCATTTAATTTGCTTTTTGTGCATCGTTATAAGCACCAGCTGTTTAAGAAAAAAAAATTGTTTGGTGTGCGAAAAGTGATTTGTCGTTTGTGGATACAATATTTGTGTGGCAAATATGAGATTTTTCACGAAATTCATGAAATAAGAAACTAAATAAAGTAAAAAATGTCAAAACAGAAATCAGGTGATCAAACTAAAGCTCTGAGGTGTTCGATGTAAAATGAAAACCCAAGAAACTTTGATTTTTTTGACAGTTAGTTGACATGACTCAGAGTGCCCTGGAGGGGGGAACAACGAACAGACCTTTTTTGTTATTCGCACATACAAACGTAGTTTTTATGAGAAATGGAGAAGCTGTCAATTTTTGGCCTCTCAGTCTGGATATTCTCCATAAACTATTTTGTCTCGTACGTCGGTCTTCTCCATATCCGGAAAAAATAAAGAAACACACTCCATCTCCATATTACCAGCTATGATTTAGTGTTTTATATATGTATAGGGGCGCCTTTGCAAAAATTAAATTGGTTGGAGGATTATTAAGATTGCTTTAGTCTATCAAAAGAAATTGGGGCGCCTTGTTCTTCAAAGATGAAAGAAGATTTTGGACACTATTGTCCTTCCGGAAGCCAAACACATTAACCCAAAATTGGGGGGCGCCTTCATTCTTCAAAAAGTTTAGGACAAAAATACGAGTGCCGTTGGGGCGCCTTTGCGAAAGTAAAAATAAATAAAACACCGATTGGAAAGACTTCGTTATTTATATTACTTTTGTAAAAGTTCAATTATTTTTCAAAGTTCAATTCTTGCGCCCGAATGGTGACGGTCCAGGTTGCCCCCCCTAAAACCGGCCCTGCCCCGGACGATAAGAATCCTTGCGCTTCAGAAAGTTTTGGACAAAGTACTTCAAATTAACGAGCAGATAAACCTAAACGGCCAAAGAGTAAGGCCGGAAATTCAACAGCTACACTCTCGACAATGCCGTCTTTACCATAAGGGCACACGGGGCCCGTGCCCAGGGCCCCCATTCTCAGGGGGGCCCGAAGGAACGCAAATTTCTCTCACTTATTCATTCTCAAAGCATTTTTGTCGGGCAGACCATCTACCAAAAAATTTTAGTTTTTATATGGCAACCAAACAATCAAATTAAGTTTTTTCTACACCTATACGGAAAATATATGTTTTCAAAAAGTAAACGAATTATGTGGCGTTGTATGCGGACAAAATTTTAAATCCAAACGACCAAACCCAAATTCAATTTGCAAAAAAAAAATAAGACAATAATATTTTCAAAAAATATCTTTTTTTTCCACTGTAGGTATGATTATTTATTATTTATTAATAAAAACAACGAATTCTCTTCCATTATCTTTTTCCTTAAATAATAATTTCGTTTGAAGTTTGCAAATCTGTAAAATTTGTGTAGATTTGCATTAAAAGACGAAAAAAGAATCAATTCGTCGGCAAAAAAACGTTTAAGAAAAAACTTTTGCCGGCTCGTCGAAGGTACGTACATCAATGTTTTGGTTCAATGGAAAACGCCATGGTACAATGGTTGGCACCATTTTTTAATTTGCATTGCGAATTGCTCTCGTATTTAAAGACTGACACATAAAATTCATTAAATAACTTTAAAAAGAATTGTTTTTCAAAAAAAAAAAATTATTTTTTTTTTAAATCCAAAAAATATTTTTTATTTAAGTTTTCTTTATTTTAATATCAGTATAAACTTTTTTTATGTCAAAATTTTCATTAAAATCGGTTGTGTCGTTTAAATTAAGAAATCGGTTCTATGGCAAGTAGGTACCGTTAATAACAGTCCAAAAAAATATTTGTCTTCTTTCAAAAGTGCGGCCTTATTTGCAGCATTACACATGTTTTTTTTTCAAACCAAAATCGTCCGTTTTTGAGAAAATTGCAATATCCGATATCCGTTGAAAAGAAGACATTAAAATAAAAAGACAAAAAATAAAAAAAAACCGTACAATTCGTCTGTACCGATTTTTTAGCAAATCCATCAATCCGTTTGAGCTCTTTTTTTTCCAATTCTTCAAACTAAAACTTATAACGGATACAGGGTATAATTTTGGCAGTATAAAAGTACAATTATTGGCAGTCGCAACGATTGATGTCTCAATGCACGTATTATTGGTACCCCCTGTCAATAATAAAGACACTAGGTACTTTATATGGAACGATATATTGGCACCTCTTTTTAACCATAACCATTGCCTTTAAGCCAACCATTTTACTTATTTTACTTTCCAAAAGGGCCCCAAATTCTTGTGTGCCCAAAGGCCCCACGATAGTTAAAGACGGCCCTGACTCTCGATCGATTAGTTCTTCACACCCATCAAATCTCACAGTAGCAGAGAAGTTGATGAGGATCTATCACAAAGAATACCGTCAGAACGAAATGAGTCAGCATAGCTTCAAACATATTATTAATAGTGATAAAATTAATGTAGGGGATACTTATAATAATAAAATAAGTTGAGAATTAGTTTTTGGAATATAAATGAAAAAAAAATTTATAGTTTTAGTTTTATTGATTTTAAATTTGTATTAATTAAATTTTGATTGTTTACTTGACAATTTTTCTTTTAATTATAGATTTTTAAGGTTATTTGAAAAATTGCCAAGTAAAAAATCAAAATTTAATTGATACAAATTTAAAACCAACGTTAGAACTTGGTACACTTTTATATCTCAGTACTTTTTGTGCCAACATAGTTTTAACATTGGAGAACTCGGCTCTTTTTTTAACAGTTACATATGTTTTTGTTGTGATTTCACTACTTTTTGCAAGATGTTGCTGTAAAATCTAAAATCTATATTATTTTGGTACACTCCGCGAAATAATTATAAGGACAAATTTATTTGATTCGTCTTAAAATATATGTAAAGGATATTATTTTTTATTTCTTTTATGAATAAGGAGACATGTATATGGGGGACTGTCTCCCACCATTTGTTTTTATTTAATTCATTAGAATACAATAATACAGTTATTTTTTCCGGGTCTGGAGCGAAATAATTATAAGGACACATCTGATTTTTGCACTTAAAGTGAGGTTTAGCGAGATCAAATGTAAACAAAACAGTTAGAAAATGAATTTAAACCCATTATGACCATTTCATAAGAGTGAGTGAGTGAGTGAGTGAGTGAGTGAGTGAGTGAGTGAGTGAGTGAGTGAGTGAGTGAGTGAGTGAGTGAGTGAGTGAGTGAGTGAGTGAGTGAGTGAGTGAGTGAGTGAGTGAGTGAGTGAGTGAGTGAGTGAGTGAGTGAGTGAGTGAGTGAGTGAGTGAGTGAGTGAGTGAGTGAGTGAGTGAGTGAGTGAGTGAGTGAGTGAGTGAGTGAGTGAGTGAGTGAGTGAGTGAGTGAGTGAGTGAGTGAGTGAGTGAGTGAGTGAGTGAGTGAGTGAGTGAGTGAGTGAGTGAGTGAGTGAGTGAGTCTTTGAATTTTTCAAATCGCTAACATTGCAGCTAGATGCCCAAAAAAATATAAAAACACTTCCATATTGTGTTGATATTAAAATCTATAATCAAAGCTGGTATAAAGTTTAAGCTGAGTAGGGGTATAGTTTTTTCAAATTAACTCGAAACATATGGGTCATATAGAAAAATTTATTAAGATAAAAGTTATAGAAAATGAAATTTTCTACAAGTTTTACGCATATACTATGTAATTTTTGTCAAAAATCAAAAATGGCCGAGTTATTCACTAAAACGTGTTTTACTTTTAATCCAAGATATCGGCTTTGGCTCAAGGTCGATTTTCCCGAAAAATTAAAAAAAAAAAATTGCACGATCTAATTTTTTCCATTTGAAATGTTTAATTCGCCTGTGATATACAGGGTGTTCCGGTATAAGATAAAAGTATTTTGGGGGATGATTCTTGGGTATGTTCTAAGAGTAAAATTGTTCTACAGTAACCCTCTATGTGCAAAATTGATACCCTTTAGCGATGATTTTAGAAAACGTTTACTTTGGTATGCCTTTACTCATGTTAATGTTAATTTCTCCGTTGATACACTTATGATAGAACTTTGCGATGTTCGTATTGTACCTAACCTATGTTATTTTGTTGCTGCGTACTTACCATTCTTCTAAAAAGATTTGAAACAATCAATCAATGCAAATATATTCTTTAATTATGTGCTTATTTCTATAAAAATCTAAAGAGTAGGTATATCTATGTATATGAATATGAACCATTCAAAAACTTTATATAAATTACACAAACATACAACTTCATCCACAAAATGTTTTTCTTATTTGATAATAGTTACCTAAAATAAATATATTACTTAATTCAATACTAAAATTTCACAAAATTTGGGTTCTATGGGCATCATACTTCAGAGGACATTACTATTGTAGTTCTTGGACGTTCTACAATCACTACCCTTGCTGCTTTATTTGAACGTCTAGAAACGGTCAATGAAGTAGTAAGTGTTCTCATGGAATCACAACTGTTGTGTATTCTTTGGCCAACAGTATTACATCGGTTTTTAAGTGAAGTTCGTCGGCGGGACTTCCAACAGAACCATTTGAATGGTGGAACTCGACTGAAAGGAGAGCAAAACTTTAGATACATAATGTGGTTTTTGACATACAACAGAATATTCATATGCAAGGTTATTAGAGTAGGTTAAAATAAATTTAAAAACTCACCGCAAGGTTCGAAAAATCTGAGATGAAAACAAACAATAGATTAATGGATTTGCAGCTGAATTGAGAGGTGCCAAGCTTTGTATAAATGTTGCTATCGCAATATTGGTTTGCGTTCGAGGGATGTGGCCAAAAACTTGCAGCAGATCAAACACAATATATGGTGACCAGCAGATAATAAATACTATGACAATAACAAACGTCATTTTGATTGTTTTAACCTTAGCCCTCGGGATGATTCCTCTAGAACTAGCTCGACGAGTTGCCGCATTTGCTGGTATGAAAAAATTTTATATGAAAAGCAATTTTTTTATATATCGTCGCTCTCAAGGCAAAGTGGCATAAGTCGGAATTTGCTTCTTTTCAGGAGAGATATTTAAAGTTTTTTGAATCACTAAAAAATGATTTTCGTTGTCAGTAAAAAACAAAACTCAAAAGTTATATACTTGCATTGAAAAATTGCATTTTTTGTTTGCTATGAGATGGTATACTAAGTTTTATACGAAACGCAATATTAAAAAAAAAATAATTTGGAGTAGGTAATGCCGTTTTTCGAAAAAATAGAACTATTTTCTAAATTGTTTTTTTCTGACTCTATGGAAAAAATGCCGTTTTGTACGTTATTAAATATTATATTATTTTAAGTCAATTTTATTTATTTAATAACGAAAAAGATACAAAAAATGCATATCGTCGGTGAAACCAGAAAAGTGTGTAACTCCAAATTTTCTGAAAATTAGATTTGAATGCCATCTGTTAGACAAACCTAATATCCACCGTTCCTTAGAACGTTCCTCAGAATCCCCTTAAAGTTCATAGTTTTTATTTTATAAGCAAATTAGAAAATGAAAACTCATACAAATGCCTTCAAAGCGATTTTGTATTTTTGCTCTCCTATAAAATTTGCTAAAATGGAGTTACACACTTTTCTGGTTTCACCGACGATATACGAAAAACATAAACAAATACTAATTTAAATTCAGTTGCAGAACCGGACTTACGAACATTATAATACGACAAAGAAGCCGAAATGAAGAAAAAATCTTACCGGGTTGCTCTTTTTTTATGTGATATGTATTTTCTTAGTTGTGCCGTTTTCTTCGAAAACACAAAACCAATCCTATCTACGATAACGGCATAACTAAAGAAATGCCATTAATGTATAAAAAATGACAGGGATATGTGAAAATTAACAGCGGCACTTTTTCATAACGTGAGAACTAGAAGAAGTAGAAATGCGCTGATTACACAGAAAAATCGCGTTTTTTTAATCAGTTCTGTGCTCTAAACTCAAAAATTACAAATTTTGACTTATGCCACTTTGCCTTGGAAGCGACGATCTGTATATAAATCATCTTACCACCAGGTACAAAAAGAGATCCCTTGACCCATATTGTACGAACTATTACCGCGTAGCAGGCTGTAATTATCAATGCAGGAAGTGCAAATAGAGTAATTGAGACTGCGCTCATGTAGACCTGCCACCTCCAGGGCTCTCCCAGATCAATCCAACACTGAGTTTGACCCTGAATTACTTTCTCTTCGTACAAGTATAACATCGGTGCGGATAGAAAGGAACTTATAATCCATGCACCTGTAACAAGTCTTCGGGCACGTTTCCCTGATAATTAATGGTTAAAATATATATAGGTAAATCATTAAATCGTTTCTATAACTTACATGATTTTGAAAAATTCATTGGATGTGTTATTGCATCATATCGGTCAATGCTAAGGGCAACCAAGAGGTATGTAGATGCATACGTAACACAAACTTGAGAAAACCGAATAATTTTACAGGCGGCGTTACCCGCCCGCCATTCAATTGTTATCCTCCAAATAATATCGGTCAAGACATGCAACAATCCCACCAATAAATCTAAGATAATAAAGAAAAGATTTTATAATAACTTCATTGATTTTAGGAACATATGTAGACATAAGGGGTCAATATTTCAATACATTAAAACTTTACTATCCAAAAACGACCTTAGCATTACATTCTACAACTAATTTTCTTTGTTTTCTTTGGGTAGACAGACAGAATTGAAGGACCCACTTTTATGGCATTCTGTACTATTACTTTATACACTGTACGACTCACATAAATGTACGAAGTACAGACACATAACAACAGCACGGGCAACTGAGATCATTTGGCTGAGACAACACAAGACAATGACACAAGAGAGAGACAGATAGACACAAAGAAAGAACATATAACATAGAACTACGTGGCACAGAGGAGGAGACATAGTTGAAAATTGTCTCATATTATCGCACGGGTGGCTTCAGTTAATCTGGCGATTCAGAAAAAACTTCTGAGCCGACCGTTGGGCTCGAACCCACGATGTCTGGCTCTACATATTCCTCTGTGCCATGGCCACCTGCAGCATTCTCTATAATGGTTAACATAACTGATTTCTTATCTCGTGTTCGATATTTACGAATCCTTTACTTGCCCTTAATATCTACAACACAAGTAATAGAAACATTTTTGGGAACGAAATATTGTATGTAGGACTGATTTTTTTCACATCAAAAAAATGGGTAAGATACCCGCAAAAAAAGAACCTTTGGTTATATTAATTAAATAACTTGTAAAATTTGGTGCAAATTCTGAGGAATGCCAAATGCATTTCTTTTTACTACCCAAATATTTTTCTTAACTTACAAAAGTAAAACTATAGGTCGTTTCAAATCAAAAGTCCCATGGAAATTTGAGCAAAAATAAAAGAAACTCATTCGCTTACTGGAAGGAAGCATTTATGAGGCAGCTGAACTTTTTATAAAATTACGATAAAATAACGAAGAACAGTTCTTGATATCGCTTTTTTAATTAATTGATCCGTCTGTGAGATTCACTGGGTTAACCTCAGAAAGCGGAGGCAAGTCTCCCGGGCTTGCATCACTCCATATCCGTGGGCAATACAAAAAAACATACAATTATTTAATTATTTATCATTTGAAGGCAGTTGGGATAACTTTGCCGAAGATATTATTGTAGGACTAGATGAAGATGGACCATAAATTTCCAGTTTATATGATAGCAATTCAGAACTTTAAATAATATTCACATCTTTTCATTTGTATAATTAGGCAGTAAATATCTCATTTTTATTTTTCAATTATTTTGGAGTCGTCACCATCAAATAAAAAACTCTCGATAAAACCTGATAATTATCAAGAAGACAATCGAGAAATTAAAAAAAAATCCTGTTTTTCACACAACTTCCGCTGTTTGCTGTTGAATCCTTCAAATATGCTTGTGGTTTTTTTATCTTCTTGCCTTTTTATGGACAGATATCGTTGTCGATGTTTACTATTACATTGTGTAACACTCAAAATATACGCGAGCGGAGACCTATCAAGTTTTGTAGAGCTAGTCGCACTGATTACGAAACGGTATTTAAAAAGTCCCTAACACACCCAAAATCTGGAGTTGGAGGCAAAAAACCTTGGACCTTGGACCTTCACCCATTCAAAAAAATTCTAGCTTCGTCAAATTTTTACCCATTTTTGAATTTTTCATAGTTTCTAAAAATAAAAATCTTATACAAAAATGGTTTTCTTATTTTTCAATTTTCTCAAAAACAAGAAATCATAGAAACATATAAATTTCAGTGTTTGATAGGAAATCAATTGGGGAAATTTTCTGACTCATTACTCATTTTTGCATTTTTATTCACAGTCTTGAAAAATTTATTTTTCAATGTGTTTTTTATAGTTCTTTTTCCCTTATTTTAACTTTAAAATCGATTATATCAAAAACGATTGATAAAAATATTTTGATTTAAAATTAAGTGTACAATTTGAGCTTTTAAAAAAGATTTCGAAAATCTCGTTTACCAAAATCTCGCAACATTAAAATCTCGCAAACTAAAATCTCGAAATTTATAATCTCGCATTGAAATAAAATATTTATTGATTCGCGCGTGCGAATTCTGTTTTTTCGTTTTGATTTGAAGAGATAAATAGAAAAGGAAAAGGTTTATTAACTGTCAGGCGCCTATGCCAATTTTTATAGTGTTTAGAGTCAACTGTTAAATGTTGGAGTCAAAAGACCTTTTTTGTATTCGACCTTCTCTTTTCATTTAATCTGTTGCTTATATCTATTTTGCTGCCAAAAAAACAATTTAAATTTAAGATACTTTACGCTCTAAACTAATTCTTCTAATGCGAGATTTTGATATAGCAAGAATTTAATGAACTTGCGAGATTTTTTCTAAAATGCGAGATTTTAATATGCAGGATTTTGAAAATGCGAGATTTTGTTATGTGAGATGTTAAAAATGCGAAATTTAGCTTTGCGTGATTTTTGCAAAAATGCGAGATTTTGTTATAAGAGATTTTAGTTTGCGATCAATCGTACCGCTCCCTTAGGCTAGGCGCACACATGCGATTTTAGTCGCGCGATTATTCAGTCGCAAAAATGGATCACAAGGATTTCAATGGCTGTGCACACACATGCTTCCCGCGATTAAAAATTTGAAAATTGTGTCTACAGTCATTGAAATTGTTGTCATCTAATTTGCGACTGAATAATCGCGCGATCAAAATCGCATGTGGGCGCCTAGCCTTACAATACCATTTTTTTTTATTTTTTTTATATTATTTTTACACTTTCAAGGTCATATACAGAGTATCCCAAAACTCAACGTCGAAACGAAAACTGTAGATAGGGTAGGTGGTGACAGTTATCAGAAAAATAATAAAAAAATCGCAGCCATATATTTTGTGAGTTATGGGCATTCGAAAAAAATTCGAAAAAATGGTCACCCTATGACGGTTTTTCATGTGCCGTGTAGTTTTTTTTGAGATTTATTTCAAAAACCAACTTTTCTGACCTTTGAAAAATAAAAAAAAAAAAAAAAACAATTGCAAATGCAAAATGTACGCTTTATTTTTTTATAGCTATTCGTCGAATTTATTACAATATTGGCTATCGGACCAAACAGTATTTATCAGTTCCACTAAATATTTTTAATGCAAATATTTTTCAGTTTTTTTAAATGCCAATTTTGTTTATTTGCAATTAATATTTTTTTAAATTTGTAATACAAAGCAAAAGGATAAAAATGATTTTTTTACCACCCTGATTAGCACAAAGAAAATTCATTACGTGCAGTTGTAGGTCCCTAAAAATTTCACCAAATCATCTTATGAAAAATGAAATTCTTTATTAATTCTATCCCAGCAATGTATCAATATAATTATATAAAATCTATATCTTGAGTAGAAAAAGGTCATAAAATCTTTGACATGACTTCAAACTCTAATAATTTACCTATTACTTTTCTTTCCAGTTGAATATAAATTTTAAGATCTATTTACAGACTTTTCGATTCAAAAGTTTTGTTTTAAATAAGAACTGTATGAAATGCATCTCTCCAAAATTAAGGCTATATAGAATAAGATGTTTAAACATCATAGCCGACGGAAAAAGAGCATCAAAATGTTGGGATACGTATACACAACAATTGTAACCATAAATGCTTATTTTTATCAACTTAATACCTATGTTTAAAAAAAAGCTGAGTGCTAATTTTTGAAACTCAATTTCAATACTAAAAACGTTTGGCAATATAGGAAGGGTCAAATGTGGGATTAAAGCCTTCAGCCTTAGGAGAATAATGTTGTTGCATAACTTTTGCGAAATTTTGAGTTTTACCTTATCTACACTTTCTTGAAGAAAGTGAAGTAGGTAATCAAAAATGTTGTTAAGGCTTGTGAAGGTAACAATTTAAGATTAGATATCTATTTGAAAGGTAGATTTTTGAAAAGCATCAATCTAAGTTTCGAACTATAATTGATTAAAAAATTAGACATCAAATTTTCATTAAAGTTATATAGTTACAGTATCAATATCTGTATGTGTTTTTTTTGTCGAAGTGACGTCATCAAAGACTTATTTTTGGCCTATATCACCGGAATGGATTTCGATTTAAAGTTTTAATGTAACTTTTTGCAGATTGTCACATCATATTTATTATTTGGCATTTTTAGTTTTTTGAAAAAGATTATAGATAAAAAGTCTCAAAAAAACTGCATCTGTTGCAGCCGATTTTATGGTCAAATCATGGAGCAACAAATTCAAGATTAGAGCAACTAATTAGCAACAAATTATCGCTAAAATTTTGCATACTCAGATTTTGGAAATTTGGGGGTGTGTGTGCTATCTTGACGTCAAGATAGCACCCACACCGTTTTTTATAGATTTAAGGGGGAAAAGTTCACTAGTTTTTGGACTATAAGGCTGGAATGGAAAGCGATGAAAAATTTGTATGTTACTTTTTGCAGAGCATGAAATCATGGTTTTAATTTGCCATTTTTAGTTTTTTTGAAAAAAATTTTAGATAAAAAGTCTCCGAAAAAATGCATCTGTACCAGCCGATTTTATGGTCAAATCATGGAGCAACAAATTCAAGATTAGAGCAACTATGTTAGCAACAAATTATCCCTAAAATTCTGCATACTCAGATTTTGGAAATGAGGGGTTGTGGGTGCTATCTTGACGTCAAGATAGCACCCACACCCTTTCTATAAATTTTAAGGGGGAAGGTGTGGATCGACAAATTCAAGACTAGAGCAACTAAGTAGCAACAAATTAGCAACAAATTAGCAACAAATAAGCAACAAATTAGCAACAAATTATTGCATACTTTTTTTTTTTAATTTTTAGAAACGGCAGAAACGGGACGATAGGGGGATGTACGTCGCTTAAGAAAGAAATTACAACAACAATGCCATGGCACGTCTGTGGTTTTTTTTAAATGTATTTCAAATGCCCAAAGGGCCCAACCAATAGAATCCGTTGCGCCCGTTGCGTCGAAGTTTTCAACTGACAGCTTGATAAAATAGACACGTTCTTATGGGAAGCGACCCATCAGACGGATCAGATGGATCAGACGGAGGCCGACGGATTCGACGGAAGAAGTAGCCCAACTTTTTACTTTTTTATCCGTCGTATCCTTTCACATTGGTTGCAACAATAGATCAGTTCGATTTTCTGTTTCTGAGTACACACCGGGGAATTTCAGAACTAAGAACTGTGTTCTTTTCTTCTCCGCCACAGTCATACCTTCAACTAATAATTTGTTATTAAAAATTGTTTTTAACTTAAATGCAAGTACCTAAATGTAATCTAGTTGCGCATTTTATTTTATTAAAAGAAAGAACAACAATAATAGTTAACAATTTCTTGCATCAGAACTTCCTTAGTGCACATTCAGCGAGAAAATATCAAACACACCTTGGAACTTGGATTGAGATGTCAAAAAGCACTCCGTCATGCGACGTATTCTATGGGTCACCCCTTTCTGTCCCATCCTTCAACTTCAACGGATTGGTTGACGCAACAGATTCTATGGGTTGGGGCCTTCAGGGTTTTTGTATTTTTGTGAAATCGTTTGGTGCCACTGGCTTGAAAAAAGCTCTCTCATAAGGCCTGTTCTGACAAATTTTTTTGGGCAGAGTATAGTGGCACATCCGAGTTAGAGCTGTAGCAAATCGTATGTATTCGTTACTAAAATGCGGGTATTTGCTTCAGTAACGAGTAACGAAACGTTACTTTCTAAACAGTATCGTTACTCGTATGTTTCGTTACTGGGTACTGAAGTAACGAAACATACGAGATACGGAACACACGAGTAACGACCCCATTCCAATTTCAATACTAAATCATCCGATATATGAGATAAGAAACGAAGTGATACACTCACTTTGTCGCATTAAGCATCTCGTATCGATATCGTTACCGTAGTCGAAATGCTAACTCCAGATAATTATCTGGAGTTTACTTTTGTCTCGTTAAAAACAGTAGTGCCAAGGTTTGTGTTATCGATAATACATAATTTATACAGAAATATCAAAAGAGACTTTTTTGGTATTTTCTCTATGTGGCCGAAATATACCCACGCCGCAACTAATGTGTTTATGACCTTTTTGTAAATGGTCTTGAAACTTGAAATGTAGCAAGAATATACAAAAGTTTTTTGGTTTTTCAAAAAATTTGTTTATTTCCAGTGCAAACTAAAAAAAAAGCAGAGAAAACGAGGTTTGAAAATCATTCTCAATAGAAAAAAAATTAAAAATTATTCGACAAGGTTGTATTAAAGTGTTAATATTCCGAGATCTGCACGATGTACTTTTGAATTAAGGTCTCTAAAGAATTGTGATAAGATTACGGAACGAATATAAACAAAAAATTACCAAAGTTTTGTCGAAAATTTAGAAAAAAAATCAAAAAAAGTTTCCACGTTTGATTAATGATTAATGAAGCTTAGATTATACAAATCGTTTTTGGTTTAAAAAAAAAAAAAAATGTTTACACCCTTATACCAACGTACGAAACATACTTAAGATACCAAACATACGAAACGTATCAAAAACATGAAATATTCGAAATGTAGGAAACATACGAAGCATGCGAAAGTAACGAAACATGCGAAACACACGAAACATACGAAATATACGAAAAATGCGAAACATACGAAAGTAAAGAGTAACGATATTATTGATGCAGGTACTAGTATCAAAAGTAACGTATACATGCGGGTACTCGTTTTGTCGTTACATTTACAGCCCTAACCGAGTAAGGTAGCTCTTGTATGGCTAAAAATTCTTACAGTGGTGATTTATAGAGGTCCGTCAAGATAGCACCCACACCCCCAAATTTCCAAAATCTGAGTATGCAGTAATTTGTTGCTAATAAGTTGCTCCAATCTTAAATTTGTTGCTGCAAGATTTGACCTTGAAATGCACTTCAAGATAGCACCCACACCCTTTCTATCAATTTTAAGGGGGAAGGTTTGGATCAACAAATTCAAGATTAGAGCAACAAATAAGCAACAAATTAGCAACAAATTAGCAACAAATTAGCAACAAATTAGCAACAAATTATTGCATACTTTTTTTTTTTAATTTTTAAGTTTTTCTTGGTGTGGGTGCTATCTTGACGTTTTGATATGTTCCACAAGTTCCACAATGCATTTTGGACATGGAGGAGATGGATTTAAAAGTTGAATGAGACCTTTTTGAAAGGTGTTGAGAGGCCCTTTGATTTGAAACCATTTTTGTTTCTGTGCGTTAAATTTTGGGCAATTTAACTTTTTTGAGAAAACTGTTGAAGTGCATTTCAAGGTCAAATCTTGCAGCAACAAATTTAAGATTGGAGCAACTTATTAGCAACAAATTACTGCATACTCAGATTTTGGAAATTTGGGGGTGTGGGTGCTATCTTGACGGACCTCTATAAATCACCACAGTAAGAATTTTCAACCACACAAGAGCTACCTTACTCGGATTAGGGCTGTAAAAGTAACGACAAAACGAGTACCCGCATGTATACGTTACTTTTGATACTAGTACCTGCATCAATACTATCGTTACTCGTTACTTTCGTATGTTTCGCATTTTTCGTATATCTCGTATGTTTCGTTACTTTCGCATGCTTCGTATGTTTCCTACATTTCGAATATTTCATGTTTTTGATACGTTTCGTATGTTTGGTATCTTAAGTATGTTTCGTACGTTGGTATAAGGGTGTAAACATTTTTTTTTTTTTTGAAAAAAAAAAACCAAAAACAATTTGTATAATCTAAGCTTCATTAATCTTTAATCAAACGTGGAAACTTTTTTTGATTTTTTTTCTAAATTTTCGACAAAACTTTGGTAATTTTTTGTTTATATTCGTTCCGTAATCTTATCACAATTCTTTAGAGACCTTAATTCAAAAGTACATCGTGCAGATCTCGGAATATTAACACTTTAATACAACCTTGTCGAATAATTTTTTATTTTTTTTCTATTGAGAATGATTTTCAAACCTCGTTTTCTCTGCTTTTTTTTTAGTTTGCACTGGAAATAAACAAATTTTTTGAAAAACCAAAAAACTTTTGTATATTCTTAAGCTACATTTCAAGTTTCAAGACCATTTACAAAAAGGTCATAAACACATTAGTTGCGGCGTGGGTATATTTCGGCCACATAGAGAAAATACCAAAAAAGTCTCTTTTGATATTTCTGTATAAATTATGTATTATCGATAACACAAACCTTGGCACTACTGTTTTTAACGAGACAAAAGTAAACTCCAGATAATTATCTGGAGTTAGCATTTCGACTACGGTAACGATATCGATACGAGATGCTTAATGCGACAAAGTGAGTGTATCACTTCGTTTCTTATCTCATATATCGGATGATTTAGTATTGAAATTGGAATGGGGTCGTTACTCGTGTGTTCCGTATCTCGTATGTTTCGTTACTTCAGTACCCAGTAACGAAACATACGAGTAACGATACTGTTTAGAACGTAACGTTTCGTTATTCGTTACTGAAGCAAATACCCGCATTTTAGTAACGAATACATACGATTTGCTACAGCTCTAACTCGGATGTGCCACTATACTCTGTCCAAAAAAAATTGTCAGAACAGGCCTTATGAGAGAGCTTTTTTCAAGCCAGTGGCACCAAACGATTTCACAAAAATACAAAAACCCTGAAGGCCCCAACCCATAGAATCTGTTGCGTCAACCAATCCGTTGAAGTTGAAGGATGGGACAGAAAGGGGTGACCCATAGAATACGTCGCATGACGGAGTGCTTTTTGACATCTCAATCCAAGTTCCAAGGTGTGTTTGATATTTTCTCGCTGAATGTGCACTAAGGAAGTTCTGATGTAAGAAATTGTTAACTATTATTGTTGTTCTTTCTTTTAATAAAATAAAATGCGCAACTAGATTACATTTAGGCACTTGCTCTTAAGTTAAAAACAATTTTTAATAACAAATTATTAGTTGAAGGTATGACTGTGGCACTGTAAAATTGAACTCTACAACAGAATTTAGATATTTAATTGATATACATTATTAGATATATCATTTAATGTTACTTTTATTACCTACATTTTCTTCGCAAATGAACAATGAAAGTTCACAATTAAAAAAATCGGAGAAGAAAAGAACGCAGTTCTTAGTTCTGAAATTCCCCGGTGTGCACTTAGAAACAGAAAATCGAACTGATCTATTATTGTAACCAATGTGAAAGGATACGACGGATAAAAAAGTAAAAAGTTGGGCTACTTCTTCCGTCGAATCCGTCGGCCTCCGTCTGATCCATCTGATCCGTCTGATGGGTCGCTTCCCATAAGAACGTGTCTATTTTATCGAGCTGTCAGTTGAAAACTTCGACGCAACCGGCGCAACGGATTCTATGGGTTGGGCCCTTTGGGCATTTGAAATACATAAAAAAAAACCACAGACGTGCCATGGCATTGTTGTTGTAATTTCTTTCTTAAGCGACGTACATCCCCCTATCGTCCCGTTTCTGCCTGGACCACGTATCTACACAGCAAATTTTGTTCAGTTCTTAAAAGAAATATAAATTTTTCTTGAATTGAACAAATGGAAATCAATTTATTTTTAAGACATATTAATTGACTTGTGTCTAAACTAAAACCCTTGTATCTGTTCGTTCTTTAAAAAAATGTACTTACGATGTTCAAGCTGAAACGGGACGCTATGACCTATCTGCCACAAAATCGTTGACAGACTGAAACAGTGTTGCCATAAAATATTTTTTGAAATCGGGAGATTACCACATAAAAAATCGGGAAAAATCGGGGAATCAGTAAAAATTACAAAAAATATCAAGACTTTAAATAAAACAGATTTTGAATAAAACAGAATCTTTAATTTCGATCAAAAAAATTTCTGTATAGCATTGTCATCAAGTTCTGAGTTGAATAACAATAAGCATCAAATTCCGGCCTGTATAATTTTTTATTTCATGAGCAATAGGGTTTAAAAAAAAAGGTTTTTTAGATTTTAATTTTTTTAAAGCTAAAATAATTATCGGATCGAAAAGTTGTCTATATAAAAAGTATTGAGTAGGAATATATCTACTTAGATCTATTTTTATTTAAAAAAAAAAAATATTTTTAGCTATTTCCCAAGCATTAGAAATTACTGGTAAATGCTGGAAAAACTCCCTTAAAACTATGCTTTGCTGTTTTTTTTTTGTTTCAAATTACACTGGTCAACAAAATTTAACTTTTTATTTGCCACAAGAACCAAAATATACTTTTCTAGTAGTTTTTGGGGTGCTGAATCCGAATCTGAAGTCAGAAAAATTTGATTGGCCTCCGTTTTTGAAATATTACCGTTATAAAATGCTAAAAAACGTCATTTTGGCTTTTTTCGAGGTTCTGTTTTAATGTGGGGTAATTCATTACAAACAAACTTGTAAAGGTGATTATAAGAACAGATATTCTTCTTTCAAAAACTGTTTAAATTTTCCCTATATCTCTTTTATTGCTCGAGATATCTTAAGTTTCAGTTAATAAGCCAAAGAGAAACTAAATTTAATCTAAAGTTTAAGTCACTGGTCACAGAATTTTTGCCACAAGAACCAAAATATACTTTTCTAGTAGTTTTCGGGGTGCTTAACTCGAATCCGCAATCAGAAAAATTCTATTAGCCTTCGTTCTTGAAATATAACCCTTATAAAAAAAACTTTTTTTTGCATTTTATAACGGTAATATTTCAAAAACGAAGGCTAATAGAATTTTTCTGATTGCGGATTCGAGTTAAGCACCCCGAAAACTACTAGAAAAGTATATTTTGGTTCTTGTGGCAAAAATTCTGTGACCAGTGACTTAAACTTTAGATTAAATTTAGTTTCTCTTTGGCTTAATAACTGAAACTTAAGATATCTCGGGCATTAAAAGAGATATCGGAAAGATTTAAACAGTTATTGAAAGAAGAATATTTGTTCTTATAATCACCTTTACAAATTTGTTTGTAGTGAATTACCCCACATTAAAACAGAACCTCGAAAACAGCCAAAATGACGTTTTTTAGCATTTTATAACGGTAATATTTCAAAAACGGAGGCCAATAACAATTTTCTGACTTCAGATTCGAGTTCAGCACATCAAAAACTACTAGAAAAGTATATTTTGGTTCTTGTGGCAAAAACCTTGTTGACCAGTGTTATTTTTATCGTATTCCTCATTCAATTTACTATGAAAGCCATGGTTCCATTTTCCTTAATACATTGAAAATTTTTGAAGAAAAAATTATTTAAAAAAAAACAACAATAAAAAAGTGAAATAAAAATACGCCATTGATTTATTTATTAATTATGAGAGTGTGGATTTGAGCTTTGACATATTACTTTTTCCGATAAGAGATTTTACCGTTAGATTTGTATTAACATCAACCGTTCTTAATCAGTTATCACTCACTCGTCTGATTAATCCATCAAGAGAAAGTTTAAGGTATTGTAGCACTCTAAATTGTTTTTTTCTTATGGTTTTTTTCAAAGTTTTTTTTTTTATTGTGAGTTATTCAGTTTTTCAAAATTCTCGTTATCATGAGTGAAATACATGCGAAAGACAAATTTTGGCTTGTGGGAAGATGTGATACAAAAATTAACGCATTTTCAAAGTCTTTACCTTGTAAATTCGACATTTTACGTCACTTTCTTTGCTCACACAAGAAAGATAAATAAACAATATATGCAAGTGCCCTTGAAATAGCAAAAATCGTGATTGATATTTGCAGTAGTGATAAAGGAATTGAATGTGTTTCTGAATAAACGGTAGTGAAGAAAGTAAAAAAACTTTATGAACAGTGGTTGAATTTAAAAAAAAGTAAGTCTGCAATTTCTGACTATAAAATTAAACAGAGAAATGATTTTCTCGATTCTCTTAATAGCAATTTTGATATAACTTTACAAAAAAACCAACAACGCAAATATTTTTTTCGACGGAAAGAAACGGTTAATTCAATAAACAATCGTGAAAATGCAATGGCAACAAACCCAACAAAAAAGAAAAATAACAACGGCAACAAAAAAATACTCGTGGTAATAATAATCTTATCAATTATATCAGCAATAAAATATGTAACATAAATTACAATAATAATACTCATCATGTCGAAGATCGTTCTCAGATCATATTTGATTCTGACGTGAGCGATCGCGACACGAATGAATGTTCTGATGATGAGGAGTACATTCCACCAAAGAAAACCGGGGAAAAATTAATAAGAACTTAGTTTTGACCGATGATGTTTGTTTATCTCTAGAGTCTAGATCGAACAAAAACTAGTAAGAGAAGTGCTTCGTTTATTATCGGAGCTTTGAATCAATCGGGTAATTCCAAAAGTAGTAACTCCACTTGGTCTAGTTCATCCATTTGGAGAAGACGAAACCAAACCCGAAAAAATATCGCTGATCAAATTAAAGCATACTTCAAACCTGAAGTGAAATTGACTGTCCGTTGGGATGGAAAAAAAATTGAATCTTCGGAGGGTAGAAAAAAAATTGAAAGTCTTGCTATTTTGGTATCGGGTGAAGTAATTTCTAAACTCTTGGCAGTTCCTGAAATTTCATCAGGCACAGAAGAATGTGCTAACGCTATATATGATGCACTTGAAGAATGGAATTTGTTGAGCCAAGTAACATGTATGAGTTTTGATACGACTGCTAGTAATACTGGCCGGATTAGTGGTACTTGTATTGAGCTCAAAAAAAAAATGAAAAAAAAATTATACTCTTTTGGGTGTCGACATCATATTCACGAGCTAATTCCTGGAGCTGTGTTTGATTCCCTCTTTGGGCCCAGTACTGGGCCAAATATTAAACTGTTCCAGGACTTCAGAGATGCTTGGGATACTCTAGACCGTAATAATTATGAAAGTGCGCTTCAAGATGAAACCATTTCAGCGCTAATTTTACCAGTCAAAAATCTAACAGTTTTTGTTAATCAGCAGTTGCAAACTTTCCACCCACGCAGTGACTATAAGGAATTGTTGTCTTTAACACTAGTATTTCTCGGCGCGACAATAGAAATAAAAATAACAATAAGCCCTCCAGGAGCTTGTCATCGGGCTCGGTGGATGGCGAAATTAATATATTGTTTGAAAATATATATTTTCCGAAAACAATTAAAACTTACAGCTTATGAACTGAACGGACTTCGGCAGTTTAATCTGTTCATGTAAGGACTTATATCAGAAACTGGTTTATGTCTCAGAGCTCCACCATGGCACATTTTAATGATCTACAAATGCCAAAAGATTTAAACCATTATGAGAGCATCAATAAAAAAATTGGAGAAGTAGCATTTAAAAAATTTTCGGGCCATTTATGGTACTTGAGTGAGTAGTTGGCAGGTCTATCTTTGTTCGATGATAGAGTGTCCTTGGAAGAAAAAATATTAATTGTAGCAGCTTTGACTGTTGACGGTAATCTTGATCCCCCAGAGCGCATTAAGATTGAAAAAAAAAATGTTGCATCCAAACATTTATCAGAGTTCGTCAGTAAAAAAAGCACAGACATTTTTGTGTCAAATAATATTACTCTGGGATTTTTAAAAAAAGACCCAAAAGTAAGGTGTAAAGATGCAGAGTTCATTACAGCTCGAGAAAGCGTTGAGAGTTGGAAGGTTGTAAATGATTTTGCAGAAAGAGGTGTTGCGATGGCGCAGGAGTTTAATTCCGTGACGAAAAACAACAAGCAAAAACAACAACTGTTGCAGGCTGTCGAATTCCACAGGAAACAAATTCCACGAGCGGTGAAGTCCTTTACTTAATCGGAAAAGGAATCTGTGAAAATTTAAATAACTAAATGAATTAATAAATAAATCAATGGAGTATTTTTATTTCACTTTTTTATTGGTTTTTTTTTTTTAATTATTTTTTCTTCAACAATTTTCAATGTATTAAGGCAAATGGAACCATGGCTTTTATAGTAAATAGAATGAGGAATACGATAAAAATAATTTGAAACAAAAAAAAAAAAAAAAACAGCTAAGCATAGTTTTAAGAGTGTTTTTCCAGCATTTACCAGTAATTTCAAGTTCTAATGCTTGGTAAGTAGCTAAAAATATTTTTTCTTTTTTTTAATAAAAATAGATCTAAGTGGATATATTCCTACTCAATACTTTTTATATAGACAAATTTTCGATCCGATAATTATTTTAGCTTTAAAAAAATTAAAATCTAAAAAACCTTTTTTTTTTTTTAAAAGGGGTGCGCGCAACCCCTAAACATCATCGAAAAATTCTGAAAAAAATAGGGAAGCTTTATTTTGTGCCGAAAACAAGTTATCGGTAGAGCAAATCGAAAAAAAGAAAAATAATTTTTTTGGTCCACTCTAATGAGCAAATGCTGAGATGTGGTTTTGTTTTAATATTTAACTAGAGTTAAAAGAATTCTTTGTTGTTATCGACTTTAATATTTTGAGGTTTAAACTGTGGGGTCGTTCCGTAATTTTTGAATTGATAAAATCGACAAAATGATAATCGTTAACGTGGTTGGCCGTTTTTTGCCACATCACAGTTTAAGAACCTTTAAAAATATTTGAAATATTTAAAACTTCAAAGCTCTTGAATACCCAAACAGGAAATGGTTTAAAAATGTTGTAAAAAGTAGAAATATTTCTGTTTTAGACAGTACCCAAAAAGATCTTATATAGTGTACCTATGTGTAAACATTTTTCTAAAATAAATATTCGTTTAAAATGAGAACTTAATTAGTAGAATACAAAATAATTAAATTTGTCTAAAACATCGCGTATTTTGAATTATCTAACGATTTTACGATTTTAAAAAGTGCAATGCTGTCGTTTCATCCCGACAGACAGAGTAGCTTATGTCGCCTAAGAAATTTTTGAAAATTTCATTTTCAATGTTATTTTTTTTTTTTTTTTTTAAGTTTTTAATTTTAATTGAACTGAAATCTTATCTCTACATTTAAGCATGATTTTGGTTCTGTGATTTTGTTTTTAAATTAAAACTTATATGTAAGGAGTACATGCCAGGCTTGTAAAAGAATGCAATCTTTTGTGAATGCAGTCATTGCCATTCAGTTACACAATTCCAACAAAAGATTGCATTCATTGACTTACACTTGAGACTTAGACTTCAAATTTTGCAATCACCAATCATTTTCCATGAAATGATTGCAATCTTTTTTTTTTCCCCAATCAATTGACTGCATTCAAATGATTGCAGTCTTTTGGGACTGCATGCAGTCTTTGCATTCTTTTTGCAATCTTTCCATTCCTTGGCAGTCTTTGCATTCCTTGGCAGTCTTTTGCATTCATTTGCATTCCTTGGCAGTCTTTTGCATTCATTTGCATTCTTTTGAATTCTTTTGCATTCTTTTTTAATTCTTTTGAATTCTTTTGCATTCTTTTGCATTCTTTTTGCATTATTTTGAATTCTTTTGCATTCTTTTGCATTCTTTTGAATTCTTTTGCATTCTTTTTGCATTCTTTTGCCACACCCACACCAAACGTATGGATTTCACAAAAATTTTAACATTTTTTTAGTTCAAGGATGAATTTGATAGTTTTAAGAATTAAGTTCAACTATAGTATCATTGTCTGTGCAGGAGTAATAGTACAGTCAAATACAGTGAAAAAGGGGTATGCCTCGGAATGAATTCTAATAATAATATTTTTTTTGCTTAATATCTTCGTTTTGGCATTCTATAACTTACCTCAAAAATCTCATGTTCGGAGGTCGTGATTTTTAAGGCCAAACCACAATGGTATTATATAAACATATGATACATGATTTCAGAGATATGATTTTGTTATGATTGTTAATGATTAATGGATATAAAAGCCTTCATGCAAAATTTGGTTACTCTACCATAATTTTTAAAGGTTTTTTGGTAGTAAGTTTGCAAGTGTTTTGATAATATAGGTTGAAAGATGAAAAAGAGTTAAAACTTTTTTTTAGAGACGTCAGATTTCCTGGATTTTAGTTTTTTTTTCATCATTGAATAATACCATTGTCTATTATTGCTTATTTCCAAAATCTTAATTTTGTGGTTTGGCCTTAAAAATCACGACCTCCGAACATGAGATTTTTGAGGTAAGTTATAGAATGCCAAAACGAAGATATTAAGCAAAAAAAATATTATTATTAGAATTCATTCCGAGGCATATCCCTTTTTCACTGTATTTGACTGTACTATTACTCCTGCACAGACAATGATACTATAGTTCATCCTTGAACTAAAAAAATGTTAACATTTTTGTGAAATCCATACGTTTGGTGTGGGTGTGGCAAAAGAATGCAAAAAGAATGCAAAAGAATGCAAAAGAATTCAAAAGAATGCAAAAGAATTCAAAAGAATGCAAAAGAATGCAAAAGAATTCAAAAGAATGCAAAAGAATGCAAAAGAATTCAAAAGAATTAAAAAAGAATGCAAAAGAATTCAAAAGAATGCAAATGAATGCAAAAGACTGCCAAGGAATGCAAATGAATGCAAAAGACTGCCAAGGAATGCAAAGACTGCCAAGGAATGGAAAGATTGCAAAAAGAATGCAAAGACTGCATGCAGTCCCAAAAGACTGCAATCATTTGAATGCAGTCAATTGATTGGGAAAAAAAAAAGATTGCAATAATTTCATGGAAAATGATTGGTGATTGCAAAATTTGAAGTCTAAGTCTCAAATGTAAGTCAATGAATGCAATCTTTTGATTGAAGTCATTAAAGATTGCTTTCAAAAAAGATTGCAATCTTTTACAACTCTGGTACATGCAGATGAGAGTTGATTGGTTTTCAAAATTTTTTTTAGACTTAAGCTACTCTGACTTAATGCCACAGAACTAATTTGTTCGTATTTATTCAATTAAATTTTCAGAATTTGAGTATCTTCCATTTTTTTAAATGTACCTGGATGAATTAAAAAAACAATACGAAAAAATATTTTGCATTGATTTAGTTTAAATTTATTTAACGCAATTTTATTTCATTTGCAAACAAAAATTATTTTCAACGCAATTTTTTTATAATGGAAGGCAAATGCATTTATAAAAAATATTTTTATAACTCTGCTTTGGTGTAATAAAATGAAATAAAATCCTAAAAACTTCGGGTAAATCGAATATAAAATATCCATGAAACATCCAAAAACAAATAAATGAAAACGAGACCTTTACCTATCTATAAGCGCTGCCGTGAACTACAGAAAAAAAAATTTCAATCGTCAAAACGATATCGTCCAATAAAAATTAATTTTCGCTTTTAAGTGAAGCAAGATTATCGTCATAACGATATCGTCTGATGATAATGAATTGCGGAATGACCCCGTTTGTTACTCAGGTATTCTCTTGCAATATTTTTCCATTATGTATGACAAAATAGTGAATAAAACAGATATATTTAGGGCCAGTTTGTTGAGAGTGGGTTAAATCGTCGATTTGATTATTATGGATTCCCCTTAATTGAAAATTAAGAATCCTTGATAATCATAGAGCGTTTGTTAACATTTTTTTCACCTTGATCAACAACTCATAGTTTTTCCAAAAATCGTTCCATTTTCCAATCTATCTGTCAGTTTGGTTGTCGAAACTTAATCAAGAATGAATTTTTTTTTTATTTTTGAAGTTTGTTATTATATTGTGGAATATGAAAGCGCTAGCAGTAAGGAAGGTAAGTAAATTAATACTTTTTTTATCTATAATCTTTTTATATTATTTTATTTGTGAATGTGTAATTATATATGTATTTTCAGAAATGTTTCAAAAAATCGAAGACCCTGACGACAAACGAAAAAAAAAACAACAAATATTAAAGCAGCAACAACTGCAATATAACCAAGAGGAATAGCAACAAAAGCTTTTGGACTCCGCGGAGGAGCACCGCATTAAAATACAAATCATGGAGCTCGAGCTTTAAGCCCAACAAAAAAAAAAGCCATCACCCCTATTACAATTGGCGTTTGTCATAAAACGACAAGAAAACGACTTGATCTAGGAGCGCCAGTTTTTGTAAAATTAAAATTGATTCTATAACTTTCTTTTGTTTTGGCCAACACTGTATTCAAGATGTATTCAATGACGTATTGGCTTGAAAAAGTGTCGGAAAGTAACCGGTTGACAACTTTGTAAGAATATCAAATATGAATTAACTAAATTCCAGTTAATCCTTGATTTAATGGATGATTAACAAAATCTCAAATTAACTGCTCAAATCATGGAGTCCTTGATTAAAAACTATAGTAATATGAAAATGACGTTTTGCAAAAGTTCAAATGCGGGTAGCGGCGAAATTACACAACTAAATATTAAATCATTATGGATTTGCTTCTTTACAGTCCTAGAGAACATCCCAACAAAGTTTGAGCAAAATCTAAAATGAGGCACCAATTCCGATTGAACGCTTTCATACTGAATGACAGTAAACAGTCCTTAAAAATTGTTGTAATCGAAAGCGGTGAAATTTTTTTTTTTAACTTTCTTATTTTTGACCTTTTAATAATGCAACCCTTTACTAGTTTTACAGATTCATCGACTTTCCCTGGATTCTGAGATTTTACTAATTTTGTAATGAAGCATTACAATTTGCTTTACCATTTGCCGCCCTTACCTGCCTATTTAAGTTTAGCCTTGAAAATTCAAATTAAATAAATAAGAAGAATGAGATAAACAACCCACGATGTACTCCGTATGAAGAGCAAATCCCATCTAACCATCATCTATAGCAACCAACAACGATGCATCGATATTCACCACACATGATAAAGAAGAATTTAAATAACAAAGGAGAATTGATAAAATTTCCTTATCAATCAGTAAGATCTACGCTGATGGCATAGATTTGGAGACGAACAACAGAGCTCGGTGGTGAATATGTTTCACGCGAATAAAATCATACACTAGAAGAGGTGTGTGGTGAATAACGATAAAATATGTTTCGCTATGTAATATTATGCATAAGCTGAAGTGTGGTGGATAATAAAGGAAATGTTCATTATCACTATAGTCCAAGTATGTAAGAAAAATACAACAATTTTGCAAAGTGTTTTCGATTGACAAAAAACTATTGAAATAACTCTTTGTACTTAATAATTCACACTGAGTTAAGTTCAATAGTAATATAAGAAGCCGTCATACAAACGATAAAATCATCATTCGATGGTGATCATTCCAGTAGATCATTCAATCGTGATCATCCTGACCCCCCACCAGCGGTAAGGGGTCTAATAATCTAGCCGACAATTATACCGGAGAAATCCGTGATTTTTACCGGGGGCAACTCCGTGATTTTTACCGGATTCAACTCCTTGATTTTTACCGAGGGCAACTCCGTGATTTTAACCGGGGGCAACTCCGTGATTTTTACCGGGGGCAACTCCGTGATTTTTACCGGAGGCAACTCCGTGATTTTTACCGGAGGCAACTCCGTGATTTTTACCGAGGGCAACTCCGTGATTTTTACCGGGGCCAACTCCGTGATTTTTACCGGGGGCAACTCCGTGATTTTTACCGGAGGCAACTCCGTGGTTTTTACCGGCGGCAACTCCGTGATTTTTACCGGTGGCAACTCCGTGATTTTTACCGGGGGCAACTCCGTGATTTTTAACGGGGGCAACTCCGTGATTTTTACCGGGGACAACTCCGTGATTTTTACCGGGGTAATCCGAGATTTATTTGCCAACCAAAACCCTGCCCTGCCAAAGAAATCGAAAGAAGCCGACCTGAAGAAATCGTCAGGAAATACCAGAGCGAGGAAGAACCGTCAAACGAAGTATTATTGACTAAAAGGCCAAAATAAATACAAGAACCGGAACCAGACCATAATTGTTACGAGAATTGTTTGTTAGTTAAATAAGATTTAAGAGTCAAATAAAAGGATTCAAGTTGATTAAAGTTACGTGCTTACTTTAATTTGTACCTTGGAATTCGGCGAGCGAAACCTCAGCCTTTGACAACAAAGCACATCACAATTTTATGCTTAATTTGACTCGACTATTATTTATTTTATTTTATTATTTAATTTCTTACGTATAATAAATCCTTCGTTTAGTTTAAAAATTATAGAAGAATTAGTTTTTATTCACCACACCAAAAAAAAAATACGTATACACCATAGTGACCTTTTTTAAATTTATAAATAAGAACAATTAAATCCACTGGTGTTTGCATACCGCCTCAAATGTTATTTATTTGATTTAAAATTTGTACTTGATTTAATGTAGTCTATATAACATTCCTGTTAAGAAGCTTAAGTTGACATTTCACATTAAAAACCACAAGATACAAATAATTTTTCAAGTCTTAAAATCAATGATTTTTTTTGTACCTAGAAAAGCTACATGCCTAGTAAAATATATCCAAACGTATTTCAAAAGTAACAACAAATATGAAATGGTGTGAAGTGATTTCTTTTTCAGACCACGAAAAAAATTTTTTTTCAAAGTACCAACTTCTTAAAAATGAAAATTTGTTTTTTTCAGTGTAAAATTTATCCTTTTTTCATTTTTTCTCAATTAACCATTCTAATTCCAACTAATTAAATCACATTTTTTTCGTTAGCCCACCCTTAGTTTAAAAATTATGACAAAAAACTTTTTTTAAAGTACCAACTTCTTAAAAATCAAAATTTTTTTTTTCAGTGTAAAATTTATCCTTTTTCATTTTTTCTCAATTAACCATTCTAATTCCAACTAATTACATCTCTTTTTTTTCGTAAGCCCACCCTTAGTTCAGAAGTTATAACAAAAACCTTTTTTCAAATTACAAACCTCTTAAAAATCCATCTGATCCGTTCAGTTCAGAAGTTATAACAAAAAACTTTTTTCAAATTACAAACCTCTTAGAAATCAAATTTTTTTTTCCAGTGTAGCTCGAGTTCCTGATAATCTTCTAAAATACCCTAAGTTTAAGAAATATTCAAAAATCAATTTTCTTACAGCATGCAAAATATCAAACGGCAATAAGGTTTGTCCACATCGAGAAATTAACACAAACAAAAAATATGTAGGTAGTCGTTTGCCCGCCCTACGTTTACGAAATAATGCACTGAACAACAAAAGTTACGCATACACCTCAGTGTATGCACTGAATATTTCAAAAGATCCACAAAAACAAATTTTTTTCAAAAAAAGAAAACATGTATTGCAGTCTAAGTCCCACATTCAAAATTGTTTATTATGTCATTTTATTATTTTGTTAGATCATACATATTTTATATACACATATACACTGAGGTGTATGCGTAACTTTTGTTGTTCAGTGCATTATTTCGTAAACGTAGGGCGGGCAAAGCGTCTTAACAGGAATGTTATATGGACTACATTAAATCAAGTAAAAATTTTAAATCAAATAAATAACATTTGAGGCGGAATGCAAACACCTGTGGATTTAATTGTTCTTATTTATAAATTTAAAAAAGGTCACTATGGTGTACCTATACGTACTTTTTTTTGGTGTGGTGAATAAAAACTAATTCTTCTATAATTTTTAAACTAAACGTAGGATAGCAAAAATAAAAGTTGGGCTATCCTGGACTAACGTTGGGCAAATGAATCACAGTGCAAAACCAACAACTTTTACACTGTATAAAAAAAATTATTTTTTGTGATTTGAATAATTCCGTTATAATTTGAGAACTAAGGGTGGGCTAACGAAAAAAAAATCTTGGGATATCCTGGGCTAACCTTGGACAATCCAACCAGCTTCACATAGCCGGTAAACACGAAAAAAAAATGACATAAGTGCTGTCGTGTTGTTGGTGGCTATCTGTTTTTGGTTTGTTTTTAAAACAATTAATGTTAACATTTTAGCATGCGCCCCATGGACTTTCAGGGAAAATCATTTGGTGTCGGCGTCGGATATTTCTTGAATAAGTAAATTTCGAAAAGTAACTTGATAACATCTTGGTGGTGTGGAAAAAGATAAATCTATTTTTCTTATTATGAAATTCTACCAACACAGGGGTAACGCTGATACTATTTCGATCAAATTTGAATCATTTTTTTTCACTTCAGATTCTTTGATGTAGTAAGCTTAGAACAAACTTTTAACTACAATCAGAGGCTCATCATAAGTGCATGTTAGTGGTTAGTAGACAAAAAATACAACCTTCCACATGCACAATATAAAACAAAATAATTACGAACAAATTTACAAGTTATAAAATTATAAGTACAAAAAATCCAACATGTATTATTTATTTAAAACATTGATTAACAGTCACGATTGTGGAGCACTGGTTTGAAACAATGTTTTTAAACCCATTTTCGTCAAATTAAAGTCTAAGGATGAATGGTTCAAGTTAAAAAGTTTACTCATGCGACTAAGAGGCTCATTAATACCATAGTTTGTTCTATGAAAGTCGATATGCAAAGGTTCAAATCTTCGTAGGAGGTGAGATCCACCAGGATAATTTATACCAATACAAGCTAATAGATCAGGGGCGTCAATTTGGGAATTAATAAGCTGATGAAGAAAGATTAAATCATTATTTACACGTCTCTGTGCTAAAGTTTATATCTGAAGAAGTTGAATGCGATGTTCATAAGGTGGCAAGTTGAAAGGGTCGGTCCAAGGAAGACCTTTTAGAGCGAAGCGTACAAAATTGTGTTGAATAGATTCGATTCGGTTTTTATGAACTTCATAAAAAGGACTCCATACTTGAGAAGCGTACTCAAGATGGGGTCGAACGTAGCAGTTGTACAAAGATAGAGTAACAAATGGATCATCAAATTCCTTTGCCCAACGTTTAATAAAACCAAGAAGATGATGTACTTTTTGGAGGGATTTATACATTTAGAATATAAATTGATTTAGTCATTGAAGAAATTTTAACGCAGATTAAGTCAATTGAGAGCTTAAACGGGAATGATATGGAAGAAGAAACAAATTTATTTCGAACCGCTACTAAGACACCTCCTCCGAGTTCCTTTGCATTTCCGGCGTGGCGATCTTTTCTGTAAACTAAGAACTCTTGACAAAATAGTTCCGTGTCTAAAAAGCTAGCATTTAACCAAGTTTCTGTTAAAATAAATATATCATGTGGAAATGTTTGTGAATTCATGAAAATGTCAGCGGCTTTGCTTCGTAACCCCCTTACGTTTTGGTAAAAGAGGGCAATCCTGCTGAGTTTTTTGTCGAAGGTATTTTAGATACAGGGTGTTTTTTTGTGATAGAGAACTCTTTAACTAAGGTTTCTAGGGGCCAATTATGAGTGTTGCAAATGGAATCAAAATAAGTTGGGTTTGTTACAATTTTAAATGATGAAATAAAACTATTGGGCTTACTTATTTTTGTGCACTTAATAGATGTTGTTGAAGGAATGCTTTTACAAGAAACTAAATGGGAAATTATATCATCAGGAGATGTATTAGGGTCTAACCGTGAAACGAAAATCGGTCTTGGTTTCGAAACAGCCTTGATTATATTAGTACTAGCAACGGTGGTTGTCGAGGCAACTGGTTGAGTAGGATTAGGTAATACAGCAATAGGATGAGGATTTGTGTTGAGATTTGTGCGTTTTGGAGATGGACCAGAATTTTTCACATTCGATGAATTGTCTCTCCTTCTTTTTTTGTTAATTTTTTGGGTACGTACATGAGCTTTGTTTATACCGGAACCAGACTGAGCAAGAATATCATCATCGTGAGAAGAAATTAAATTTTGAGGAAGGTCAGGAACTAAATCATCAGTTGAAGTGGAGTTATTTACCATACTGTTAGTTATGGAAAAAGAATTTAAATTTGAGACCGCAGTATTAAAAACATTGAGAAGTTCTTCGAAACCTTTTGAGAGTTTTAAAATGTCTGCTTTAAAAGAAGACATTTTGAAAGCTAATGTAGATATAGATAATTCGCGGCAATCAGGGCAATACCAATAGGCAAACTTAGAGTTAGAAATCTTTTCAATAAAACCATTAGTGGAACCAATGCATTTTGCATGGTAGAGATTACCACACGGTCCGAAGCAAGCATATAAGGGAGTAGAAATCGACCCATCAGAACAATTTTTAGTCGAGCAAACCATTTATTTCTTTATTTCTTTATTTATTTATCTGACTTAATTCAAGCAAAACAATATATTATATGAATAACAAATAAAAATAAAAATAATTACAAATTAAAATATAAAAATATAAATACAAATAAAATAAATATATATATATACATTATGTACAGGTCAAAAAACAAAAATTTTAATGACAAACAAAAAAATAATCAAATTAATTAGAGGATTAAGGTAAGGAGACATATAGTTCTTTTCGAAGGGATGATAGGCTCTTATTAAAGTCAAGGATATTATGTGCACTATTGGCAAGGCGTAGCATTCTAGTGATAGGGTTAAAATGACCATAGTTGGTGCGATGAGTGGGGAGACGAAAAAAGGGGACTGATCTAAGGTTGCGTGGGTTTGTATTAATGGAAAACAACTCAAGGAGTTTTGGGGAATCGATGGTACCGGTAATAATTTGATGGACGAAAAGAATGTCTGCTATCTCACGGCGCCTGGCAAGGGTAGGTAGATCAATTAAAAGAAGACGATTTTCGTAAGGGGGCAAGATAAGAGGGTCTGACCATGGAAAACTGCGTAAAGCAAAACGGAGGAACCTACGCTGCACTGCTTCAATTCTGAGGGATTGGGTTATTTGATAGGGGGACCAGACCTGACTGCCATACTCAAGAATAGGTCGCACGAAAGTGATGTACAAGGTCTTGGTTACATAGGGATTGGAAAATTCTTTTGACCAGCGCTTGATAAAACCAAGGGATAAGTTTGCTTTCGCAATAATTTGATCAATGTGAGCCCGAAAATTGGGCTCTTTGTCACATACAATCCCGAGATCACGAATTGAGGTAACAACGGGAATGATATCATTTCGAAAATGATAAATTCTAGGAGGGGATGGTAGACGTTTGCGAGAAAAAGTCATTGATTGGCATTTGTTCACATTTAGTTCTAAGAAATTATGTTCACACCATATAAGGAAAGAATTTAAGTCTTCTTGAAGAAAAGAAGAATCTAATGAGGAAGAGATTACCTTAATGATCTTTATATCATCTGCATAGATAGTAAGTTCGGAGTTGGTTATAATACTGGTTACATCATTTATGGCTAAAATAAATAAAAGAGGTCCAAGGTGACTGCCCTGAGGAACACCTGACGTGGCAAAGATGGGATTGGACACAGCACATCTGAAAATAACGTTATAAACACGATTCTCCAAGTAGGACTTCACCCAAGTAATAAAAGATGGTGGGAAACCTAAGGCTTTTAATTTTAAATAAATGATTTGATGGCTAATCTTATCAAACGCCTTGCTAAAGTCGGTTGTTATGACATCGACTTCATGACCTTTTTCTAGAGCGCACAGCGTTGTTGAGACGTATTGAGAAAGATTCGTCGTTGTAGATCTTCCTTTTAGGAAACCATGCTGAAGTGGTGAGACGACGGATTTACAATGGAAGTACAGGGCGTCATAAACGAGACTTTCAAAAAGTTTGGGTATAGAGGAGAGCTTGGCTATAGGGCGATAGTTGGAAATTTGATTTTTACTGCCTTTTTCATGGATAGGAAAGATAAAGGAGTTTTTCCAAAGGGTGGGGAAGACTGCTTGTGAAAGCGAAAGACGGAAGAGGGTGGTAAGGGGTAGGCAGAGTGAATCAACACATTTTTTTAGGAAGATTGCGGGGATACCATCAGGGCCAGGAGAAAAATCATCTTTTAATGAAATTATCTTTTCATTAACAGTCTAAGGACTTATATCAATGGACTGGAGGGAAGTGTTAGAGCAAAGGGACAGAAATCTATGGTAGTCCAAATTAGGATTCTTTTGATCGATGCTGTAGGATTCACTAAAAAAATTAGCAAACAAATTGGCGATCACAAGAGGGTCAGAAGATGTTGTGTTGTTACAATTGAATGTGGAGGGAAGGCCATCAGATTTCCGCTTAACATTTATAAATTGGTAAAAACGCTTTGGTTGACAGATGAGGTTGGACTGCATTTCTTCAAGATATTTATGGTATAGTGATTCGCAGAGAATGGAAAAATCAGTAGATGCTTGTTGGTAGTAAGCGTAGTTTACGGGAGACTGGAACTTCATATAATTTTTCCACAGTTTATTCCTAATATTACGAAGAGTTCTTAAGTTTTTTGTATACCAAGGTGGTGATGATACAAAACTTTTTTGAACTGTATATGGAACACATTGGATAATACAATCGAAAATAGAAGTGAGAAAGAGGGAAAGGGCTACATCAATGGGGGTTTGTGAGTTGAGAAAGAGGTTGAAGTTAATTTTGTTTAGGAGCACGTTCAGTTGGTTGAAATCGGCTTTTCGGAAGTTGAAACGAGAGGGATTTTCTGATTCAATGGTCGGGATTATTTGGTCCAGAGAGATGAAGAGAGATAGAGGAGGGTGATAGAGGTCAAGGGTGGACAAGAGGTGAGAGCTTTCGGAGACGATGGAGTTGCAAGGGTCAGAGGAAAAGATAAGATCAAGTTGTCTACCTAAATTATTGGTGACCTTACTTAGTTGGAAAAGGCCGGATTCAAGTAGACGGTCTGAGAATAGAGATTCTTTTTCAGAAGATGCATTGGAAGGAACAAAACAAGATTCGTCCTCAGAAGGGATCCATTGCAAATCAGGCAGATTGAAATCACCGATAATAATAAAGTCGTCACTTGATGTTGCACTTTCAATTATGGAATCAACCGAGTTTACAAATTCTTGATAGACATGAGTGGGTTGTGAAGGGCGAATATAGCAACAAAAAAAATACAAACACCGATTAAAAGCAGATACTTTTATGCAGACGAATTCAAAAAAGGGCGATTTAGAGATATCGACTAAGGAGGCGTTTAAGCGGATATGCACTGCGAATAAGACACCACGACCTGAGGGAGCGAAATCTGTAGATTGACCATCAGCACGAAAGACAACAAAATCAGAAGTGAATAACTCATTATCAAGAAAACTGGAAGAAAGATTTGTTTCCGTAAGAGCGAAAATATCATAAGGAAGGTTTTGGGAGTTAAGAAATATACTTGATGTTTTTGTGCGTAGACCTCTTACATTTTGGTAGTATACAGACAAAGTAGAAAATTCAAAAGACACAGACTGTGAAGGTGGATTGCAGTTAAAGACGAGGCTTTTTCTTGTGGGTAACGAAAGGCAATCTTTTTGAACTCAAGTGTGAAGCATATGTTGCGAGGTCCTTAGAAACAGTTGAAGATGAGATATTGAAAGTTTCATGATAGCTAGTATAGATTCTGTTGAGAGTAACAGGATCAGTTGGAAGACCTTCTTTTTTTATTAATACACTTACATTGGTTTTAGTTTTACCATTTATGCAAACAGAGTCAGATTTATTATGTAAGTATGAAAGATAGAGACGTACATTTTCATACAGTCTGGTATCACGCAATCTGGACATTAAGTACCGACCATCGATCGCATCAATTGTTTTTTTGGGGTTAACAAAATTGGAAGCCAATTTGACTTCAGGCGGGAACATTGGATCAAAAATAGGGGTAGATAAAATAGAGTTGGTAGGTGTTGAAACAGGTATAGTAGGTGATGGGATAGAGCAGGGCCGTCTTTAACTATCTTGGGGCCCTTGGGCACACAAGAATTTGGGGCCCTTTTGGAAAGTAAAATAAGTACAATGGTTGGCTAAAAAGCAATGGTTGGTTAAAAAGGGCTGCCAATATATCGTTCCATATAAAGTACCTAGTGTCTTTATTATTGGTAGGGGATGCCAATAATACGCACATTGAGACATCAAACGTTGCCACTGCCAATAATTGTACATTTTATACTGCCAATAATTTCCCTGTACCGCTTATAAGTTTCTATTTGAAGAATTGGAAAAAAGAGCTCAAAAGGATTGATAGATTCGCTAAAAACTCGATACAGACGATTTGTAAGTGATTTCCAAGAGACGTTATTTTATTTTATTTTATTTTATTTTATTTTATTTTATTTTATTTTATTTTATTTTATTTTATTTTATTTTATTTTATTTTATTTTATTTTATTTTATTTTATTTTATTTTATTTTATTTTATTTTATTTTATTTTATTTTATTTTATTTTATTTTATTTTATTTTATTTTATTTTATTTTATTTTATTTTATTTTATTTTATTTTATTTTATTTTATTTTATTTTATTTTATTTTATTTTAATGTCTCCTTTTTAACGGATATCTCCAATATAAAGTTTTCGAGATATTGCAAATTTCTCAAAAACGGATAAGGATTTTGCTTTGAAAAAAACATGTAATGCTGCAAATAAGAACGCACTTTTGAAATAAGAAAAATATTTTTTGGACCGTTATTAACGGTACCTACTTGCCATAGAACCGATTTCTTAATGTAAACGACACAACCGATTTTAATGAATATTTTGACATAAAAAGGTTTATACAAAAAAATTATCAAAACATTGATGTACCGTCGATGAGCCGGCAATAGTTTTTTTTTAAACGTTTTCCAACGGAAAAAGTATTGATGTTTTTTTGCCAACGAATTGATTCTTTTTTCGTCTTTTAATACGAATCTACACATATTTTTACACTGATTTTAACACGCACTACAAATTTGACAGTTTTGCGAACTTCCAACGAAATTATTATTTAAGGAAAAAGAATTCGTTGTTTTTATCAATAATAAATAATCTTACCTACAGTGTTTTCTTGTTTTTTGAAAATATTATTGTCTTTTTTTTTGGAAAATTTAATTTGGGTTTGGTCGTTTGGATTTAAATTTTTGTCCGCATACAACGCCACATAATTTGTTTTCATTTTGAAAACATATTGTATTTTCCGTATAGGTGTAGAAAAAACTTTATTTGGTTGCCATATAAAAACTAAAATTTTTTGGTAGATGGTCTGCCCGACAAAAATGTTTTGAGAATAAATGTGTGAGAGAAATTTTCGTTCCTTCGGGGCCCCCCTGAGAATGGGGGCCCTGGGCACGGGCCCCGTGTGCCCTTATGGTAAAGACGGCATTGGGATAGAGGACTGAGAGGCAGGATTTAAGGTGTGGGAGTGTATGAAGTTGTTATAATGCCCGCCAGATGAAGTGCTTTTATGTAGGTTTGAACGAAGTGGTTTAGTGGTGCTTTGTGGGACTGATGGATTTTTTCGGAACAGAGCAGTTGATTTTTGGGGAGAGTTATTGGGGTTGGAATAAGGAGGTTCGGCTCTAGAATTGGATACAGTTTTTCTTTCTGATACATTTGTTGGGTGTTTATGATTTTGTTTATTAATCCATTTTGAGATTTTAAATTTGCCTAAGTAAATATATTGAAAAGATGAGCAAAATAACCATTGATAACGGGTAGGAATAAAAATCTTAAAACTAAATTTTTTTAATTTATAACATTCACCAATATTAAGCTTAAAACTACGAAGAAAAAATTTACGGATCCAGGAGACATCAGCATTGATGGGTGTATTCGTTAAGAAAAAAGGCACATAATCATTTTGGGTTTTAAATTTGTTCAGCCTCTTTTCCCATTCGTCGAGAGTCCAAGTTGTGCCAAAACGTTTGATGGTAGGCACATTCGTAGCAGGAACATTAGTGGAGTCTTCAATAGATTGCAGAGCTGGGAGTGAAGAAGAAGGTGGAGGGCTCTCATTGGATTCAATAATTGGACTCTGATTGGATTCCATAATTTCCGCGAGAATAGATATATTGAAATTAGACTCGATAGGTTGCACGTTAGCCGGAAATTGATCGATTTTGCAAGCGGTTTGTTTAATTTCTTCAATAATGTCATTAAAAGTAAACAGCATAGTAAACAGCTCGTTGTTAATTTCGTTTATTTTTGAACCCATATCAAGGAGTATGGAGTTAAGATGACTAGATGCGGTTGTCATTGAAGTCGAGGAACTTTGCGAATTGATGTCGAGATCGGAGCGAATAGTTTTAACGGTGTCGTAGATGTTTTCTAATGGAGGTGTAAGGATGGATTTAAGAACGGATTCGAGCGTAGAACGAATAACCTGCTTAATATTTTTGAAACTACAGTGGGTGTGTTCAACTCGCGATTTTAATAATTCCGACAAAGACGAAAGTCGATCCTCAAATAAGGATTGCTTATTTAAAAATTTTCTCCCAAGAGTTTCTATAGAAGTGTTTAGATCTTCAATACTTTTAGAGAAATCGTCAAAGTGTTGGAATTTTGACAGTATATTTTTATGAAAACGATTGTTATCATCAACTATTGAGTTTGTTTTTTCACTTAAGCAATGTACCGCGAGAAGGACGTGAGACAGTGAAATGATTTTACATTCGTCGCAGAGAAAAACAAAGTAGTTCTTATATTCTTTGAGATATGCGCACGATTTTTTACTTAGTCCAACACATAGAGGATGATATGATTTACCACATATGCCACGACAAATCAAACGTTCGGTGTATTTGCTATCTAGGATGCAGACACTAGAGTCACAGTTTTCCATTTTTGCAGGCAAACGAGTATTATTTTCGAATTAAATTTAATTATTTGAACTTTTTGTAAAAATTCTCTTTTTTATTAATTTTTATTTTTTATGCGATAAAAAAATAATAAAAATTGCAAAAAAAAATGTTGTATGATTGTCTGTATTGACTGTACAGTGGAAATTAGTTTAGTTCTTGTGATAAAGTGGTTTAGTTATTTGCTAATTAAATTTAATTACCGACACGAGAAAGTGATTTAGGTATTTGATAAATTATTCGAATCCACGAACCGTGATAATGTCGGTAATTAGAAAATGTTGATGAGGTGAAAATCTCGATAGTGTGTTGGATGATATATGTAAATAAATAAAAAAAAAAAAACACCAGAGAGGATTTAAGGTGTAATACCAATAGATGATTGCTTGGCAGAACTATACTAAAATGACTCACCCGTCACCCAGAAGGTAAGACTGAGAGCAAAAATTAATTATAATCTGTTAGATTAGAAATTGCTATTCAGTCAGTAGTGTAAGTTATAGCTGGTGATTAAAGATGAATTTCTCAGGAATTTCTCAGGCACTCAGATTCGGCAACATGTATGCAAAATGAGACACAAAAAATGGGGATTCAATGTAGCTTCAAATTATGCTTCATGGGCAGAACATATACGTAAAATGTTTCACTCACCGGGAAAGAAGGAAACAAAAAGACTTAACGGGAGCAGATATTTTTAAGAGAGAGTCAGATTAACTTTCTATTATTATTTTTTTTTTTTTTTTTTCAATTTATTGTGTTAAAGTTGTCACAATTATTTATATTGACTTATAGTTTTTTCACTTTATTACACTATAAAAATTCTTTGAGCGTAATTGGAAAATTAAACAAGTTTGCCAAATAATTAGGGCTTTCGATTTATGACAAAACTGATATAATGGGCACAGTGAATGTTCTTAAATGAAAGAAAAATGCGGGAGCGAAATAGGACACACGTCTGAATAGTTTAGGAATTACTCGAAGAGTAATTTATTTATTTGAAATACAATTAAAAAAAAATAAGTAAAAATGAAAATTAAAAATATAAAAAATAAAAAAAATAATAAAAAATAATAATATTGAAAAACAAATTAAATAAGAAATAAAAAATAGATAAAAAAAAAAATAAAATTGTATGAAAATCAATTAAAAAAAAAAGAAATTGAATTTTCGTCAGACAGTGGGAATTGAACCTGGACCCCTAAGATTAAAAAAAGTTAAACAAAAGGAACCGCGCTTTTACCACTTGAACCGCGGACGCTTTAAATGTTTTGAAAACAAATTCTAATAAGAAACTAAAAAAATGGGTTTAAAAATATTGAAAGAAACAAAAAAAAACAAAAAGTGAGCTATAAACTAATAAACGGAATTAATAAATGAGGGGAAGTGCTAATGTATAAGAAAAATACACTGACACATGTAAATAAAGAAAACAAAAAAAAAAAAAAAAAAAAAACACTCAAACTGAGGGAAACTTTTTTTATTTTTTAATAATTACCGGAGACTATTTTCTATAAAGTAAAACATTTAATTTTAAACACTTTTAACACAATTAAATTAATTATTATAGGTAAACACAAAATAGTACACTTTTTTTAGTGCACTAAAACGAAAATTCGAAATTAAATTTAAAAATTTACAAATTAAAACGACAAAAAACACGGAGACTATTATAACACACAGCTACAATAAATGAACCAGTGCTGTCCACTGCAAAGTGCGGCATCGCTGTGTAAGCTTTTTGTTGTGATAGACGTATGCATTAAACATGATGCAGAGTGAGATGCAAATCCTACCTGTACTGACAAATTTTGTTGGACAGAGTATAGCTCTCCTACTATAATGGGACCTGTAAGCGAAGCAATTTTAATCATTTGTATTTAGCTTGATTTTCTGGAAATTGAAGATTTAGTTGGTTTGCCTTCAATATTACTGTTATTTATTGACTTTCAAAGCCTTTAATATGTACGCAATTTAAGTTTAATAAAATAAAAAGCAAACAAAAAAAAAAAAAACATGAAAAAGTGTAATTTATGTTTAAAAAATGATTCGTAAACGACAAAAGCATAATGATATAGGTCGAAATAGCTTTATTCATATAGCTATATACAGGAAGAGCTTTTCTTTTAACTAAAAACTGCTAACAACGAACATTATTTTAAATCATCAGTACTTTAAGAGCCCTGACCTTGTATCTCGAATACCTGACCCAAGTTTTTAAACGGTCGCCACCATTCACACTCGAATTTACTGGTATTGATGTTTCTGCGTTCTGCTGCGTTTTTTTTTACGATTTCTATCAAAAGTAGACTTCCTATCAAAAAAAGTTAAAAAACAAAATTGTAGATAGTTAAAAGATCTACAACTTTTACCATGTTTTTTAGAACCCCAGAAATATTGAGAAAAATTAAAAAATCAGATTAATTGGTTTTTGATTTTTATCTTTTACAAAAATGGTTTGATTTAAACAAAGTGTGATAAAAAATTACTTTATGTTTTGTACCTATTTTAAATTTTGTTTTATCAAAACATTATTTTTCAATCAAAGAAAGTTTTATTTCAGGAAACATTGAGAAAAATTGAAAAAACAAAAAATACGATTTTTAAGATCGATTTTTCCATAAATTGGCGTAAAAAAATTTTTACAGAAACCAAATTATAATTTTCTAATAGGCTTTGACATTCTGAATTTGAATCCAGAATGCCTCTACGTGCCAAAATTTTGAGATATCGAATTTTCCAACCACCCATATGCCGCAATGAAGTTTTTATTACAAAAGCATTTACTATATGCCGAACAGCTTAAATTTTGATGATCTTTTTTTTCAAACGTAGGTAATTAAAAATACTTTAAAGTCTATAGATTAAAAATTGCCGTTGTTGCCGTTTTGATTTTTTAAATTTAATTGAAGATTTTTGTGAACAAAAAACATCTTTTTTCAAAAATTTTGTTTAAAATTCATAAATAAATTGATGCCAAAAGATTGTCTAGGAAATTCAAGGAAAAAAAATATATAGGACTGGAGGACAATCTTCCATCGTTCAAGCAATAGATGCAATTTTTTTATTAGTTGACTTCAAACACAAAAAAAAAAATTTGAACACAACGGCAACGCCTACAATATTTAAACATACATTTTTAAAAAGTTAAAAGCTTATTCATATTTGAAAAATTAAAATTAAGTTGATTGAATGAAGGGCTTTTGAAAGAATGGTAATTGAACTCAGATTTTTGAAAAAAAAAAAATTATTGACAATATTTTAACATGTCGTTTAAAATTTTTTTTTCGTGTTAGAAAATGCATTTATTTTCAAATTTTTTTGGCCACATTAATTATGATTTCAAATTATAAAAGGATTATAAAAGTCACAATGTATTTCGGTTTAAAAAAAATTAAAAGTATTTAATTTTCGAAGAAATTTTTGTTAATAGAAGTTTTGAAAAAAATTTGAATTATTTTTTTAAAGTTCAACATTTAAATACTAAGTTATTTTTTATTCATTCCATACCATTATTGTTGAAAGTTCGATAGCAAAAGTTTTAAGTTCTTATTTGCCAAATTCATTGAGAAAATCGATTATTTCAATGCAAAATTAGTTTTTATCAAGAAAATCTGATGAAATTGAAGTAATTTTTATATTTTATTTCAAAACTGTTATATGTATTACCTTTTCCTCTTCGGAATTCAACTGATAATATTGATGGCCAAAAAAATTGTTCTGAATAAATTAATTTTACTACGAAAAGTTAAAAAAAAGCCATTTAAAATTTTTTAATAACGTTTTTTTTCCAAAATTTTGAGTTGAGGACTATTCTTTCAAAAACTCTTGATTAAATTTAGTGCATTTAAATTTTACAGATAGAAATGACATTCTGGCTTTTCAAAAACGTGTCTGTAAATATGTAGGTGTTGCCGTTGTGTTCAAAATATTTTTTTTGTGTTTGAAGTCAGTTTGTGAGAAAATTGCATTTATCGCTTGAACGATGGAAGATTGTCCCTTACTCCCTTATATTTTGTTTCCTTAAATTACCTAGATAATCTCTTGCTATCATTTGTTTTATGGGTTGGGTACGATTGACCGCATTTTAAAATCTTGTTCTTAAAACCTCGCATCTTAAAATTTCGTATTCTGAAATCTTTTTTATCGAAATCTCGCAATTTCAAAATCTCGTTTATCAAAATCTCGCAACATTAAAATCTCGCAAACTAAAATCTCGAAATTTATAATCTCGCATTGAAATTAAATATTTATTGATTCGCGGGCGCGAATTAATAAATATTTTATTTCAATGCGAGATTATAAACCTACATGATATTGCTAGCTTAGAAAGCCCAGAACCTCCCTCTTCTGTTTTTTCGTTTTGTTTTGAAGAGATAAATAGAAAAGGAAAAGGTTTGTTAACTGTAAGGCGCTAATGCCAGTTTTTTATAGTGTTCAGGGTCAACTGTTGAATGTTGGAGCCAAAAGGACTTAATGCATGTGAATTTGTTGTATTCGACCTTCTCTTTTCATTTAATCTGTTGCTTATAAATTTTGCGGCCAAAAAAGCAATTTAAATTTAAGATACTTTACGCTCCAAACTAATTCTTCTAATGTGAGATTTTGATATAGCAAGAATTTAATGAACTTGCGAGATTTTTTTCTAAAATGCGAGATTTTAATATGCAGGATTTTGAAAATGCGAGATTTTGTTATGTGAGATGTTAAAATGCGAAATTTTGCCTTGCGTGATTTTTGCAAAAATGCGAGATTTTGTTATAAGAAATTTTAGTTTGCGATCAATCGTACCGCTCGCTCCCTTGTTTTATGAAACTTAAGCAAAAAAAAAATGGTTTTGTTAAAAAAAAAATTTAATTTTAATTTTAAAAAACAATACGGCAACATCGGCAATTTTTAATCTATAGACTTTTAAGTATTTTTAATTACCTACGCTTGAACAAAAAATCGTCAAAATCAGAGCTGTACGGCCGGGTTCCCTAATAATTTGCTTTAGTTACTCTACTAATGCCTTTAATAGAAATTAAAAATAAAATTCTGGAAAAGTAAAATTTTGGAATAAAACAAAAAAAAAAAATTGAACTATGAAATTTTTGAAAATGGGACATTTTTTTTTTAAATATTGATTAACACTTGCTAAAAAAATTCCAAAAAATTCCAAAATTTGCAACAAAATATTTTAATAGGTATTATTTATATATGATTTTTTTGTGCAGGTGTATAAACAAAACATTTCTTACCCGCCAGAGCTAACTGTTTTATGAAGAAATTCATTCGGGACTTTCGATTTTTATTGAGAAACATTGCAACTAAAACTGAAGTGTTACCGAGGACGATTACGGCAAATAGAATCCAAAGGACGGCAAACTGTTCGGTCTGAAAATAACATTTAAGAAACAAACATTATATTTTTAAATAAATTTAAATGACAGTTTTAATATGATAACGATAAGTCTTATATGATAAGTTAAAGCAAATTCTTAGAAATAAATTTAATAGCTATAACCTACTATTAAACCATTTAAATGACAGTTAAAGCAAATTCTTAGAAATAAATTTAATAGCTATAACCTACTATTAAACAATTTTAGGAAGTATAAATTTTTAAACCTTGGGGAAATTAAAACTTCCTTTTCGGAAGTCGGTAAAAAACACAATAGCTGTGTTTTTTTGGCACTGCTATCCGTATCCGCAGTTGGCGTCTACGTGTACAAACATGCATTACAAAAACAACACGGAGCTGCTGAAAAGAATAAAAGCTAAACCAAGCTGCGGATACAATTTTGACGAAATGTATAAGTTTACGTTTTCCTTTCTTTTGGTGCCTGCATATACATCTTTGTTCAGTGTTGATATTTGGGAAATCCTACTGCGGATAGCTTTGCCAAAAAAACACGCCTAATGGCTGTGGATTTTCAGTCCATCATGTTCATTTTGTAGAAAAAGAAGCAAGCAGTAGCATTTAAAAAATAATCTTACAGTAGGTGGCCACATGATTATGACCGATGAAAATTCTCACAAATTTGTCACTAATTCCTTAGAACGCTGAAAACTATTTTTATTTTATTTTTTTTTTGTACAGAAATTATTATTACGGTTGTGTAAGGCATTATGCCATTACTAATTTTCGTTTAAAAGGGCGAAGTAAAAAAAAATGTTGTTGTTCTGTTGCAATTGATTTATAATTTTGTACATGAAAAAAGAGAGAGATTTAGCTAAAACTAATGACAGTGACATACACTAGATGAAAATTTAAGTTGTCATTTTAGGGATTGGGGATTGGCTGCAGCTGGAAGCTCAAAGAATTTTCATTTAACGAATTTCACAAAATATTCTGCCTTCTTATTGTTGTCGTTTGGAGTATGTAAAATAATTTTAGAATAGAAATTTTACACCACTCAAGCCCACTTGCAATGACCTTTCCAACTGGTAAACGTTTTTTTCCTTTTCGGTTAAAATTTTTCGTTTTCTCAATGAATCTATTTGTTCTAAGCCAACATTTTTAATGAATTTCTTATTATTTGATTTATATAAACTTTAAAACTGCCTTTATTAAGTGAACCAAATTTCTTGCTCTTTTTTGACACTCTTTAAATTTTTAGAAAATTTAGAATCTACTGGTCACTATTTTTTAAGCCATTTATTCATAGTATATAATTTTCAGATAACCATTTTTCAGACATTCAAAGAAAAGTCGTAGTACCTATAATGGTAAAACAAAGTTTTCAAAAAAAAAAACACTAGGATTAAAAAATATGTTTTTTCAAAAATATTTCTAAAATAGGATACGTTTAGTAATGGCGTTTTCGATTGGCAGTCCGGAAGCGTCTGGAATCATTCTGAAAGCGTTTTATTCGTACAAAACTGACAGTTTTGTGTGAATAAAATTTTTTCAGAATGATTCCGGACGCTTCCGGACTGCCAATCGAAAACGCCATAAATAAAATACATAAACAACCAAGACTATTTCAAATGATTACCGTTCCTAAGTTCCATATCCATAGGCTCATAAAGTTGAAAACAAATACCTGCGATCAAAAAATTCTCCGAGTTTCTTAAATAAAAAATGGGAAAAACAATTCAGGGCAAAATAAGGCTTTGGTCTGCCAAAATGATACGAGTTTTGCTGATTTACTTATTTCTATCTACTTTGAAATTTTTTCTCGCCCCACAGCAGCTCCAACTGACATCAATTTTAGTTTTCAACCAAATAGGTACTAACTATGTATGTATGTATCAAAATAAATTTAAAAAAATTGAAATTTAGCACTTATATGTAGTAATAGTAGGTAGTAGTAACTACTTTTATGTGTTTTCTTTATTACGACTGGGCTTAATTGGACAAAAAACGCAGCGGGGGCTAAGCAATTTACTTGTTTAATACAAGGACACCTTAACCGAGGGGCTAAGTTAAGCCCAGCTTACACGAAATTGCTTCTAAATCTAATTTTTAGTCCTTTGAATAAAAAAAAGACGTATAACATTATTAAAATGTGTATATTTACATAACCGATTGATTACATTCAATTTAAAAAAAATCTTTAATAATACATATTACTATTTATTGTGAACTTTCACCTTAGATGACACCACTCCAGTATCTCGGACGTCTATTTTTAATATTTCATCTTATTCATTGTCATTGTCTTCCTTTTTTGTCTAACATTATAGAAATTTGCGGCAAAAAATAAAGATTTATATTAACCAATCGTCTTATTATCTACGGACTTTTTTACCAAATCTCCTTCGACATTCATACAAAAAATTAAGTCGTCCGCAATAAATAATTTTATAAGAGCTCTATAAGTACCATCTAAGCCCGGAGGTAGATCTTTTATTAGTGTCGAAACTTTCTTTTCCTTGAAGTCATATCTTGTCTACGCGGAAAACAAATATTAAAAAAAATCAATCGCAATAACTTTTACTACTTTACTTACACCTTTTTCCGGTGGACATGACTTAGAATTTTCCTCCAATTCCTTAACAAATTCATACCACATCTCGTTTTTGTCAAATAATGTAGTGCATACATCTTGCCGATCATTTTGATAAGGAGTTTCAATCCATCGACCGCTGTCATACCTTTGGACTTGAATATGGAGCTAAAGTAGATATTACTGCCACAGATATTTAAACTGTTGTTAAAAAATTAATTACGTGCAAACTTGCATCAATTTCTTTCAAGTAAGTTACATATCCATTTAAAATAATCGTCTCGTCATCAAAATATTTCCAATTAATGTTTGATAAATCGAAGAACGCATCCAAAAATTTATCCTCACTTCCATCACAAGCAACTGCTCCTTCTTCTGGCACTAAAAAATTATAATCCAAAGCTTCTGCAATGTTAAGGATTCCAATTAAAACTGTACAAAGTTGTACTGTGAACATGATTGTTCGATTCAATTCGTGTTGGCACTCCAAACACTTATTTATACTCAGAATATTTTTCAGATTAACATCATTGCTAAATGTAATTTCTGGCCAACATGTTGCTCTAGTATCTAATTGTAATCAAGTTTAAATAGCTGTGATTTAACTTGTTCAGAAGCTAATAATTAACAACTTTTAATTGTTTTGTGTATTTGAAAATACAACTTTTTTGTGAAAATGATTTCAAAAACGATTTAAAGTGTTGTTCAGAGCTCGAAATTAGTTAAGCTTGTCAATTGTTACATAGTATGTCCAAAAAATCAAAAAATATTATTACTATTGTATTCATTGAAGTTAAAACCTTATTCATAGCTATTAGCTATAGCTCAAGCTTAGATTTTTCTCAGGTGAAAGTCAGTTAGCATTAATTAACCAAAACTTGAAAAAACTTTTAATTTTTCTTCTCTCATTTATTTCCTTTATTTTTAAATATCTTTTAATCAAGATTTACAGGAGGTACCGAAAAATAAAACCGGTACCAAATTATAAAAAAAAAGCGAATGCTTAAGTTATTTCTCAACTTACTGGGCTTGGGAAAAGTCTTAAGGCCCCAACCCATAGAATCCGTTGCGTCCGTTCCGTCAATCCATCCGTTGAAGTTGAAGGATGGGACAGAAAGGGATGACCCATAGAATACGTCGTATGACGGATTGCTTTTTGACAGCTCACTTCAAATTCCAAGGTGTGTTCGATATTTTATCGCTGAATATGCACAAAGGAAGTTCTGATGTAAGAAATCTTGAACTATTATTTTTGTTCTTTTTTTTAATAAAATAAAATGCACGACTAGATTTCCTCTATGTACTTGCTCTTCACTTTGACTTTGGCATATAAAAATAGAACTCTACAACAGAATTTGAGTATTTAATTGATGTAATTTATTATATATATCATTAAATGTTACTTTTTTACATTTTCTTCACAAATATACAATTAAAGTTCACAATTCATAAAATCGGAGATGAAAAGAACTCAGTTCTTAGTTCCGAAATTCCCCGGTGTGCACTCAGAAACAGAAAATCGAACTGATCTATTGTTGACAACCAATGTCAAAGGATACGACGTGACGGATGAAAAAGTAGAAAGTTGGGCTACTTCTTCCGTTGAATCCGTCCGTCTCCGTCCGATCCGTTGCTTATGGGTCGCTTCCCATAAGAACGTGACGATTTTATCGAGCTGTCAGTTGAAAACTTCGACGGAACGCACGCAAGGGATTCTATGGGTTGGTGCCCTTTATAACTATAAATTCCGACCTTAATGTTGAAAAAAAAAATTCGATTGATTCTATTTTTATCATCGACTATAATCCAGAAAAATAATAAATTACGAAAGGAGAGTGTTCTTTAAATTGACAGCCCAACTGCTGTGTGAGCAAAATCATTTACGTGACATGAATAGCTCATCCTTTGTGTGACCGGATTTGAATTTTATTATGTCCTTGACATGATATTCTCATTATTATTATTGTTTGTCCTTGTCGTCTTAAAAAGAAAACTGCCATATGTTTAGTTTTATGTCATCATAAATGAAAAAATCGTTTTCATAATCCCTATATAAGAACTCATTTAATGTTTCTTATTTTTCGTAGTTGAGGCAGGACGCAGGATCCAAATATCCGGCCAGTAAGAAGGTAGCTTATATCTCATTGATGCAAACATCGATGGAGATACTTTTTCCTATGGTATTTTTGATTTGACTAAAAACGATTTTTATTTTCCTTATAATTTGTAGGTATTACAAAATTCATAATAATTTATTTAAAATGAAGGGGCACGGCATTGGCCAGCCAAGTTCACTAGCAACTTTGGCACTACACCCTTATTTACAGGAAACAACTCAGGCCATTTTTGACCCCCCTCTAACTTCCACACCAAAGACGCCAGAATATTCAAACTCACTACATTTGCTGAGCTGGCCGAACCCAAATTTCTCACAAAATTTCAGATTCTTACGATGAGTAGTGTCTGAGATATAGGACTTCAAAAATCGCGAAAACCGTAACTGACTCACTGACAGATCATCAAAATTATGGAGAACTTCCCGCTATCATAGAAACTTGAAATCTTACATGGTGATAGGACTTGTGGTGTATACAAAGGAAAAAATTTGAGATTTTCAATTCAGGGGGCGTGGTAACCGCCAATTTTCGCCGAATGTTCATTAATTATTATAGAGCACTTCTGACTATCGTAGAATCTTGAAATTTGGTAGAATTTCAGCCAGGGGGCGTGGCAACCGCCCATTTCCGCCGAATTTTCATCAAATATTATAGAGCACTTCTGATTATCGTAGAATCTTAAAAATTGGTAGAATGGTAGAGCTGGTAGGTTATACAAAGAAAAATATTTAAAATCTGATAATTTCAGCCAGGGGGCGTGGTAACCGCCCATTTTCGCCGAATTTTCATCAATTATTAAAGAGCACTTCTGACTATCGTAGAATCTTGAAATTTGGTAGAATGGTAGAGCTGGTGGTTTCTATAAAGGAACAAATTTTATATTTGAGAATTTTAGCCAGGGGGCGTGGTAACCGCCCATTTTCACTAAATTTTATCAAATTTTTTAGAGCACTTGTGATTATCGTAGAATCTTGAAACTTGGTAGAATGGTAAAGTTAGTAAGTTATACCAAATAAAAAATTTAAAATTTGAGAATTTTGGATAGGAGGTGTGGCAACCGCCCATTTCTGCTGAATTTTCATCAAATATTGTAGAGCATTTCTAAATGTCGTGGAACCTTAAAATTTGGTAGAATGGTAGACCTGGTAGTTTAAACAAAAAAAAAATTTAATTTGAGAATTTTAGAATTTTAGACAAGGGGTGTGGAATAGGGTGGGTCAAAAAACAATTTTTTGGATTTTCAAAAAGGCTCAGCGATCAAAAGGTGCTAAATGGTTCGGTTAGCTTATAAGTGAAATTTCATTTCATTATTTTAAGCCTAAGTGCCTCCGGATTGTGGTTTCATTTTTGAAAAAGCAGATTTTTGCCTAAAAACCACACATGCTTTGCTTAATTTATTATTATCTCATTTCTTATACAAGCAAATTCAGGAGGATGTGCCAAAAAGGTTAAGCGTGTAGGTTGGGTCGGGACAAGAAAAAAATCGTATTGGAGGGGGTTAATATTCACCCCTGTTTAGTCAGAAGGGGCAATTTTCTAAAAAAATGATTTAATTTATTAATTAAAATATTATTAAAAATCAACGGTTATACCTACAACAACATGACATGTTTTGTCAAGCCCAAAATCTCTTTTTTATTTTGCTTTCAAATAAAGCTATTTTATAAAATAGTTTTTGAAAAATTAATTTTCAAAATCAAAATTTTCAAAATTTTTTTTTTTAAATTTCAAACAAATTTTTTTTTTCAAAACTGTATGTGATTAAGTACTATTTAAGTTTTCAAAATTCAATGCTCTTATTTGTTTGTAAGCAAAAACAGAAAACCGGATGCAAAAATGTTTTGTCGATTGTGAGAAATTAAAAAAAAACCAAAACTACATTTTTCTAAGACTTGTCAATTAATTTATGAAACATTATATCTTTCTTTTATTATTTTTAAGGGGATATCACGCCTCCAAAGTAGAAAATCGTTAGTTTGAATATGTTTCCTTTGCATTAACTACAATTCTTCCAAGTTTCAAGATTCTAGGGTGTTCGGAAGTATACTTTTTAATAATAATTATTATAATTATAATTGATATTAAATCTACCAAAGTGGGCGGTTACCACGCCCCCTGAATGTAAAATGTCAATTTTTCGATTTTTTTTTTGTATGTACCTACTTTAAGATCCATGACCATAACAAGTTTCTATGAAAACTAGAAGTTTGCCATAATTTTTATCATATGTTAGTTAGTGTGTTAGTGAGTAAATCAGCTACTCTTTTTGCGATTTTTGAAGGCCTTTTTCTCAGAAACTACTAATCGTACGTAGCTGAAAGTTTTTGAGGAGCTTGATTTGGACTATGTTAACAAATAAAACGAGTTTGAAATGTTTGACATTAGTGAAACAAAAGTTAGAATGGTTCGAAAAAGGCCTGAGTTTTATCCTAAGGGTTTAGGACCAAAGTTCATGGAGAACTTGGCTGGGCAACCGGAGGCAGAAGATAAAGTCTGATTATAACCAAACTTTATATTCATGCCTATTACCGAAGACGCAGATGTACTGCGGCGGGAGTGAGAGTCACTTTCACAAGATTTCTTATTACCGAAGCCGCCGGTGCGGAAGTGATAGAATGACATTTGGCTATGTAAGTGTCAACAATGACATATGTCGGTAAGCAGTTTAGTGTGTTTTCGTGGATCGATAATACAGTTCATCCCGGGGAGTTCACAGATTGAAATTTGATTCGGTTGCGGATCGAGTAGATTCCCGGGGACTGAGTCACTGCGTCTTCTGTAATAGGCATGATTATTGTTCTATTCACAGTTTGGCACCTTTTCATCACTGTGCCCGTAAAAAAATCAGCAAAAAAAATTTCTCCATGCATTTGTGACCCAGCCTAGTGTGGAACCGCCCAATTTCTCTGAATGTCCATCAATTATAGAGATTTTAAGTTCTACACCAATACTTTGCAAAAAGTAGTGAAATCACAACAAAAACATTACTGTTAAAAAAAGAGCCAAGTTCTCCTATGTTGAAGTTATATGCTGGCACAAAAAGTACTGAAATGTAAACGTGTACCAAGTTCTAAAGCTTGGCTTTAGACAAGCAAACAATAAACATTTTATTTATACAAATTTAAAGCCAAGCTTTAGAACTTGGTACACTTTTACATATCAGTACTTTTTGTGCCAGCATAACTTCAACATAGGAGAACTTTTCTCTTTTTTTAACAGTAATGTTTTTGTTGTGATATAATTAACAAAATTAATAAAATATTTTGTTTTTCTTTTTTACCTCTGAGCAGATTACACAACTATCAAAAAAGTATCTGTGTTTATTTTTTATCTCACCAACTTGCCAGTACAAACAGAGTACAACTCATTTGGATACCTGGTCACAACGGTCGCGCAGCAAATGAAATAGTAGACACACTAGCCAGAAAAGGTTCCGCATCTCCATTTATGATGCCAAGACCATTCTGTGGCATCCCAACAAGTTACAAGTACTGCAAAGTATTACATAAATAAATGGCTAAGAGATATGGCTAATCACTACTGGTTGCAAACGGAAGGTAACAGACAAGCCAAGAAATTTATACCAAACATCTCTCAAGCCAGAACGAAACAACTCCTCAAACTCACCAGGAGTCAGATTCGCATAGCCACAGGCTTCCTTACTGGACACTGCTCAGTAAAAAAAACACCTCAAGACCATGGGCATTACACAAGACGATACCTGCAGAATGTGCAACGAAGACGAAGAAACAGCAGAACACATACTGTGTCACTGTAATTGCTTGATCAATACACATCGACCGACGTCACCTCGGAGGGTATTATCTCGAAGCGGAAAACATCGCCGCTAATTCGCCCAAAAACAAACTAATGTCGTTTTCGATTGGCTCTCCGGAAGCGTCCGGAATCATTCAGAAGACTTCTGAAACCGTTTTATTGGCATGAAAATGACAGCCAGAACGCTTCTCAGAAGAGAAATTCTCTGCTTGATTTCAAATCAGAATCAAATCAAGAAGCACTAATACATGAATACTCACATGTCAAAGATACACTCAATCATTGTTTATTATTATTTTTCATTTAAATTTTTTCGTTTTCTGAAATTAATTTTTTATTTATTTTCAAACAAATAAATGAAGCTTTTAAAATATTTTGCAAAACGAATTCCCGATTAATTTGTTGAATATTAGGTACTATTTTCTTGACATATTAATTATTTTTCAAGTCTTATGCTAAATTAATTTATTACTTACACATTGTAAGTTTTAAAAAAATGTCTTTATTAAAAATTAAACCGAACAAGGGTTACTTAGCACTAACGGGTACAATATCAGACTTAAGACTAAAATACATTTCAAGTGTTTTCTTATATCTAACTTTATGGTGGGAGATGGTGATCTCATCAACTGGAATCTGGAACACTGCATCCCAGGGGTATTGATTACCTGCATGATTGTGATCGTACTTGTTTAGGTTATAACTTTGGATTGCATCATTGGCCGGATGCTCTATTGATATGATGTTTACTATATTGTAGAGAAGTTTAGCAGGCTTATTGGTTGATTCAAATATTCTTAATTTGACGTTTGGGGTATATGTAAACATCGGACCTTAACTCCCCTCCTTCTTTAGGAAGAACGCCCCGTTCTTCAGTTAGATCTGCTATTTTTTTCATAATATTGTTAAAACGGATTTCCTGTTGATTTTGCAATTGTATTTGATTTGGTGATCTCATCTTCAAATAATAGATGACGCATAAGGCTGTGGCTATAATGATGATCTTTAATGTAAATGACGTAATGATAGGACTATTGACGGCTTCGTCTTGTAGAAATTCAATCAAATTTATGTTTTCAAATTTAAGTTCTTCATTCAATGATTCGAAATAGTTTTCTATTTCATATTTATCTATGGTGTACGTTCTTAAATAATTTTGTATTTCGTATGTTGGATTCTCATAAACTACTCCATCTATTGTTGTATAGTTTTCGAATGTAATTAGGTATACTCCATTTATTGTTGTGTTGTCGACCACATGTTCTCCGGATATTAAAATTGAACCATCTTTAATTACTTCTAAGTTAACATTTTTTTCTTTTATCTTATTGCATTTAGCTTTCTGATTATTTAACAAATTTGATAAACATGTATTATTCAAATTTAATTTACAAAAATTGTATCTTAATTCTATTTTACATTGATTCACATTTATGTAATCCTTGTTACATTTAGCAATTTCCTTATTTATTATTAATTTTCCATCTGTTTGGCTTATGGCCCTTGCTTCGTAAAGCTTACAGTTTTTGTTTACAATTGGGTATTTAATTAGAATAACAATTACATCTTTATTTTGAATTATTTTAAATTTAGATACATCTATTAAGTCTGTTATAGTCATACTTCCATGTTCATGTCTCGTTATTTCCCTTATGTCATGTAAGTTTAATATTGCAGGATTTAATGTTCCTAATTTTGCCAATGCTATGGTTTGTACCACATTCTGTAATTCTATTACAATTAATTTATCTCGTTCTCTTGCTAGTCTAAGTTGTACATCGTTTTCTATTGTATGTAATGATTCAGAGAGTTTTTTTATTGCATCAAATATTTCTGAGTTTGTTACAAATTGTTTATTATTGTTTGTAACGAGTTCTGATAGTTTGTTGTTTATTAATATTAAGTCATCGTGGTCAGGTGAACCTGAAATCCATTTCCAAATTTTTCCTATTTCGTCAATACCTCGTCTATATCTATTTGTCATTCGTAGTTGTCCTAATAATGTTTTTATAATTGTAATATCTGTATCCTTACTAGCATTAAATATGTCACAACATTGTCAAAATTTACATTTTTGTAATAGTTCTTTTCTATTTCAAGTTCGGTTTCTTTTAGTAATTTTTCAATGTAAGTAATATGTGTTATATGAAAAATAGTTCCGTAATCATTATACAGAGCTGCATTACCATTCTCTAGTAGTAAATAGTTTTCTCTCGTGTAGTCAACTATATCGCATGTTCCAATTGCTATCAATGTCATTAATATAAATAGTGTTTCCATTTTCTGAAATAGAAATATAAATTTAACTTTTAATATTATCTTTATGAATTATTCTCTTTCCTACTCTAACCTTATTTCCTAAATCTTCTTTTACTACTTGTTTTTTATAACTGTTGATCATTTTATTTTTACTAGCCAACCCAGCCCTCGAAATTCGAGTGCCAATTTCTTTATTTTTTTTTATTTGCAACAATTTTGAACACAATAATACCAAAATAGTTTCTTTATTTTTTATAGTATTTGTTGTTGTTTTCTTACGATTAACTACACTTTTTACACAGGAATATATAATATACCTACTTTTAGATATATTTTAAGCCTGATTTAGATATTGTTGAACTACGTTTTAACTACGCTCAACTACGTAAAAAAAGTATCGAAAAAGAAAATGCAAAGTGTAATCTCCTTAAGGGCATTGTGTTTGCACCTTGCATTTCAATTCAATTCAACCTGTTTCATGTTCCATTCGTTCAAATTCCATCCGTCAATCATTCAACCTCCACCAACTTCACTCAAATTTGTCATTCACACCATTTTTTTTTCATTTAGCTTGTAGGAACATGAAAACAGACCGAGTTCTTTTTGCGATTGTGTATGTGTCCTTTGACAACAATTTTAACACGTACGTCAATCTGAAATCAAAACAACTTCTGCAAAATAAAACCAGAGATTCCTTTGATCAATAATTTTGTTTATTTTCTTCGGTAATATAAATTCAATTAAATCAAAATCAATAGGAAATTGCAGATATTATTAAGATCCGAGTGAAGATGAAGTAGAAAGTTAATTATTTTGGCCGTATGCTGTCGTTTTACAGAGACAAAATATCCTGAAGACAATCACGGGAAGAAAAGTCACAGTAATTTGACTTTTTCACAATAACTATGCCAGGAAAAAATATATTTTGATCGCAAATGGTTTTTTTTTATTTATTTTATATTTTTCCGCAATAAAAAAAACGATATTCAATTAGAATTTACTCTTTATTTGAAGTTGGTGTTCTCAAATTAACAATACGAAGAAAACTTTCAGCTTGACGTTTGAGAAATGTCAAATCTTCCAGGAAAATTTTAATGAATGCGTTCAGACACTTAATAATGATTAAAGATATGTTCACATTTATTAAAGGTATGTTCAGGTGTAGATCTTCATAATATACAGTAGTAAAAAGGTAATCCGTGGTACTATGTGGTGAGAAGCGACATTTTTTAATCAAACAAATCAATTCTTAAGTCATTACCACGACAACTGCGTCGCACAACAACGTTTTTTTTTATTTTTTTATGTTAAAACCATAACTGCAATGACCTAAAAAGTGAAAAAGTGGGAAAATTACAAAATTAAATTTTTTTTTTATTTCATTCTAGCAATATTTGTTTTTTTTTTAATTTTTGGAAAAAACTACCAAACATTTTTTTTGAAACCAAAAAATAAGCTTTTTGCATCATTATTTTTTATTTTGTCGTCGTAAAAACTGTCATAAAATGAGTTTGAATCTATCACTTTTTGACTTTTTGCAAAAAGTTGCCGTTGTAGTTATACTTTTAAAGCCTTGAGGCTTAACTACAATGACCTAAAAAGTGAAAAAGTGGGAAATTTAAAAAAGTAAAATAAATTTATTTCTTTTCAATCTCCATTTGTTTTTGGAAAAAACTACAAAAATTGTTTTTCAAACCAAAAAATAAGCTTTCTGCATCATTATTTTTAATTTTTGGTCGAAAAAACTATCACAAAATGAGTTTGAAAATGTTGACTTACTGACTTTTTGCATTAAGTGGCTTTTAACTACATTGGCTCAAAAAGTGAAAAAGTACAAAAGTGACAATTTTCAAACGCATTTTTGTATGGTTCTTCGGGCTAGAAAATTAAAACAAAAAATGCGAAAACCATATTTTTTTTGTATAAAAACAATTTGTTAAAGGCATAACTACAATGGCCTAAAAAGTAAAAAAGTGGGAAATTTACAAAATTAAAAAATTTTTATTTCTTTCTAGCGCTATTTTTTTTAGAAAAAAACTACAAAAATTGTTTTTTAAACCAAAAAATAAGCTTTCTGCATCAATATTTTTAATTTTGTGATGGGAAAAACTGTCACAAAATGAGTTTGAAAATGTTCACTTTTTGACTTTTTGCAAAAAGTGGCCGTTGTAGTTATACCTTAACTCTTTTTTACAAAATTTTCAAATTCATTTTTTGACAGTTTTTCTTAATGATGCAAAAAGCTTATTTTTTGCTTTAATAAACAAAAACAAATAGCGCTAGAAAGAAATAAAAAAAAATTTAATTTTGTAAATTTCCCTTTTTTTTTCACTTTTTAGGTTATTGTAGATAAGGAACAAAAAAGACGTTTTTGTTAGTTTTCCCTGAACCTCATAAGAAAAACGCTTTGCCATGCGGCGATAAAATATTAGTGCCTTTTATGCAAAAATGTAAACGTCTAAAAGTGAAAACTTGGTAAAATGGTAAAGGAACTGTCAAAGTCAGCTATTACATGAAGCCTCAAGAGGCTTGACTCTTTTTTCGAAATTTCTTTTGATAATACTTCCACCTACCCTAAATCCGAGATTTAGCTAAGTAGATTTAGAATAAATCTCGAGTTTTATTCTTAATCTCGTATTGAAAGTAGGTGAAAACTTTAGATTTAGGGAAGCTGAACCCAAATTTGAGATTTAGCGAAGTAGATTTAAAATAAATCTCGAGATTTACTCTAAATCTACTTAGCTAAATCTCGGATTTAGGCTAGGTGGAAACATAGTATAACACACCCACAAAAAAAAAAAAGTTCTGACCTGGGGTTGCGACTAAGTTTTTCATATAATTTTTGGGTCGCTGAAACCGAATCTGGAGTCCGTTTTGCCCCATCACGTCAGGTTTTCGAGATAACCTAAAAAAATGTCACGAAAACAAAAAATTTTTTTCACTGATCTGGATATGCGAATATGTAAATCATATAGTTTTTGGATCACTGAATCCAGATTTGAAGTCAATTTTGACCTATCACGTCAGGTTTCTGAGATATCCTCAAAAAATGTCAAAACCAAAAAAACTAAATTTCTTATTTGGGGTTGCGTCTAAGTTTTTCATATAGTTTTTGGGTTGCTTAAACCGAATTCGAACTCTATTTTTCCGTATCATGTCAGGTTTTTGAGATATCCTCAAAAAATGTCAGATAAGAACTTTTTTTTTGAGTTTAGACATTTTTTGAGGATATTTCAAAAACCTGACGTGATACGCCAAAATAGACTTCGGATTCGGTTTCAGCGACCCAAAAACTATATGAAAATTTAGTAGCAACCCCAGGTAAAAACTTTTGTTTTTGTGGTTTTGACATTTTTTTGAGGATATCCCAGAAACCTGACGTGATAGGGCGAAATTGACTTCGAATCTGGATTCAGTGATCCAAAAACTATATGATTAACATATTCGCACATCCAGATCAGAGAAACAAATTTTTTGTTTTCGTGACATTTTATGAGGTTATCTCGAAAACCTGACGTGATGGAGCAAAACGGAATTCGGATTCGGTTTCAGCGACCCAAAAACTATATGAAAAATTTAGTCGCAATCCCAGGTCAGAACTTTTATATTTTTTTGTGTGGCTGCCCTAACTAACAATTTTGCTTCTATAATGCTTTAAAGAAGCAACAATTGCATCTGTAAAGCTTTATAGAACCAAAATTGTTTGTCGGGTGTGTAATCATTCTGTGAGGCGCGTACTATTACACGATGCCTCTTGAGTCAAGGACTCAAATTTGACATTTATCTTTTGAATTAAAATTTGTTGTTGTTGTATTCCACCAAGAAGCAAAAAGAAATGTGAGGGAATGTTGAAAAAAGAAAAAGTGGAAAAAGAAACGTCAAAAAAGAGTCTCGGACTCACGACCCACGACTCTCCGGTCGGATAATTTTTTCTTTCATCTTTTTTCTCTTTTGCACTCATTATGTTTAAAAAGAGTCGCGCCTCTTGAGGCTTCATGTAATTGCTGACAAATTCTTATGTTCTTTCAAGAGAGAAAAGGACACAAATAGATTTCATTGGTATCAAAAGTGTTTACAAAAGTAATAGACTTGATTTTAATAGAATTCGATTTTAACAAAAAATTCATGGTAATAAAACAAACATCTTACTTTCTAAACTTAGATAACTAAAACAATGAAAGTTAACCATAGCTTACGTGCGATCTTAAAACAACGCACCAATGTGAACCCACCTTAATGTTTTTTGATTTTCGCTGAATGCTTTCATTTATTCATTCAGTCATGAATGACATTTCATTCCAGTCGATTGGAAATTTTCCAATAGAATTCCAGTTGTTTTTGTTTTGTTTTTTTTTTATTTTGTATCGAATTTTAATTTGTTTAATTTCGTTATTTCGGTTAATAAAAAGTAAAAAAAAATGTGATTCTGCACATCTACGCGTCATTCTCTTTCGTTCCGTGTATAATTTCTGCCCCTTCGGTTTTTGGGGGCCCGGTAATTTGTACCACAAAAACTATGCTCGCCGTTTAATTATATGATTCTTAAACTGCAAAATCTTTTCATATACTACTTCCTTAGGTTTAAAATTTCTCATTTCCTTTTTTTTGTTATTATACTTAAGCATTTTATTTTGCGCTTCTTTTAATTTCTCTGGGATATTACTATGGTTTGATTTATTAAACAAAATTTCAAATGGTTTCATATTCGTTACAGAATGAATTGTTTGGTTGTACTGTTGTACTGCTCTAAGTAAAGCTTCTGTTGTATCTATGATTTCATACTCATCTTTTATGCATTTGGTTATTTCTGCTAAAGTTGAATGTATTCTTTCAACTTGTCCATTTGTTGAACTATGACCTGGGTCACAGAAGAAAAGTTCAATGTTTAATCTACTCATTAGATTCTTAAAGACCATGGATTGAAATCCTCTTTCGTTATCTAGTGTAATCTTCTTACAATTGGGATACATTTGTAAAACTTCCAAAACTTTATTTTCTAAGTTAGTTTTATTCTCTAAGAGTTTTACTGTTAAGAATTTTGAATATGCATCAATACACGTTAAGTATTTTATTTGCTGCGCTGAAAAAATGTCTATATGGAGAAATTCCCCCTCTTTCTTTGGAATTGGAGCCTCTCCAATTGGTATTAACTTTGGATGCCTATCGTATTTAAGTTTATTACAAATTTCACAGTTTCTCGTAAATTCTTTAAACTGTTTTCGCATATTTGGCCAATAATAAATGTCATATATTTGTTTAATGTTCTCTCTATAGTTTCTGTGCGCTCGTGTATGAGTTTGTTGTATGATTGCACTTTGATCCTCTTTGTTACATACATCATTTGGGAATATTTTTGTGTAAAGAATCTTATTATTGAATGTCTCTAAAATTATCTTTTTTATTTCGTAAAGATCTTCAGGTGTGCAATGTATAGCTACGACTCCTGGTCTTAAATATTCTTTTAGTATTACAATTAAATTTTCGGGGGTATCATATTCAATAATATGACGTAATCTATTTGGAAAATTTTGAATTTTTTCATGAATTGTAAATTTAGCTTTGGCTAATAGAATTTGTTGACGAAAGTCGTTTAATGGTTTATTCGTTTCATTGATGACAGTATTATCACTGCTTTCCGCTGAATGTATTGTTGCGTCCGTTGAGGAACTATTATCAGTTATCTGCTTTAAATTTTGCCTTGAAAGGGCATCAGCTACAACGTTTGTCTTTCCTGGTTTGTATATTATCTTTGGAGCATATTCTTCTACAAAATTGTGCCAACGCTTCATTTTTGTGTTAGGGTTTCGCTGGGAAACTGCATATGTAAGAGGTTGATGATCTGTATGTATTTCTAAATCAGACACATCGTAAAGGTAATTTCGTAGAGTTTTGAGTGCCCACACTATGGCATATAATTCTTTTTCGTTTGTTGCATAATTTTTTTCAGTTGGATCTAATGTTTTAGATATAAAAATGATGGGTTTATCATCCTGTGATAATACTCCACCTACAGCATCGTTTGACGCGTCAGTCGTTAAGACAAATTTTTTATTAAAGTCAGGTTGAGCTAATTTTACTTCGTTCATTAAGTAGTTTTTTAATTCTTGGAATGCTTTGATTCCCTCTTGATCTAAATATACTTTTGTTTTTTTAGAAACATATTGGGATACTTTTCCATTTTCTCCCGTTAAGTGTTTAGTAAGAGGCTTCGCTACTTTTGCGTAATTTTTAATGAACTTTCTATAATAACCTGTTAATCCTAGGAAACTTCTTAATGGTCTCAAAGTTTTTGGAAGAGGAAAATTTTGAATAGATTCTATTTCCTGGGGTCTGTTTTAATAATTCCGTGCCCTACTACATAGCCTAAAAATTCTACTTCTTTCTTATAAAATGTGGATTTTTCTAATGAAATTTTCATGTTTGCATTTTTTAAAACATCTATTATTTTTTCTAAATGTTGTTCATGTTCATGTATATTATTTGAATATACGATTATATCGTCTATGTAAACATGAAATATTTTTCCTACGTAATCCCTTAAAATATTGTCCATAGCTCTTTGAAATATGCCTGGAGCGTTTTTTAGTCCAAATGGCATTCTGAGGAATTCATATTTCCCGTTATTTACTGAAAATGACGTTTTTTCTATGTCTGCTGTATTCATCTTTATTTGATGAAATCCTGATTCTAAATCAATTGTGGAAAAGTACTTTGCTTTTCCTAAATTTGATAGTATTACATTACTATCTGGTATGGGATATTTATCGGAAATTGTATGCTCGTTGATTTTTTTAAAATCAATGACGAGTCTCATTTTTGGAGAACCGTCTTCGTTTGTTCCTTTTTTAGAAACTACCCAAACTGGTGAGTTATAAGGGCTCTTTGATGGCTGAATTATTCCATCTTTTAACATTCTTTGTAACTCTTTATTAATAAATGAATTAGCAGAAAGTGGATAAGGATACTGTTTACTCCATTGTAGGGAACTATTTTTTTTTCACCAAACAAAAATCTTAAGTTTGTTTCTTTTCGCATAAGTTAAAAGAAATAAACATCTCTCTTTACCATAAAAAAAAAACCCACATCCCTTAACACTGGGACTGACCTATAACTCGTTAGAAAAACATAGATTTTTTTGATATGCATGTTTGTATTGCAAAGAATAAAACAAATTATAAAAACGACGATATGTACCGCAGTGGAATGGAAAGAAATGGACCTCTGCAGTGCAGTGATCTGTCTTACCGTACATACATATAGTACATAGGGGATTAACTTTTTTTTGCTATTTTAAGAGTTTAAGTAAGCTAATGACAAAAACTTTCGCTCGATAAGAATTAGTTGACGCAGATCTCGTAAGCGAAAAGGACTTAAACTTAACCGTCCAACAAAAATATTAAGTTAAAACCGTGGTTTTGTAGTGAAGCAAAAAAAGTACAGTCTCCCTTCTTATTAGATTACTATAGTTTTTTTTTATAACTTTCCTTTTTTTTAGAAATTAAAGAAAAAAGTTTACGCGCCTCTTACTTAACTTAAATAAAAAGGAAAGCGATTAGCCAAAAGTTACATAAGCCGCTCCATCGAGTTTCATAAAATTCTAACTAATTATAAATTATTAGAAGCTAAAACGTTTATAAATACATAGTTATACTATTCTCCTAATATCTGTGGGATAATATAAATCAACCCTTAAAAAAAGGGGAAACAACTAAACCAAATAACAAGACAAGTTGAAAAACTTTAATAAAGAAAAAAAAAAAAACAATAAATACAAAAAAGAGAGTCTCTTCGAATCATAAAAAAAAGGTGAAATTCCACTTAAGGTAAGAATCTGATTCTTTATTTTTTTTATCTTGTTTTTTTGTTTTATTCATCTCGATGTATTCGCTCTGTTTATCGTTATCAGATAATAGCGAGAGAAAGAGCGAGAGATTCGGACACACAAAGCGTCGACGTCCAAGGCCACGCAGGTGGAGTCGGCTTACTTTAAGCTAAATTCAAGGCTAACCTCAATCACAAAAAATCTTCAAACGACAAGTACACACGAAACACACTTGAGAAAAAAAAAACCACAGAGAAATTAAATCAACAACAAGTAGAGAAAAAAAGATCAATCTAGACATACACGATCGGTCAAACCAATCGACAACATCACCCAACAATTCCGAAGTAAACTCTCCTCTCCACAACCAATTTTGTCCTCTCCTGAAATTTGCTCCCATCCAACCTTTCCTCACTCAGACATCCAATTTTGCGATAAATCAAAAAGAAAGAAATTAAAAAACAAAAGCTAAGTAAATTTCCTAAATATAATACTATGATGTACAAATATATAAAAATATAATTTTTAAAAACCCTACAGACTAATTAAAAGGCCAGCGAATCCAGTCAAAACAGTGCACCGTTTTCACCAGGAGTCGCAGTAAGCTCAATGAAGTAGTAAGTACCTACCTTGATAATTTTAAAGAGATTATATTCTTATATTGAACATCAGTGAATTATATATGGTTATAAAAAGTTGTAACCATACAAAACAACAAAACCAAAGAAAAGAAACAAAATTTAAAATTTTTAGACGAAAGAGTTCATACCAAAGAGGTGTAAAAGCGTAATTAATTTCTTTTTTTTTCTATAACTGATTCTACTCTAATCCTTATCCCTATCCAGTCCTTTAAAATTATCTTTTTTTGTTAATAATAAGTGGATAAAAAAAAATTTGAATTGTTGTACGCTACTATCTACGAATAATTAAAAATATAAATTATCAACACAAAAAAAAAAATAAATTTTTTTTATGGAAATCGTCGTAAACCTAAACTTGAGTGTAAACGTTCTCGAATTGATGAAATTCAAGCCATTGTTTGTGTTTGATATAGTAGGTTTCAAATGAATTTATTTTACTAAGTTAAAGATGAACATTTCTTTTTATAAAGCGACATTCAACTTTATATGCAATTAAAATGATGAGTTATTAAGAAATTTAAATAAGGATGTGAGATAAGAAGCTTGGTTGAGTAAGACCTTCAACAGGATGTTTTAAAACTATAAAATTTTTGTTTCGTCATAGGGGTCATGGCGGTATAATGAGCGTTCGCAATGACCAAGGTGCATCGAGATAAGAATTTTCCTTTTCTTTAGATGCAAGGGGAGGGTATAGCTCAGAGAACACGATCACCTATGTTCTCCACAAGTATGACAAGCTATTCTCAGGGTAAATTAACATTCGGGTTCCACATCTCTATATAATATTTAATTTTTTTTCGAATTCCATCTTCGAATTTTACAGGCCTGAAATAAAAACGTAACACCGTCCATTTTTCAGTAACAAGATCCCACCCCTCCGGCGAGCTAGGATGTGCGTGGACTAGCAGGCCTACCCGTTACTAAGAAAGTGGACAACTCTTTTATAGCTCAACTTTAATGGTCTAAACGACCTCTAGCCGTTCGATTCAAAGAAGATTGAGATTGAAAGAGATTTTATGCTAGGGTAGAATTGTCGATTAAACTATACGTGTGGTGATCCCATTATTATTTATTTCATTTTCTTTTAAGATTTTGCGATTTAAATTTATATGAGGGTTTGAATAAGGGATTTTACAGGCAGTTCACTCTGGTGTATACTTGTTATTTAAACAAAAACTATAGAATGAATTATTGATTTAATTTAAATAAGAAAGTTCGTTACAGGTGGCGCCCAACGTGGGGCCGAATTGATTACCCTTTTTGATTAATAGCTTAAATTCATTTGTAATTTTGACTATATGTAAAATTGGTTAGGCATGCAAAATTTAATTTAATAGAGTTTGAGTAATTATTATCCGGAAAGTAAAGATGCATTTCAATCAACTTTCGCTGTTGTAATAATTATTTTTTTTATCTTATAATCTTTTTTTAAATGAAATCTGTATTTTAGATTTTCCGTGTCCAACATAAGAATGACGAATTCTTTTTATGGGTTAGTTGCACAGAATTTCTAGGGACAAACATGATAAATCTTATTGCGCCTTTCAGAAAGTACTCAGAATGAATAGTTTTTGACCGATGGATAAGTAGACATTTTCCTGATCTAGGTCTGAAGCAAAAGCGTTTATTTTTCGAGGAAGAGTAAAACAAACTACATACAAGTCCGTAAATAAAACAAAAATTAGTTAAATGTTTTTTTTTTAGTCCTTTATTCCGCTATCCGGTTTGTCAATGTATAGGTAACTTGACTTTCGCAGATGTGGCTCCATAGGATTTTCTTCATTTGGATTATAAAAACATTTAATATTGGAAAACAAAATCTTCCCAAAACCGTCATACATTCATTTATGTAAATAATTCTTTTTTAGGTCGCTGAAGGTTCTCAACCCTAACTCTTAACTCACATCCTTATGAATTATATGGAAGTTTGATTATAAACAAATATTGATAGATATTTTTTATTTTTTTTTATTGGATTATTATTTTTATACAATTTTTCTATTATTAGTTTTTTTTTCTATTATTTTTTTTTGAAAAACATCGTATTGTTTTTGATTTTGAAAAAAAAAAAACATTTTGTTTACTAAAAACATCGTATTTTTATTTTGATTTTGAATATTATTATACAATCTTTTCTGAATGAGTGGAAGAGGTCGTGGTCGCCCTCCAAAAAGAAGTTATTACAACTTCAATAGAAATAGTGCCAGTGGTTCAAATAGGACAAGAAGCTCACCAGTTTTAAACAATATGGCTGAAGCAAATGATTCATTAGCCAACCGTGAGCAAGTAGAACGCAATGAGGGAAATAATAATGCTGAAGAAGTTAATAATGTAGGGCAGGTTAACGATCCACAAGAAGAGAATGAAAGTGTACACGAAGGCAACGTTTCTAGAGAGGCTGAACAGTTTGAAAATTACATAAAAGAAGTGGTTTCAGCTACAGTAGGTTTGAAACACACTGAAGATCGACGTTTCTTACAGGAAAAGTTAGCTGAAAATCAAGCTTTCATCATGGATAGGATGGAAGCGCTCTTTCGAACCTTAACAGGTTCAGCTCCAACTCAACCGACTGCAAGTAATAATTACAATAATAATGCAGCCAATATTAGACAAACTGAACCAGTTTCACAGGTACCACCTAGTGTGAATAAAAGGTTTGATGATCCAAATGAAATTGTTTATCCTGTCAATATGACTCGCGGATCGAATGTGGACAATTTTCTTGCTCAATTGAGTAGTATGAATCTTCAGGATTCTCCTCCAGTCTCCACCGACCCAATTTTGAACCTAGCTCCTTCTCCTTCCCCTTCTAATGTTATTACCAAATATCCACATTATGAAAAATGGGGAGTTAAATTTGATAACGAAGAAATCACAGTCGATGATTTTTTATTTAGACTAGATATAGTCAAAACTGGTTATAACGCTACTTGGCAAGAAGTAGTTAAGAATTTTCATCACCTTCTGAAGGGAAACGTTCAAACTTGGTATTGGACATATTTAAAAGGTAATAAAGGAGTTAATTGGACAACACTCAGATTTGCTCTCCTGGAGCAATATCGCAGTCTAGAAACAGACACAGAACTTTCGCGAAAAATGTCCGACCGAAAACAACAACCGAATGAAAGTTTTAACGACTTTTATGATAGTTTGATTCAACTGAATTCGAGGTTGAGAAATCCTAAACCAGTTAAAGAGATAATCGAACTCATTAAACTTAACGTTAAACGAAGAATAGGTGAACTTTTAATAACATTCAGTACACATAGTCTTCCAGAAATGGTTTACGTTTGTAGAACCATAGAAAAATTCTTAAACGGAAACGAAAAAGTAATACCCAGGTTTGGTCAAACGTCGACGAATTTTCCAAACCGCCGAGCGGTCAATGAAGTTGAAATGTTACCTGAAGTACCATCTTCTTCGAATTTAGCGGAGGTGGAAGCATTTGATAGAGTTCCTAACTCAATTATATGCTGGAACTGTAAGGGTGTAGGTCATAAATTCCGCAAGTGTACTGGTCCTCGCCGTAATCTATTTTGTTTCACATGTGGCCTTGAGAATATAAAAAGCCCCAATTGTGAAAAATGTTCGGAAAACCGCCAAATGAGCAACCCTATGACCGGGGAGAGTTGTTCGAAGTTCAAGAACCCGGAATCAACAAGAAATTAGACAACCAAATTAATACCACTATACTTAAACGCCCAGATAATGCAATTCCACCAAAAATTTTAAGTGAAAACAATAAACCACCTGAAAGAAAATCCTTACATGAACGTCAGTCAGAATACTATAAAGCTCGGGAGAGAATCTTTGCCGATACTCCAACTCAAAATCGAATTCAAAAGCTTAGAGAGAGACACAATAAAAAGAGAAAGCTATATAAGGCAGTATCTGCGGCTAAAGTAAATATTTCTTCAGAAGATCCTCGTCCATATCTGACAGTAAACATTTTTGTGACAGATTGGTTCGGTCTACTGGATTCAGGTGCGAGCATTAGTTGTTTGGGTGTAGGATCCTTAGAATATATCAAAGAAAATAAAATACATTTCAAAAACTTTTAATCGACATTAGCTACAACTGATGGTCAAAAACAAAACATAGTGGGAGTGATAACAACTCCAATTTTCTATAAAGGGACCTCAAAGGATATAGATCTTTTTATTGTTCCATCCCTTCAACAAAAATTGTATTTAGGTGTAGATTTTTGGCGGAGTTTTCAACTCGCCCCCAACCTCATTTCCGAAATTTCTTTGGTACCAGAACTAGATGCCAATAAATGTGATTTGACTGCACAAGAGACATCAGCACTACTTGAAACAATAAAATTATTCCCTTCGTTCTCAACGAAAGGTTTGGGAAAAACTTCCCTGATGGAACATTCAATAGACACCGGAGATCCGACTCCAATCAAGCAGAGGCATTACCCTGTATCTCCAGCGGTACAAGCCATCATGTATGCGGAGTTGGATCGCATGATTTCCTTGGACATTATTGAAGAAAGTTCTAGTGCATGGAGCTCACCGGTGGTTCTTGTGCGTAAACCGGGGAAAAATCGCTTATGTCTAGACTTTCGGAAAGTTGGTACAGGAGATTTGTAAAAGACTTTTCAACCCTGGCCACTCCTTTAACCAACACCCTTAAGAAAAATCAGAAATTTAAATTTGACGAGAACGCGATAACGTCGTTTAACGCTATAAAAACGGAATTGACTTCGACTCCCGTCCTAATAAACCCAGATTTTTCCAAGCAATTCATCATCCTTTGCGACGCTTCGGCAACGGGAATAGGATGTGTCCTTTGCCAAAAAGACCAAGACGATATAGAACGCCCGATTTATTATTTTTCGCAAAAGCTTAATGCAGCGCAACGAAACTATTCAGTAACAGAGCGTGAATGCCTTGCGGCGGTAAAGGGGATACAAAAGTTTAGGCCGTATGTGGAGGGATATAGGTTTAAGGTTATAACGGATCACTTAAGTTTAAAGTGGCTTATGAGCCTGAAAGACCCGACGGGAAGGTTAGCGCGTTGGAGTCTGAAACTCCAGGGATTTGACTTTGAGATTGAGCACAGGAAAGGTTCTTTAAATGTGGTCCCTGATGCACTTTCACGAGTGTATCAAGTGGACTCAGTTCATCTGCAAGATAAAGTGCCTGAACTCAGGTCGACAAATTCCGATGACGTCCTTCATGTTGATTTGGAAGATTTAAGTTTTAAATCCGAAGAGTATATACAGTTAATTGGACATATTAAGAAAAACAAAGAACAGTTACCGGATCTCCAAGTTTCTGATGGTTATGTGTATAAAAAAGTTAAATTTAGTACCGGAAACCCAATTCAAGATGATTTGACATGGAAACTTTGGATCCCAACTGCGCTGACCGACCGTCTGGTCTCTCTGGCTGTATTTTTGGCCAAGTATGGCTTCTCAAGTCAAAAATTTTATAGGGAACTGTGAAGTTTGTAAAATGACAAAAGCTCCAAACGTTACCTTGAGATCTGAAATGGGAAAAGCCTTCGTGGTGGAAAGACCCTTTCAGCATCTTTTTATTGATTTTATTGGACCCTACCCACGGTCAAGAAGTGGCAACACCCAAATCGTCATAGTTCTTGATCAGTTGACAAAATTTGTCCTGATCAAGGCGCTTAAAAGAGCTACAGCCGATACGGTATTGAAATTTTTACTAGAAGATATATTTCTTATTTTCGGTATTCCAGAAAGTATTCTTTCCGACAATGGAACCCAATTCATTAGTCGTGAGTTTGCAAAAATGATAGACAATTTTGGAATAAAGCATTACAGAACAGCTGTTTACTCGCCACAAGCCAATGCTAGTGAGCGAGTAAACAGATCGATTCTTGCGGCTATCCGTTCATACATAAACCCAAATCAGTCCAATTGGGATGCGCATCTATCATCAATCAGTAGTGCTCTCCGAACAACCGTTCACTCTGCTTTAGGAATGTCGCCATATGAGGCACTTTTCGGTCAGCGAATGATTGAACATGGAGCTGATTACAAGCTGCTAAGAGATTTAAGTGGTTTAAATCAGTCAGAGATAGATTGGCTCCCCAAAACAGCTAAAATGAATATACTGCATTCATATCTGAAAACTGCCTTAGAAAAATCCCATGAGTCTTACGAAAAGGTTTACAATTTAAGGAGCAGAATTGTAACATACCAAGTAGGAGACCAGTTGTATAAAAGGAACTTTGTTCTAAGCGACGCTTCGAAAAAGCTAAACGCAAAGTTGTGTCCTAAATTTATTAAGGTAAAAGTCAAAAAAGTTATCGGCAACAATCTATATGAAGTCGTCGATTCTAAGGGTCATACTTCGGTGACTCATACAAAAGATTTAAAGAGATAAGAAAATGAACTGCATTTTACTATCTTTATACTTGCCCGGCCATCTCAGCTGTGCATGAGACATTTTAATTTATGCGTCAACAAAAAGTTCCTCTTCTTATTTTTTTTAACGCACCTGGCTTTGTTAAAATAATAAGTTTTGTAGGGAACTATTTTTTTTTCACCAAACAAAAATCTTAAGTTTGTTTCTTTTCGCATAAGTTAAAAGAAATAAACATCTCTCTTTACCATAAAAAAAACCCACATCCCTTAACACTGGGACTGACCTATAACTCGTTAGAAAAACATAGATTTTTTTGATATGCATGTTTGTATTGCAAAGAATAAAACAAATTATAAAAACGACGATACCGCAGTGGAATGGAAAGAAATGGACCTCTGCAGTGCAGTGATCTGTCTTACCGTACATACATATAGTACATAGGGGATTAACTTTTTTTTGCTATTTTAAGAGTTTAAGTAAGCTAATGACAAAAACTTTCGCTCGATAAGAATTAGTTGACGCAGATCTCGTAAGCGAAAAGGACTTAAACTTAACCGTCCAACAAAAATATTAAGTTAAAACCGTGGATTTGTAGTGAAGCAAAAAAAGTACAGTCTCCCTTCTTATTAGATTACTATAGTTTTTTTTTATAACTTTCCTTTTTTTTAGAAATTAAAGAAAAAAGTTTACGCGCCTCTTACTTAACTTAAATAAAAAGGAAAGCGATTAGCCAAAATTTACATAAGCCGCTCCATCGAGTTTCATAAAATTCTAACTAATTATAAATTATTAGAAGCTAAAACGTTTATAAATACATAGTTATACTATTCTCCTAATATCTGTGGGATAATATAAATCAACCCTTAAAAAAAGGGGAAACAACTAAACCAAATAACAAGACAAGTTGAAAAACTTTAATAAAGAAAAAAAAAAAACAATAAATACAAAAAAGAGAGTCTCTTCGAATCATAAAAAAAAGGTGAAATTCCACTTAAGGTAAGAATCTGATTCTTTATTTTTTTTATCTTGTTTTTTTGTTTTATTCATCTCGATGTATTCGCTCTGTTTATCGTTATCAGATAATAGCGAGAGAAAGAGCGAGAGATTCGGACACACAAAGCGTCGACGTCCAAGGCCACGCAGGTGGAGTCGGCTTACTTTAAGCTAAATTCAAGGCTAACCTCAATCACAAAAAATCTTCAAACGACAAGTACACACGAAACACACTTGAGAAAAACAAAACCACAGAGAAATTAAATCAACAACAAGTAGAGAAAAAAAGATCAATCTAGACATACACGATCGGTCAAACCAATCGACAACATCACCCAACAATTCCGAAGTAAACTCTCCTCTCCACAACCAATTTTGTCCTCTCCTGAAATTTGCTCCCATCCAACCTTTCCTCACTCAGACATCCAATTTTGCGATAAATCAAAAAGAAAGAAATTAAAAAACAAAAGCTAAGTAAATTTCCTAAATATAATACTATGATGTACAAATATATAAAAATATAATTTTTAAAAACCCTACAGACTAATTAAAAGGCCAGCGAATCCAGTCAAAACAGTGCACCGTTTTCACCAGGAGTCGCAGTAAGCTCAATGAAGTAGTAAGTACCTACCTTGATAATTTTAAAGAGATTATATTCTTATATTGAACATCAGTGAATTATATATGGTTATAAAAAGTTGTAACCATACAAAACAACAAAACCAAAGAAAAGAAACAAAATTTAAAATTTTTAGACGAAAGAGTTCATACCAAAGAGGTGTAAAAGCGTAATTAATTTCTTTTTTTTTCTATAACTGATTCTACTCTAATCCTTATCCCTATCCAGTCCTTTAAAATTATCTTTTTTTGTTAATAATAAGTGGATAAAAAAAAATTTGAATTGTTGTACGCTACTATCTACGAATAATTAAAAATATAAATTATCAACACAAAAAAAAAATAAATTTTTTTTATGGAAATCGTCGTAAACCTAAACTTGAGTGTAAACGTTCTCGAATTGATGAAATTCAAGCCATTGTTTGTGTTTGATATAGTAATTTTCAAATGAATTTATTTTACTAAGTTAAAGATGAACATTTCTTTTTATAAAGCGACATTCAACTTTATATGCAATTAAAATGATGAGTTATTAAGAAATTTAAATAAGGATGTGAGATAAGAAGCTTGGTTGAGTAAGACCTTCAACAGGATGTTTTAAAACTATAAAATTTTTGTTTCGTCATAGGGGTCATGGCGGTATAATGAGCGTTCGCAATGACCAAGGTGCATCGAGATAAGAATTTCCCTTTTCTTTAGATGCAAGGGGAGGGTATAGCTCAGAGAACACGATCACCTATGTTCTCCACAAGTATGACAAGCTATTCTCAGGGTAAATTAACATTCGGGTTCCACATCTCTATATAATATTTAATTTTTTTTCGAATTCCATCTTCGAATTTTACAGGCCTGAAATAAAAACGTAACACCGTCCATTTTTCAGTAACAAGATCCCACCCCTCCGGCGAGCTAGGATGTGCGTGGACTAGCAGGCCTACCCGTTACTAAGAAAGTGGACAACTCTTTTATAGCTCAACTTTAATGGTCTAAACGACCTCTAGCCGTTCGATTCAAAGAAGATTGAGATTGAAAGAGATTTTATGCTAGGGTAGAATTGTCGATTAAACTATACGTGTGGTGATCCCATTATTATTTATTTCATTTTCTTTTAAGATTTTGCGATTTAAATTTATATGAGGGTTTGAATAAGGGATTTTACAGGCAGTTCACTCTGGTGTATACTTGTTATTTAAACAAAAACTATAGAATGAATTATTGATTTAATTTAAATAAGAAAGTTCGTTACACCATATAGGAGTTTCAACAGTTGTGCGTATTTCTGCTCTTACATCGGTTCTGAAAGGTAAATTCAGATTAATATTTGAGTGTATTCTTACTACTCTTTCAACTACTTTATTTTGCAACTTTTTTATATCAACTTCATTTTCTTTTAGATCAATAATTTTTAAAGTGATTTTGTCGAAATGGATTATTTTTAGCTCTTCCATAATTAAATCTATTTTGCTCATGATGAGTAATTGGCCGATGTGCCGAGCTTCATAGTTCCATAGGTTCTGGTTTCTTATTTTGACTACTATTTTGATTCCGTGGAGGAAATCTTAAATTATTTTGGTAATTGTTGGTTTCTCGTGTAGAGCGATTGAATTGTAGAGCAAAATTAGCTCTAAGGTTATTCGACTCAAGTTCTTGCGCTTTCGCTAAAGCACAAGGTAAATCTTCTGGAGAGAGAGAGAAAAGAATGTTCGACAAAGGAGCATTCAATCCTGTAATGAATACTCGGAGAGCATTCCTGCGATGAGTATCATTAAGTTCCCTAGTTAGGGCTGAGTCGGTACCATGCGACATAATTGTTTTATTGATTAAAAGTGTTAATTTCGTATTAACAAGATTGTAATAATCAATAAGAGTTGTATTACCTTGTCGTAATATACTTAACTCTTGCTCAATGATATGAGCAGGGCGCTTATCAGCGTAAGCGAAATCAAGACGCGAAATTATAGCATCGTAATTAAGTACTGTACCATGATTGGTTAGTACGTCATTTGCACTATGTGTAATTTTGTTTCTAAAAATTGTAAGGGCAGCGAAGTATCTACGACTGCCTTTTGTATAGAGGGAAATTGAATTGTTAGCTGCTTCGCGCCAGCTAACGTATGAATTAATATTTATTCCTGAAAACTCAGGTAATGATTTTATTACATCTAAACCTTCCGTACATGTTATTTGCTCGTCAATTGTTTGAGTCTTGTATTCAGTTACTGCGTTTGAATTTGTTAAAGTTTGAAGTGTGTTTTTTAATGTCAAAATTTCTGCTTGAAGAGTAGCAGTATTGGCTTCTATTAGTCGAGCGACTATATTTTCAATTTCGTCTGGCATTTTGATGCTTGATTTGTTTTGAAGGTTAAGTTTTTCAAATTGGTCGAGTAGTTCGTCCAGTATGTTTATTTTATAAATTTTTCAAATGTTTTGCTTAAATTTTTCTTTCTATTCTTTTTCTTCAAAATTATTTATACTTTTTAACTTTCATTAATAATATAATTTTTCTTTTCAACTTTCCTTAACAATATAGTTTTTTCTTATGTCTATTTTATTTAATATTAATATAAACAACTTACAATAAAATGTATTTATACCGTTGTTTTCTGCGCTTGTAATACTTCTGCTACTGTTGATGTTGATTCCACTCTGGTTTCTTGATCACTGAGTTTTTCCTGTCCTTGTTTCACTATATGTTTGTATATGAGTTTTTTTTATTATTTTTTTTTTTTTATAACTTTTGTTTTTTTTTTTTTTTTATATATGTATTCACTTTAATTTAAAATTTTTGCTTTGCTTTGTGTTTTTCTTTATATACATATATAATTTATGTTTCACAATTTATATTTCCTGTTTATCTGCACTGAATATATTTTAATTTTCTTTTTTTTATTATTTTCTTTGTTCACACTTTTTGTTTATTTATTTTCTGTTTTCTCTTTCTTTCACTATTATCTTTCTCTTTTACTCTTCAGTCTTTATTGTCACTCTTTTATTCAATCAATTTTTTTCTTTTTTTTTTATATTTTTATTTGTATATATGTATACATAAACATATTTATTTCACTTCGTAATATAATTATTTATTTTTATTTTTTTTATTTTATTTTTTAGTTTTTTTTTTTAAAACTCTTTTTATTCATTTATTTATTTTTATTTTTTTTTTTTTTTAATTCTTTTTATATTCTTAGATCACCTTTTGTATTCAATTTTTTTTTATTCACTATCTGACTATCACTGTGTTGAATACTGCACAAGTTTTATTATTTTTCCTTCACTTTCAATTTTATAAATTTTTCTCCTTCTTTAGGATACTTATTTTTCACTGATTTAATTTTTTTCTCCTTTTCGAAAGGATACTTATTTAGGTTTTTGTTCTATTTTTTCTCCTATTCCAAGGATACTTATATGTTAATTTTTTCTCGTCCGCACCGGGTATTTTAAATTACGGCACTCGAGTATTCTTTACAAAGTTCGTACTTTGTTTTTTCCGAACTTCACTTGTAAAAATTTAATGAACACAATTTTTCATACTTTGTAATTTTCTGAATTCTTGATTGTGATTCACTTCACTTCACTTGACAACTCAACATAAAACCATACTTTGCGTTTTCTGGTTATCTTTTTATGTGGTTGTCCTGTCACGGTCGCCAATTAATTTATTACTTACACATTGTAAGTTTTAAAAAAATATCTTTATTAAAAATTAAACAGTAACAAGGGTTACTTAGCACTAACGGGTACAATATCAGACTTAAGACTAAAATACATTTCAAGTGTTTTCTTATATATCTAACTTTATGGTGGGAGATGGTGATCTCATCAACTGGAATCTGGAACACTGCATCCCAGGGGTATTGATTACCTGCATGATTGTGATCGTACTTGTTTAGGTTATAATTTTGGATTGCATCATTGGCCGGATGCTCTATTGATATGATGTTTACTATATTGTAGAGAAGTTTAGCAGGCTTTATTGGTTGATTCAAATATTCTTAATTTGACGTTTGGGGTATATGTAAACATCGGACCTTAACTTGCTATATTTGACATTTTAAATTTCACAGAAAAACAAACACAAACACAAAAAAAAAATAGAATTGAGTGGAAGCAATTAAAACTGTTTTATTGGATTTCAGAATGAGTGAATACTTGAGTGATTCCAATCGAAAACGACATAAGTTTTCTAAACTCAGGATTTCTACGTGAACTTTAAAAAGAGGAAATCACAATAGGCCCATCAGAGGCCGCAGTGATAAGTCGTATTGTTCCCACGTCTCACCCTAATCTTAATCTTATTTTTTATCTCAGCCGGACATATCAAAGCACAATTTTTTTTTAGCTCTGAACTTCATCGATCTGCCCAGGATAAAACGACCGAGCGTATTGAGCGAAATGCGAAGCATTTCTATAAGAATAAAAAAAAAACTGAAACATACTTTTTTCCCGGGACAAATGTTTTCAAAGCCGGTGCCCCTGATAACATCAAAACTAAGTAAGGGTCGCTTTTGAGGATTTTTTTTTTATTTTCGAGAGTGCAAGCTTGGGCAAACTCTTGAAATGCAAGATTGTTCTACATATCCAGCAGTTCAATAATATATACACCGACAGCAAAAAATTGATAATAACAGCTATCAAATTAACATTTTTCAGTGACAAAATAGTGGTGATATTATTTTTTCTATTATAGGTGATATAATTGTTTTGTTATTTTCTTCCAAACTATGTGAAGTAAAATCTTAGTGCCGATCAAATTTTCTCAGTACATTTTACTTCGAAAAAACACAAAGTGCCTTTAAATTAGTACACATTAAGAATTTTTTATTCAATATTTTTCAATAATTTGGAATGAGAAATTGATTTGAAAAAATGATAGTAAAATATCAAAAAAAATTTCCAAAATGTGACATTTAAATATCATCCTGATAATAAAAATGTTGTTTTAACATTTTAAATATCATAAAACGAATTTTTGGCTGATATTTAAAAAATGTTAATTTGATATTTAAAAAATGTTAAATTGATATTGGTTTTTTTTCGGTGTAGGTTATGCAATGTTGTGGCGTTTTACGCTATTTTAAAAAACACTACCTAATGTTAAAAAGAAAAACGACGAAAAAAGTGTAAATTTTTTAAGTGTGTAATTCAACCCCTCCATATGAAAAAATAGAATTGCATATAGAATTAATTTTTTTTAGAATACCATTCATACCATATCAATGTCCATATCAAAATTTTTCACCAAAATCACTTTGAAGTTAAAAAAAAACACTTAGAAAATTCACGAAAAAAAATCGTGTTTACCCAACAAATAGTCGTTTATTTATTTGTGAGGTGGAGCTTTTCATGGGAAAGGTTTGCAACAAACAATAAAATTCGCATTTCCAGCCAGAAATAGATAAGAGTTTCACTCAAGTTCTTTCTGTTATTATTCATATATTTTAACAACTCTTACGGCCATATTATTCACAAGTTTAAAAATACATCTGGATTTAAGGAACTGTCAAATGTCAAAAATAAATCCAAATCTATAATATTCACTGCTTAAATCCAATCTTAAATCCAATTTTTTAAATCGAATTTCGATAAATCCAAATAAATTTAAACTGCTCTCTGAAGGTCTGTTTAACTTTATAAATCCAGATGAAAAATTAATTTTCACAGCGTTCAATTGTTTTTTCAAGCATTTTGAAAAGGAAAAATAAAGATAAATGCAAATTATGCAAAATTTATTGAATAATCACATAATGTTTTTTGAGTGAATAATATGAACAAAAAATTAAATCCTTGGATTTATTAAATTCAGATTTAAGTGATTGGATTTAAAATTAACTTTAATCCAAAATAAATCCAGAGCGAATAATATGGCCGTTACAATTTGATTTGCTTTAAGTATGAACCAGGTCTGGAGGGGCATTGTTTCGAGAGCATGTGTAAAGTGCAAATCAGTGAATAAAACATAGAGGAAGGAATACCTAGAGAGCCGACTCGTAATTTCAGATAAGTGGTATACATACGGTGACCATATTTCTACGGGCAAAACCCGGGACAGATAAAAAATTCGTTGGATTGTATTGAAAACATTGGTTTTTCAAAAAAAAATAAATAATAAAATGAGTTTTCCTAATTTTTCCTAATTTTGATATCAAGATTTCTTAAACTATTTTATGAGAACATTTTCGTTGAAATCATTTTAGTCGTTTACGAGGAAGTCAGAAATCAAGAAAACGGGTTTATAATAGGTACTGTTAATAACTTCTTAAAAAATATTTTTTTAATCAAAATAATGAGAGCTGTTTTAAAAATTTTAATTTTATTTTACTAAGGCCCAATTTATTCACTCTCCATTATTTTTAAAGGCTCCATTAAAAATTATAAAACTGTCAAATCGCATACAAATTTTAAAATTTCCCTTTTTTAATGGCGACTTTAAATTTAATGGAATGTGAATAAATTGGACCTTAGGGCCAATTTATTGAGCCTCCAAATTTTTAAATTTGTCGTTTTAGTTAAAAGCTTTGTTAATCTATTGACGTCTTTAAGTTTCCATCATTAAAAATTCATTTCATTCACTCTGCTTTAGTTAAAGTCTTTACTTTTAATGGAAACTTTAAATTTAAAACTCCATTAAAAATATCCCAGGGATTTTTTTATTTTTTGAAAAATTAAACTGTCAAAAGCTACATTTTTGTCAAATAAAATATATTTAAATTTGAAGATTTGAAGGATAAACAACATAAAAACTCAAAAATGATGGCCCTTAAGTATTTTGCAGCTAAAACGCCAGGCAAAAACCCACAGACGGTGTTACGATATACAATATCACGAATAGAACTTATGACAAGGCTGAGCATAAACTGAAAATATGTATTTTGCAGCACGACAACCGTGTTTTTTGGAGGTGAAGCAGTTGATATAGTATACATTATGTGACAATTGCCCACGTACATGTTAACCCATTCTCTCCCATTGTACTTTTTAAAGTACCTACAGTGAAATGCATTGACATTATGTGCATGCAAAAGCAGTCGGGGACATAAAATATTCGTTTTAAGATGCTTTTTAGATTTAACTGAGTGTTTTTGATTTTTCCAATACATATATTTTTAAAAAATTGAATTAGGGTGTACGCAATTGTCTTTTCGCGCAAAGCATTTTAAATTATTTTTTTTTTTTGCTACGGTCGAAAAAGTTTGTATATAAAAAAAAAAATTAATAGACCAAATGCTTTGCTTTTTTCTGCAATAATCAATTGGAAATAAACCCAAAATTAAGAAAATAATAAATTTTATCATACTTTTATACATAAATACGGAGATAAGAAAAGCTAAAGTTAAATGTACTTTAAAAAGTACAGTGGGATCATACATACATTTTTCTTTCAAGTACTTTGAATGGATTTTATAACTATCCCCAGTATAAATTTGTATGAAAAACTTTTCCAAAATGTTGGTGCTGTCCTAGAACAAGTCGATAACAATGCGGAAGTAGTAAAAGCTTATAGTTGGCTCAGGGAATTAAGGCTCAGGGTAATTACGCCCACTTTTATGGGGCTTATGACCTACTCAAGTCCACTCAAGTGGGACATTAGTCCCAAATAGCAAATTCGATTTTGTACTTATGACCGACATCAGTCCACACCAGAATTTTATGGAGTTATACCCCACCAAGCATATTTGTTTTCAAAAGGTATCCAACAAAAGGATTCTTTAATTCCAGATTCTTTAAATGCAAAGAAACTTTGCATACAACCAACTTCGCACCTACCCCATATCCAATAGTGCGTCCAAGCAGGGGTTGCTGGGAAGCATGCCCTCTTTCCCCTCCTAAACATATTTCACTTATACTGAGTGCAAGCACTGTATAATATGTAAGCAATAATGGTGTGTAAACAATGGTGGACACACTATAGGGTTCGTTGTACGTGCGAGGTTATGTCCCTGGGCCTTATATCCCTGATTTCTTGACCATTGGGTAGTATGACAGATGAAGAAGACATTGATTATGACAACATAAAAATAATAGAGCTACGGCTACCGTAATGTTCGACTTAAAATTACAAAAGCACTAACACTCCAATACCTCAAAAATCGCATTATAGAGAGCGCTAGACAACAGTTTCTTTAAAAAAAAACTGCCTAATCAATTAAAGTGTCTCAAATGTCATTTATGGTTAAAATGTTGCTGTTGAATGTGCAATGTTGCACTATGCATTGCGAAAGAGTGTTTTGAAAATTCTAATATTTATGAAAATTAATATGGTATGCATGATCCCATTGTACTAAAAAAAGTACACCCCCATAACTCCTTACCAACAATTTTTAAAAATGATTTTTTTTTCTATATATCTTAACTTTTATCTAAATAAACAGAAAATATCATAAAAATATATTATTTTTAATTTTTACTACACTTGGGTGCTAATGGGTTAACGAAAATTGACTAATTATAATAAGTGAATTTTCGTTTGTTTAACCCGCATACCTTCCCTTAATAGAGCCTCGACTCGCAGTTATTTTGAATATAAACCAATTCTTAGTTAGCAACGGCTCGCATAATAATACCAATATAATCGGCAATAGATTCGCATATTTGCAAGTGCATAGAAGATTTACCCTATTGAACAGCTTTAGCTCCATTAAAATCACATCACAAAATTTAAAATAAAGTTTTAGAATAATTTGGGGTAGGTACTTTTACCAATTACCAATTACCAAACGTTGGTCTTATGATATTGATTGAACACTTTTTCACCATCTCAATATTTCCATATTTATGCATATTTTATTTATTTTTAATTGTCAATTGACACAGAAACTTTTTTTAATAAAATAATAAATAAAATGATATTTGACGCTAATGGAGAGTGAATAAATAGAAACCCTGTCTAAAACCTCCATTTGCTCTAAAAATCCCTTTTAAAAGGTCGAATTTGGTGTTTTAACTAAAACGACTTTTAAATTTAATGATCAATTAGTAAATGATGCCAAACTTCAAAAATGTTTTTAAAAGAGACTGAATTAAACGAATTTGGTTTTTAATTTTAAAATTCCCTTTTTTAATGGCGATTTAATTTAATGGAGAGTCAATAAATTGGGCCTTAAATGATTTTGAAAGTTTTTAATATCCAATTCAACATTTAAATATATCCTTAAAACTCTTGAAGTTAAGGGGATTCTTTCCTCTTTCATATGTTGTTCAATACACGAAAAAAACTTTTTCTGATGTAGCTTTTCCACCTGACAAACACAAGCTAAAACTAAGTAATTGACGAAAAAGTTTTAAAAACTAATGGTTTTATACTGTTTTCTTGTTTTCCGTACAAAGTATTTAAATTTTTGAATACAAAAATCAGAGAATATAGAAATACGGGACAATCACGGGACAAATTACAAAATACGGGACACTTATACGTCCCGGGTTTCTTAAATAAAAACCCGGGACAAGCTATAGAAATACGGGACAGTCCCGGGCAAACCGGGACGGATGGTCACCGTAGGTATACATCTCTCTTATTTTTCTCTTGTTTTCCTATCTGTGAATACGTGTGAAAGCTATAATGTTCCTTTCACCAGTAGATGTCCTCACAAATTTTGAATTTAAACATGATTTTGGTTTGTACATGAACTTGAATAGCTCAAATAGCTCACTCCAGACACCCACCTTTCAATAAATATGTACAGAAATTTTTTTTTTTTTTTTTTTTTTTTTTTTTTTTTTTTTTGACGGGAGGAAAGCTTCAAAAGACACTTAGCAGTATTCGACACCAAGTAGTGTGGGACTCTTAACCACTAAAACCACCTCTTTATCAGGACCAATCTTGAGAGATCGACATCAGATTTTTCTTTCTTAACTTTGTAAAATCACTTTGGGGGAAGTTTAAACTTTTAATACTTTCCCATGTTTTTTTAGACCATAAGCTCTAAGATTCTTCTTAATCTTCGAACATGGTTTCTTGTATTCAAGACGGACACCATTTCAGAATTGGTATGACTTTGCAGTCTCTGATTATGCGATACAGCGTATTTTTTAACAACTTCTGTAACCGTTTCTATTTGTAAGTCACGATGTAGATCGCTATTTCTTATGTACCAAGGTGCATTAACTATTCCACGAAGGACTTTGTTTTGGAATTTTTGGATGATTTCGGTATTTGTTTTCTTTGTACAGCCCCATAATTGGATACCATAGGTCCAAACAGGCTTTAGTACTTGATTATACAGCATTATTTTGTTTTGGGTTGATAAATCAGAGTTGTTACCAAGTAACCAGTACATTTTTCTATATTTCAAGTTTAGTTCTTCTCTTTTCTTTTTGATGTGCTCTTTCCACTTTAGCTTTGCATCCAAAGTCATTCCAAGGTATTTGGCCGTATTGGCGTAAGGTACAGCTTGATTATTAATGAATATTGGAATATTGTTTATCTTTTTATTTGTAAAGTTTATATGTGAAGATTTTGTTTCATTGAGTTTGATACGCCATTTTTCGGTCCAATCTCTGACTGTGTCAACGGCATATTGCAGCTTTACTGCTCCCCTAGAGACACATTTGTCGGGTACCAAAATTGCGGTATCATCTGCAAAAGTAGCCATTATGGTGTGATTCCCAACTGGGATATCCCTTGTGTATAGTAAATACAGGGTAGGACCTAGGACACTTCCTTGTGGTACACCGGCTTCTATTTTCTTCAATTCCGAATATTCTTGATCGTACCTTACTCTAAACAATCGGTCTGAGATGTACGATTTTAATATTTCATAGTACTGTCTGGGAAGATCCCTTTGCAGTTTGTACTCAAGTCCCTCATGCCAAACCTTGTCAAAGGCTTGAGCAACATCTAAGAAAATAGCTGAACAGACTTGTTTTTCTTCTTATGCTTTTTCTATTACATCCGTTATTCTATGAACTTGGTCTATCGTGGAATGTTTATTTCTAAAGCCAAACTGGTGGTTTGGGATTAACCTTCTTTCTTCTATAATTTTGCTAAGTCTCTTCAGAAGCAGTTTTTCAAAAACTTTTGCCATAATTGGTATAAGCGATATTGGTCTGTAAGACGTCACTTCTGTAGGTGGCTTACCTTGCTTGGGTATGGCAATCACTTCAGCAATTTTCCAATGGTGTGGAACATACCGTTGCTTAAGGCATGCATTTATTATATATTGGAGTTTTATGAAGGCTTTCAAAGGCATTTCTTTCATAACCTGAGCAGTAATTAGATCGTAACCTGTTGATTTTTTATTTGATAGTTGATGTAAACACATACTTTTTATTTCTTTTAATCTTACAATTGGTATTTCACTTTCATCTATCTTATCAACTAACTGCAAGCTATTTTCAGCCGCGTTTGTTGGGTATGGCTTAAAAACATTCGCAAGATGCTCCGCGAAAAGGTTAGCTTTTTCTTTTGGGTTACCGATCCATTTCCCTTGAGATTTCAAGGGAGAGTTTAGTAACTGCGGTCTTTTCAGGCGCTTGGCTGCTTTCCATAGCGAAAAATCGGTTGAAGCATCAGTCGTTAAATTCTTTAGGAATGTACTGAGTGAATCATTTTTGAATTTATAAATTTGTTTTTTAAGATTGTTGCTTATACGGTTAAACGTTGTTTTATCATCTGGAAATCTAGTATTTTGCCATTTTCTTCGAGCTCTTCTTTTCTCTATTATCAACTCTCTTATCTCTAAAGGATATTTTATTTCATTTTGTCTTCTATTAGAAAATGTTGGAGTACTTTCTTCAGCGGCCTGTTGCACATCAGCAATAAATTGTTCCACTTCATGGTCAATTTGCTCGATTGTATTTATGGGAGATCTTAAATTTATAAAACTTAAAAGCCTTTCTCTAAAATCACTCCAGTTTGTTTTCTTATTTACAAGCTTTGGATTACTTTTTTCTATTACTTCCGATTCACTTAGTGTTAGAATCACTGGAGTATGATCTGATGACAAGTCATAATTACCTTCGACACTAATGTGATTTCGTTTGATTCCTTTAGCTACGAAAAAGTCAATAAGGTCTGGTATTTTGTTAGTATCGGAAGGCCAGTAAGTAGGCGACCTGGAGGAATAGAATTCGCAATTGTATTTACGGCCTGCTTGGAAAAGTCTTTTGCCTTTAGTTGATATAAGTCTTGAACCCCAATGGGTGTGTTTCGCATTGAAGTCTCCACCAACTTTCTTTTTCATACCAATACTAATAGTTGTTACTTGCATATTTTCATTAGTAAGCTTGGTTTCTTCATAATGTTTTAAGCTTTCTTTTATAAGAATCGCCGATCCACCTCTTGCCTTGTCAGCTGGATGTGGAGCGTGGTAACATGAATAGTGTTCTATTACATTATCTAGACTTTGCCCATTGGAGAAGTGAGTTTCGGACACCAGGCAAATATCTATATGTTCTAGATCTAAAAAGATTTTTAATTCGGATAAGTGTTGTAAAAGACCGTTTGCATTCCATGTAGCGATTTTAAGTGTTCTGTCCATCATTGTTTTTTAAGAGCGACTTTTTCGCTTAACTGTTTGATATTCAAATCCTGTTTATCAATTCTTTGAAGAATGAGGTGTAGCATTTCTTTTATGGAAGTCTCTTCATTCTTCCGCACATTTTTTAGAATCTGAGAATAGGCTTTATTTTCATCGCTTTTACTTTGAACAGCTTTTTTAGGCGGTTCATTCTTAGTATTGTTTTTAGCAGTTAAATCGGTATTTACTGTGTTTCTGGGTTTGTCTCTAGCAGATGTATTTTTGCTTTTGAACTCTTGGAATTTTTTGGCAACTGGGCAGCCTCTATAGCTTGCCGGGTGATTACCCTGGCAGTTCACACATTTTGCTTTCTGATCTTTGCTCATCGGACAATTTTTAGTTGCATGTTTTCCTTCGCACTTTACACAAGCAAACTCGCGGTTGCAATATTTTTGGGTATGACCAAAAGCTTGGCAACGTTTGCACTGCGGAACAACTTTAGATTTTCGGAGTGGTTCAATTTTAACAGCTATGCCCAAGATAGATCTAACTTTATAAATCTCCTCGACACTTTGTTTACTGTCAAAAGTTAGCATGAATAAAGGTAGTAACCTCTTACTTGTTGTCGATTCTCCAGAGGAGTTTTTAATTGTCTCATTCTTCAATAGATTGACTGCATCAAGAGCTTGGAAGCCTTTTTGTACTAGATCTTCCACTACTTCCTCGGGAGAGCACGAGAAATGAAGACCTCTGGCTACTACTTTTATTGGCCTTGTAGCTTTGTTCTCATATGAGTGCCATTGTATTTGGTGTTTGCTCAGTTCTTCGGTGACAGATCTATACTCGTCGGGTTCTTCAACTGTGACTTTCCAGTTGTCTTTGTTATACGATGTGTATTTGCAAGCTTTTTTAGTACATTTTTCTATTATTTTCTTGAGATCTCCAAAAATTGGAAATCCTGAGATCATAATTGGTGGTGGTGTAATTTTTTTGCTGCCTTTAGCGTGAGATTTTGATTTAGCATCAGTTACCGCATTATTCATTTTTTTAGTTTCTGTAATCAACTCTTTATTATTTACAGCTTCAGAGCTTTTCTGATTTCTTAAACAAATCTCGGGACTACCTGTTGCTTTACGTTTCTTTGTGATACGCTTATTTTTCTTTTTCTCAGTTTCGAACAAGAGTTCTTCTTCATCAGTTTGATATTCAGGTTCCATATATCTTGGACTTAACTGAAGCGTTGACTCTGCATCTTTCTTGCTAAGCACGGAAACTTTCTCTTCGAGTTTTTTCACTTGTAGCTGAAGACTTTGAACTAGAACTTCAAGTTGTTTTCTTGCCGCTATTTCAATTTGCCATTCATCAAAGTAGTTTTTTGATTGGTCTTTCTCTTTTTCTTCGATGGAACTCTGTTGATCTGTGATGTCGATCTCTTCATTGATCTTGGTTCCTTTTTCGCTGATGTTTTTAACATCTGTAGTATTGTTTGAGGTTGTCGATGATGTAACCCCTGAAGTTAACTTGTTTGGGGGAGTTCTTTGCATCTTTGAACTCCGTCTCTCAATATTTTTAAGCAATAATTGGTCCTCCCCAGAATCCATAGGACCGACCTCGTAAGAAAGTGGATTTACCAGTTTCACTGGAGTGCCACCTGGGGTATTAAATCTATTCGTTTTGTTCATTGCCATAATTTTTTTAACTTAGGGTGAAGTGAAAAAACTTTTGCGCGAATTTTTATTTTCACACCTCAAAATTGATTCTCCCCTGGGCAAAATTTTTTTCCGCTTCGCGTTTGGGTTGTACAAATTAAAAAGATTCTCATGTGAGCAAAAGTTTTTTCACTTCCCGTTTGCCAAATTATAACACTTCACTAACATACAAACATTTGCGTCTGCCTGGCGATCTAACATTACCTAAACAGAGGAACGAACTAGCGTTAACTAACTGAAACCTTGCCTGGGTCGCTTCATGAGTTCTCAGTATTTTCAATCCCTTTTAGGGTTATCTGTCCCGCTCACGTAACTTCGTTGCTCCGCTAAGGGTATGTAAAGTCGCCACCCAATAACAACACTTTTTTAACTAAACTGTGCCTTGTCCCGTGGATGTTAATACCAAATTAAATGGAACTAACATCCAAATGGGTTAGTTCCGTGGGTGTTACACTCTTTTCAGTTTCTTGAAAACTGGACCTCGAAATGAAAAAGTCAAATTAAAAACTCGCGACTCTTTTTCTTCTTATTTAACTTCTTCTTGGTGAAATGGGAATTAAGTTAACATTCAGAGGGAACGAAAACCACACGTTTTTTTTCCGGAATTAGATTCCCACCTAGCATGGGAACTTACTCCACTTTACTAAAGTGGGTTTCGTTCCCACTGAGTGGGAACTAGCTACCTCAGTGGACTTAGTTCCCGTGGACTTAGTTCCCCGCACCGGAAAAATCGACCATATCCCTGAATGACAAAAAAAAAACGCCAAAATATATAAAATTTACGGAATGAAGACGTACCCAATGTGTAGAAAATGGAATGTGTTCTTCTGATACAATGATAAAACAAAGAGTTTGAATAAATTCCATGAATAAGAAAAGTCCATTGTAATAAAAACATACTTTACAAAACATACCTTGAATGCGTACTAAACCATACATATATGGGTTATTAATTTTCTGCAGGAAATCGCCTTATACTCCAGTCAAAGAGTCGTCATTTGACCTTGCGCAGAGAGGCACTGTCAGTTTTTATTTCATGGATCGATAGGGGTATATTTAAAAGGCTTAAACCCAATTTCTCACCACCTGATCATTCTTTTTAGCGGAGTTATTCACAAAAATGAATTTTTTGGGATATTTTACTTCTAAGCTAATATCTTTGCTCCAGATTGTCGTAGACAAAAAAATAAACATACATTCTCTTCCTTATAATATTTTTTATCGTTGTATGTAATTTCATTGTATTTGAGTGAGTAAATACAAAATGGCAGCCATTTAAAGTCAAATTCTTGTTGTTAAAAACCACATTTTTGTCATTATTTCGAAAAAAGCTTATATAATGATTGACATTTTTTTAATCTATTCATGTCCTGCATTTTACAGAAAAAGTCAGCTCTTTATCACCAAAGATGGCCGAGCAATCGATAAATGAACGCATGCAAAACCGGTGCAAAAACACCCAAACATATCGTTTTTTGGGAATAACTCGGTTTTTGTGGGCCCGGTATTTTGTACCACAAAAAACATGTTTGCCGTTTTATTATATGATGATGATGATGATTTCTATGGCGTTTTCAGTCAATAATAGAAGAAAATGATCTTATACCTGAAGCAAGTAGCAAGCACTTGCAGGGGCGTATACAGGTTTGCTTCTTGGGGGGGGTCATGCCAATTTTTTTTTTTTTTTTTTTTTTTTTTTTTCAAAAGTTTTGATAGCAGGCATAAACCTGAAAATGGGCTTTCTGAATTATTAAACATTAAAATTTGTGCGTCTTGCATTTCGAATCGAAAAGTTCCGAATGTAGTTCTAAAAATAACCAAACAAAAACGGTATGAGATTCGTTTAAGTTAAGCGTTAAGCCTTGAAGCCTAGAACGCTGCTGATGTGAAACGAAATTTTTCGTCGGTCTCCACGAGGACAACGAAATGCTTGCGGAATCTGGACCAAAAAATACTCAAAAATTGCAAAACATAAATGAAAAAAAAAGCAAACACGCATCGCAGAAAGACATGCAATGATAAAATGAACAACAAAAACAAACAAAAAAACTCAAAATGTCATTTTTCCACACAGAATGAATGTCCCCGGCAATTGTTTGTGTGCGAAAAAGAAGTTTAGACTTTCAATTTCGTTGTGCCGAACAGCGTACTACAGAACGAAAAGTTGAACGAAATTTTTGGTTTACCATTTCATTGTTTAATTTTTGTATGTGATTTTTCGTTTCTTATCAGCAGCGTACTAGGCTTTAATTTTGACCAATTGAGGCTATCCTCTCCTAAAAATAAAATGTACTGTACGAGTACTTCGATTGAATAATTTGCCTTAAAACAACTGTTCATTGTTTTCCGCTAGCCCAGAAAGTTAAAATAAAAATCGTTTTTACTTAATAACAGTTATAACTTTTGAATTAAAAGTCTTCCTAACCTCAGGCAAACGAATCGCAAAATTTTTAAAAAAAAATTGCATTTGAAAACATAAGTTTTTTTAAATTTTGTTTTAAAAATTGTATGGGAATTTAAAATACCTC